>NC_050469.1:11513045-11825545 GCF_013373865.1 Monomorium pharaonis | reverse complement strand
AAAACATTTTTTTAATATTTTTGTAAAATGTTTACCTCTTAAATAGCCTGATAGATGCTACTATTTAGTTATAGATGTTAAACTACTCATTACATGATTAGCGGCCATACAATTAATTAGCTAATTATAATGGAATTAAATTTGAATTCCATTCGCCTATACGTAGGCGAATTTTGCTTTGAGATCGCTGTTTATTGCGTGAGCAATGAACTATTATAATAAAATAAATACCAAACATTGCTATTTGTTATAGAAATCTTCCTTGTAAGTTCAAATGCTTTTGTCTATGAATCACACACATATATACGCACAACATGTATTTTATTTGTATTTATACATAACAATCGATTTATTTCAATTACGTATGAGAATTTTTATTTAAAATATTCCTTACAAATTTTTTATAATAAAAGACATTTTTGTAATTTTGTTTTTTTTGTACTCCGGATATGTTTTCAATTTAAGTGTTTACTTCGATGATGTAAAGAAAAATATTGTTGCTGTAGGTATGAGCATTTACGTCACTAAAAGGAATCGGAGGTACACGCCGAAGGCAAGCATAGTAATGGAATCATAATTTATAAATTTTGTTTATTTTAATTTTCACTGTCGAATACAACGTAATTTTTTATTTATTTTTTATCGATTTAATTAAAGAACCTTAAAATATTGATACATTATCTGGAATAATTTAGGAATCAAATTTCAATAGTATAGGAAAGTTGATTGTAATTTAATTTTTATTTGTTAAAAGATTACATTTTTATTCGCAAAATTGAATTTTTACAATCAATTATATATATTTTTATTCATTTTTATCTGTTAATTTGATATTTTTTAAAACGTATATTTATATAACTGTTAGTTAAATTTAATTATATAACTACGAGTTAAATAATTATTTTATGTAAAATGTAAAAATCTGTTATAATAACAAAAAAAAGTCTCTAACAACAAATAAAATATTAAGTTAATGTATAAATATATAATGTATAAATATAATACGTAAAAAGATCCTAAATCTTCAATGTGGGAGTAAGTTCCAGTTAAATCGAAAATAATGCCATTTTCTTAGAAATGCATTTGATTTTAAAATTTCATTTTTATTGTATGTGTGAAAATTGGAAAATCTGTCGACGTTTCAATCATTTTTATTGTACAATGACAAATGTATCGCCTGATGAAGAATCCGCGCGGATTCCATCTGACAGTATAGAAGATTTCAAACAGTTTTGCGATAAAAAGTTTACGACATAACGATGAAAGAGACGTCTCTGTTCGCGATTAAGATATAAAATACATTTAGACATTCTCAAAAATACCATTACATTTATATGATCTCATGATAAAAAATGCACGTATATTGAGTTTTGAAATATTTCCGAAATGATCAGATACATTAAATATTAAAGATTCTCCTTCTATATTTATAAAAGAAGAGAAAATTTGCTATTTGCTCGGCTCAATTATCATTTTCGATAACATTAGAATGGAAACTGATTTTACTAATTATCCGTTCTCGCTTTTTCATATATTGGAAAGGTTAAAGCCAGAGATATATTATTCTTCATAATACACATTTAGCATCGCGGATGCAAATATCGCGCGCGACAAGTAAAACTCGGTATATCAAATTGTCACATTTAGCGTTAAATATGTGACGAGAATGCACGCTTTGTTGATGCAGTCCACGATTTCGCGGATTGTGCAGAAACAGAAATTATAAATATGAAATTATTACTTCCGATGTGCAATAACGTGATAGCAATATGAGCCAATGGTTGATTCTTGTTGCTATTATGTTATCGGGAAAAATAATTTCTTATTCATAATTTCTGTTTGCTGTTCCTATTGCCTGTCCCCTGCCATTGTGCGATACTCAATAGGGACTCGGAAACGATCGGAGCTCGCGGTCGAACCGATAAATTGTTCTAAAGGTTTTCCTGGTAGCACTTAACCACCCGCTGACACGCATTTCTTTTCCCTTTCTGCCACAGGGTGAGCGGCGAAGACTCACCACGGTAAACTCAACGCTTCTCGACTTTTGCTCAATCCCCAATGAGGGTATGTCGAAAAATCCGTTTTCTCGTCGAAAACGTGTTTTCTACAATCGTCGATATCGGCCATGTCCGCCAAGCTAGCAAATCTCGATAATTAATGATGGTAAAACGGAAATGTCGGATAATCGTATCGTCTGCAAAATTCTGAAATTACGCCAAGATGACTGATTTCGCATTCATGAAAGGATTGTTCATTCAACATTTTTTAAATATTTAATTATTTAACTTATTCAACAGTTACTTGACTTTTTGTTCTTTTTGTACTAGTCAATGATATATAAATTTCTGAAAAAAAGCTTATATATATATATAGTATTTTTGAAAATTAATTATAGGAAAAAATACAAATTGTGCCTGTATCTAATGGATAGGTTGAGCATAAAATATTTATTTAGAAGCGATAGAAGTATATGCGTCACACTGTGTCTTTTTTTTATCGCTTTAATCGTCACCGCGGTCCGATATAGAATAGTCGAACGCCCACGAATTCATTCTCGGATTGACGTCCCTTCTGCATTTTATCGATAATTTTTATTAGAGAGGGAAGAGGGACAGACTATGAAATAGTATTGGTTCATTCCCTACGTTCATAGCTTTCATAATTACAATATATTAATAAGATCTTTAATAATCTACACCGCGAAGAGAATAGACTAACGATAACAATGCAACAGGTCGATCAGTGTCAATTTACTTTCTGAAATTCTTGTTTTATTTGACGCTGAATTGTGGAGAAAATGAATTGAAGTCGATGACCTTGTCTACATAAAATGAAAATAGCATAGGGTTGAAATTTGCACTACTTGGTTATGCAAAAAAATGAGAGCAATGAACTGATGAAGAGGAAAAAAAATGAAAAGAAAAAGAATAAAGAACGACCTTTTATTATAGTTTTTTTATATCACTTAACATAAAAGGAATTCTGTTTGTAAATAAATTTCGTTTTGTATCATTGCGTGATGATTAGAACATCAATAGAAAACATTTTTGTTAAAAAGTAAAATTATATATCAAATAAGATGTATAATCAAATCATTCTAAGATGTATAATCAAAAGACAAGCTGAAACAAAGATGATAGAACCTGACACGCGAATTTCGGTACCATACAAACATACAAGTATGTTAGTATATACAATAATAATTATTCGATATTATTAATCACTTTAATTACATTAAGTAATTTGGTTTCAATTAGGACTTTCCTATTTTTCGATGTTTTCTTATTTCCCAATTGTATAAAGAAATTTTTGATATTAGCAATCATTAACAAGAGGAAGCGATTATGTATCTTATATCTTGTACATTAATTCAACGGATTATTGAAAATATTCAAAATGTATACATATGAATCTCATACAGTATTAGCCGAGGGAATGCCTTAAGATATTCGAATGTTCTTAAAAGTCCTTTGGAAGTATGTACGACAATATATTTATACAAACACAGATTATCTGTTTCGAAGAATCATCTATTCCGTCGAGAAATGGACGTTTCCACAATTCCTGGCGCGCTTTCAGCGCGTTCCGCGTGAAATTCTTTAGAATTGTCATTAATGTGTCTCGTATCATTAAACATACAGTCATCCGTACTCTCAGAATTCACTCGCGAGATTGTTTCCGCGTCTTCGGTGTGATCAACAGGTTGAGATAATTTAGAAAGTAAAGCGGCTTTTTCTGCTCTATTCAGAGTGAATCTAAACATATAATTATATTTTATATCAATAATGTTAGATATAGATTCGATTTAATATTGAAAATGTGCTATAAGTTTCTTTTTTTGTCAAGCAGCGTACCTTGTACTGCTTTGCGTTGCTAATTTTTCAATAATTTTAGCGTCCACGTTAATCTTTTTCGGTTTTTGCATATGGCTTTTTAACTTTTCTATATTTTCCGTAAGTTGATGAACCTGTACCTTTAACGTCGCATTTTCGTACGTCAATCTATTATTTCTTTGTACGACCTGAATGATTCACACGATATTGTGTATTAATATGTCGAATTCAAGAGTTGTGAACAACAGGAAACAGAAAGAGATGTATGTATCATTGTTTACTTGTAAAAATTTAGCTTTATTAAGAGGCAACGGTTCCTGAAATTTCTCCGACACAATTAAATTAAGTTCCTTTCTCGCTTCATCCAATTTCTCCATCATCTCTGCCATTACTAGCAAATGCTCCTGCAGCAACTGATCCAATTTATATCTTAATGTGTCTTTAGCATACTTCATACGAAGAAACTTCACGCATAGATTATACGTAACTTTGTTTTTGTCTACCAGTTCCGCTCTGAGCCGCTTATTTTCTCTTTCCAAAGAATCTTGCGTTTCTTCGAGCTCTTCATATCTTTGCCGCTGAAACTTGGACATATTGCCAGTATATCTGCCTTTGTACCGTTGCATTTCTTCAATGAAATGATCTTTCTCTCTTTGATAAAAAATTCTCTCGCCATCTAACTGTTCTACAATAAAAATAATTAATACATACTGTTTTATTTTCGTGTCTGTTTAATTAATCAATTTATTAAAGCTTATTACAATATCCTTTATACAAAAACCTGATTTTATAAAAAAAGTTGGGTGTAAAAATTATATATTTTACGTATTATACTGTGAGAGTGTAATTTAATTGGAAATAAAAATCTGATAATGTTTTAAGTTTTAACATATATCTTAAAAATTATACACAATGATTAAGTCTTACGTTTAAGATTTCTGTTACATCTTTGTTGCTTCTTTAGCTCTGCTAGTAACCTACTCTTCTCTCGATGTGAGTTTTCTAATTGTACATCTTTTATTTGTATAGCATCTTTCAAATTTGCTATAACTTCATTTAATTTTGCTATCTTGATGCATACGATTAAAAATCAAAGTTAATAATATATTCATTAATAATTTATAAAATTATAAAAATATGCAAGCAATAATATTTAAAATAATTTACCGACAAGTTATTTATATAGAATGTTTTATATTATAAATGAATAAAAATTTGATATTTTTTCTTATAATTTATCAATAATTAATTTATTGATATAATTAAGTAAAATACTAACATACTTGCGGTGAAGTTACAAATTCATGATCAACTGTTGTGATGTCATTTTTTGCAGAGTCACATGAAACTTTGTTTTCGATATTAGTAAAACATTCATTTAAGTTAACATTCTGCATATCAATATTTAACTCCAATCCGTAATACCTTTTTTAGATATATTAAATGATTTTCTTATTATGTTATTATATTGGTTATATGGTATCAGGCATTTCGTGTTTAACTTCAGCAGTCGATGTTTATATTATTCAAATTTTTTTAATTATATGCGTATAAAATTGTTTTAAATTGAAGTTTCTACACCATAAAAGTATGATGGTTTTTCTTTAAGTTTAAGATGAAGTAAAAGAGAACTTGACATGTTACACATTAATTCTATATAAATAACCTATGTAAAGTTACAAAGGTTACTTGTCAAAAAGTTTGAAAGTAATTGTAAATATCATTCGTATGTGTGTGTGTGCGTACTTATAGATTTAAACGATTTAATTTTATTTGAATTAATAAAAAAATGTAATTTCTGCAGAAATAATTATTTTTTAAAATAACATTTAGATTTTATAAGAGATTATAAAATATTATTTGTTATAACACGGCAGGTTATACTCAAATGAATAATTTACTCAAGCGATACGGATTTTAAAAGTTGTGAAATTTTTTATTGTATCGTATATGTACAAAATAGGTGTACAGACTACTTATCAATCGCACGTAGTTTTTTTATACATGCATCACATATATGCTTTAATAGCACAATGATACTGATGCAAGTGTATTTCTTATCCAGTACACCTGTAACTTCCATTTCTATTACCTTTCATCAAATGGAATGAATGTGGAGATGACGTGTATATTCTTCTTTCAATGTTGATACTTTTAGAGATTTTACATAAGTATAATTTTGGAATTAGGATTTTTGAGTGACTAATAATCCTTTCCCCATCTTGTACACACGAAAATAATAAATTATACAGGAGCCTTAGTTTTATAATTCTTTACATGAGAACTATTTAAAAAAATCGTGTTTAAATGGTTGTCAGAATATATTTCCGAATCTTTGAAAGAGTCGTGTCGCTATGAACACACATCGGGAAAAAATAAAAAATACAATATTTTGATCCATTCGTGCTTTCCATAAATTTTACAGTAACAACAACTGGGCCAGAAATTATTAGATACACTGATTTGTTATGTCAAAACTGTGTATTTATATCTTAATTTTCAATAATTCATCTAACAAAGAAGAAATAAAACACAATATTTATTTTAATGTTTTCTCTCTTTAATCAGTAACATAAAATTTTATCAGAAAAAATTTAATTCTACCTTAAATCGCAAGCATTTCAATATAATAAAACATTTTTTAAAGACAAAGAAACTGTATTTATAAAAATTTTGCAGCAAACATCTGCTTTTCTTTAATGTCGGTATTTCTAATCGCTAAATATCTATTATACTGGAAAAATATTCAAGCATACTAGAGGCATGCATAGTCTATAATTGAGATAATAATAATAATAATAAAGTTTACTTTGGAGAGAAGCATTAAAAAATTAGCCAAAGAGCACAAATCATTTTTTCAAGTAAAGCAAATCATCTTTTTCACGAGCGAAATCTGAAATTATTTGAAAATTATATCTTAATCTTATTAATATTGGTCCAGTTGTGTTTTAGAAAGGTGGAAGGCAACCGTTTCGTCTCGTGTGTGGTAATTCGATGAAATGATACTAGATTCGCACAAAACGCGGATGATAATGATGGACTTATGTATAGTAAATCTTAACTTAAGAGTTTGTTTTATTTCCATAATGTTAAGGCTTATGTTTATTTTTTCTTGTTCTTGTTAGCCTGATTTTTGTATTTAGCTGCAGCTGCTAATTTAGCGTTCTTCTTCTTAGGTTCATCATCTTCATCATCTTCATCTTCAGGATCCTACAAGAAATATAAAATGTAATCATAAAATTCGTTCTACACGCAAAATCATTGATGATACTTCCGTATCTAATAATATTTAAACATTGCATATTATAAAATATAATTAAAGAAATAACTATAGGGAAGCTTTATATATATATATAATACATTTACGTCATATGCTCTGTTTAGTGAAAATTTCAAGGAAAAGAATATGTAATTCCGTCAAATTTACAATTAGATTAAAATTTTAATTTATTTACTCGTTATTCCAATAATTATAATTTACTAAGAATGTTTTGTATATTCGTCAATAGAAATATTAATATATGATAATATTAAATTTTTTCTAGAATCCAACAAACAATTCTAATTCATTCAAATGCATCACAGCAAAAATGGAAAAAAAAAAGGAAGCGTGATTAGTAAGAAATAAAGCAATGTTTTACAAAATAAGATTTATTTTACAAAAATAAAACATGAAATATGAATGAGAACACAAGAAATACATTCATGAATTTTTGTAAATTACGGCAATCCTTTCCCTTCCTTAAATTCTAATTTTTCAAAAGTATCTTAAAAGATAAAATTTCAAGTTAAATAAAAAATATTCCTAATGCATTATTGTAATATTTTTAAAAGATGCACTCTATCGCATTGTTTACTTCTGCCTTATTATTCTATTCTACATTTACGGTCGTACTTATTAAACACCGTTTTTTTTATCTTCTGATAAAAGCTTTCGCTTCTTTCGCGGTGCCTGAAATGGATATTTATAATATATATATAATTTAATATATTAATGTACAGTGCTTTCCAAGATTTATTCTGGACATTGGCTTATCATATATTGACATTCATACTTATTACTTTCCATTTTCTTAATGAAGATAGAAAAAGGAAAGTAAAAGATACACTCAAGTCAATGACTAGTTACATATCTTGGGCAGCACCGTTCTAGTAACAGAGAAAATAAACTAGATATCATGGGTACATACATTAGCAAGTTCTTTACAACAAATTATAATTTATAATAATTTTCAAATACATTTTGCATTCAAAAGAAATTTGCTACATTTATTGTATTAATAATTAAATAAAATAATTTCTATTTTTATTGTAACATTTATGAAATTTTTATTAAATTTATTATAATAAAATTTGTTAACTATAAAATATGTATTTCAATTGTCTTTCGATGCATAATGTATATATGTATGTATATTTGTATAGACGTTGTAATTCATACCTTTTCATCATCTTCGTCATCGATATTCTCTTCCTCCATGTCATCATCTATTTCATCAAATTCTTCAATGTGGGCACCTATAATAAAGATTATGATAGAAAAAAAACTCTATTTTTCTAACAAGAAAGATAATTATTTAACAAATTAATTTTATTAAATATTGTGTATTATTAAGTCCATGTGCATATCAGGTATAGTGAATTAAAATAAAACAAAAGTAAATTTGATTGCTGAAATTTTATGGATTAATTAAAATATATCTCTCTCATAATATATGTATATAATAAATTATTTTATAATAGTGAAATCAGATTAAATCAAATTAAATACAATGAATATAATTGTCACTTTAGAATTACAAACACGTTAATATATATGTGTGTGTGTGTGTGTGTGTGTGTGTGTGTGTGTGTGTGTGTGTGTGTGTTATATAAATATATACACATTGCAAAATTTATTTTATATCCATATAGTTTTAAAATGTTTATGTATTTGATGCTAAGTAGAAGAGTATGCATCATTTATATACATATTCAAAACTAAGAAATAAAAATATATAAAACATTTATAGTATGTAAACAATACATATAAAATAATAAAATAATTTAATATTTTTATATTTTTATAAACTTTCTCAATATTAAAAAAAAATTCTCTTTTTTTAAGGCGTCCACCAATTTCAATTTTATCGCCTTTATTTAATATATTTTTATAAATATAGATATTGACAATAAAAAAATTTTCCATTGACAATTTTAGAACGATTAGAAATACTAGATTAGTAATAGATATTTTTAACATTTGTTAGAAAATATGTATATTTGGAGGTATATAATATTTTGTATTTAATTGTAGTGTACAAGTACAACATACAACATTTAATAAAATATGAAACATGAAAACATTGATGGATACTAGATTAACTTGACACTAAAGTTTGCTTATAAAGCAAATTCAGGTTTAAAACTCCAGATATAAAGAATTTATAGTAGAAAAATATTTTGCTATATGTAATAAGAAGTTTTCAAAACATAAACTTATTCCAAGGATAACAGAGTAAACAAATCAAATATGATCTTTTAGATATTAATTATAAATTTACTCAACTCTAGATAAATTTATTATGTAGAAATACATACCAAGCAGATTGTGTCCTACTATGTGAACAGGTCCGCTGCCCTTAACCAATGTGAATGTGACTGGAGGATCTGGGAAACTAAGATCAAGAATAATCTGTGCTGTTTTTCCCATCTCCAGCAAGGCAATTGGCGTTTTGATGGGTCCCTTTAATCCCATCGCTTCAACTTGCAGAACATTGAGCTCTCCAGGTTTAGCTTCTGGCCCCAGAAGAGCCTAAAAAATATATAATAAAATCATGCAAAAAATTATATATATAATTATATTTAATATGTGCAATTATAACTATAATTACAATTTAAAAAAATTTTTTTAAATAATTTTTATCGACATTCAAAAATTGTCCTAAATTTAAATGTTGTAAAGTAGTAATTAATTTTTATGAAAAACAAAAGATCAGAAAAATTATAGATTTAAATTTCTTTTAATTTTTTCTATTTTTTATTAAGTATATTTTTTTATTTCAAATAAATTTATTCTTGAAAATTATCCGATTAATTTTTATCTTTTAGGTTAGGAAAATATTGTCCCTGAAAAAGAAATAATTATACACAATTACATTTGTGTATATAAAAGAATAAACCCCCAAAAAGATGGATTTACAATATTTTTGTGAATTTATAGTTTATTATCAATTATAACAAGAATTGCAAAGTATAAGAGTGTCGTGTATCATGTATATCGTAATAACATTTTTTTCTTGCAAATTTAGCTAAAAAGTGATGGAGTAGATGAACTACGTAGATTTTTACAACATTACTCGCGACAAGCATATTAATGTTCATTATTTACTTCTTGGTTGTACACTGTAATTGGGGAAACCGGTACGCGTACTACGGAATTCTATCAAAATTCAAGCTACGTTCCACGAGATAAATTGTTCCGATGCTCGCTCATTCAAATCGACTCAGCAACGAAATTTCCGTTATAATCTTTATATCCCGCGACATAATAGAATGATCCTATCTAAGGTAAAGTGGGGGGAAGGGCGAAGCCGTTGTGAAAAAATGGCGCCAAGCATCAAACTTTCCCAGTGTTCGTCAGAGAGACGAGCTCGCAATTATGGCTGCGTTTCCGATATACGATGCTAGTACTGAAAAACGACAGTATGGAATTTCGGAACACAGCTTCTAACGAGAAGATGAATCAATCGCGGCGTTATAAATGAGATTTGATAGAAGACCTCTCGGTCGAATCGGAGGCCTTGGAACAGTCTGTACGTGTAGACGACGCGATCGCGTTCCTGAGAGACGAGACAACGTGGCCGACTGTTGTCCCGAAGATTCGAGAGCGAGATCGCTCGCGCGGTCGACGAGCTTGAAGTTTCGCGCGCAAAACGTTCCTCGGCGACGACGAGCGCTACAAAGAAAAAAATCGCGGGATCTCCGATTGAGAACGCGGCATGCGGAGTCGTCGGAGAAACCGGACATCGCCGCGACGATGACGATGACGATGACGCGCCGCGGTCGAGATGTACGCTCCACCAGGTGGTGGGTGCAGGAGGGCGTCGAAGATGCTCGCGGAGACGACATATCGCGCGCCAGCTCCTCTCTGTCTCTTTCTATCGACAACGGGGACGATCAACGACGTCCCCGTTGTCACGCTACGGAACCTCGTGGCACACTCACCATTTTTATAATAAGCTTCTGATCGGCGCCGATGTGCTGAGCCGCGCCGTCCGAGTCATCGTTCTTGTGCTCCGGGTCCCATACCTCATTTGCGTTCGGCCCCTCAAGGGTGATACCTGGACACACAAGTCACAAGGTCGTACTCCCGGGGACGAGAGAATGCGGGGAGAGCGGCGGCGATGCCGGCCGGCCCCGGGCCGGACACAATGGGGACTCGGCGCCCGAGTCGGCAATGGCCGAAGGCCCGCAGCCGGCGTCTCGGACAGTGCATCCCCTTCGCGCTTAAATGGCCGACGGCACGTAAGTAACCGCGTGGGCCGCGAAATAACTGATCCACGGCGACCGCGGTACCGTGACCGACGATACTCACCGTACAGATACTCCTCTGCCATGGCGATCGGTCCGCTATCAATGGATTCTCGTCGGCGTGTAATGCGTGGATGTGTATGCCCGAGGGGACGACGACGGTGGCGGCGGCAGCGGCGAAGTGGACGTGTGCGTGCCGTGCGCGGTGATGGAGTATGGAGTGTCGGATTGAGACTTGAGAGAGAGTGACGCCGCGCGCGCAACGGTTGCTGTGTTACTGCGCGAGGGAACGGTCGCAGCACGTGCCGGTCGTCGCACGAGCGCGTAGTAAAATGAGTTTCGCGTACCCTATTACCGCTGGCCTTGCGTGCCCAGCTACGTTCCGCGCGCCGATTGGTCGATCGCAGACCGCGCGGCGTTGCCACGCGCCCGCCGCGGCCAAATCGAAAAAAGTACTCCGAATTCTTGAAAATCCTCTAGAATCTTAATTAGAAAAAAAGTCTTGATTATTTAATCTTCTCTCTCGTGGTCTGTTCTTTATAGCTGCACTGAGATGCACTACTGAACTGGTACAATGAGTTACGATGAGACAAATATATATTTTTTCTCATTTTAACTTTTATTGCACCAGTTCAGTAGTGCAGCCCAGTGCAGCTATAAAAAACAGACCGATTTCTTATCATTTTCGACTTTCCAGCGATATATCGAATCTTTGTGCCTTTTAAAAATAAGCAAAGAACTTTTGAATAAATAATCGCTAGGAATGCAGCTTGTGCTTTTTAATAATAATTAAGATCAATAATATCTTGTTAAAATTGTTAAATGAATAAAATAAATTTAAATATGACTCATACATCACAGAACGTCTCAGCAATATTGTAGAAATAATGCTTTTACTTATAGGAAAAACATTAATATGTTAAAGTTTATATGTATTTCAAAAATAAGTGCTTAGAGTTACAAATTAATTTGTTTGAAACTAAATTAAGTTAAAACTTATTAATTTGTTTAACTATTTAAATCTAGTATATTAAAAAATTTACAATTGATTATACACGAAATTATTAATGTTGTAACACTCCGAGCATCTTTCTGCAGTGAATTAATTCTATTGTCGTTAGAATTATCATTAATTTTACATGTAGATAAGCAAAAATCGTTCGTAAATAACGACTGTAATAAAAAAAAACTGAATAAAATTATTTTACGATAAAAGTTATTTGTTTTTCGGAACGCACCGGAAGATTCGAAAGGCGGACGCGGCAACGTCGCGTTCCTCTCATTGGCCAGGAGTTGACTCTGGTGGCGACGGTGTGCAACTACCGTCATTGGTTGCGCACACAGACGCAATAAATAGCGAACGCAACACGTGAACGAGAGAGAGTCCCGCGTCCCGCGATAAATGTCATGCCGAGCGGCCGTCTGACAATTTCACGTTGCGCTCGTGTCAGCTGATGACGGACGATCCGCGAGATTTGCACGTCTCTCCGAACGCTCTCCGCTGTCTGTGAGGAATCGCGGTCGTGCCGTGCACTCGCTCCCTCGGTGACGGCAACGTAAACGCAACGCAACGACGACAACGACGACGTGTCCCGTGTCAGAATGCGTGCCGACACGTGCATCCTCGTGCTGCTCTATCTGCCGCTCGCAATTTTTGGCGGCACCGAAAAAAACGAGAGCGCCTTTGTGGCGACGCACGAGTGGCAAACGGTGAAGAAAGGTGAGTGTCCCCGCTGCTGAGCGTGTCATTCGACCGTGGGACTACTTCATACGCCGACCGAGATCAGTCCTTTTCGCTCGACGCACCACGTCAGTCAAATCCGCCGTGCGTGCCGTCCTTCCGCGACACGAAAGCCACGAAAGCCACGAAGGGTCGCGTCGTCATCTTCGGAGACGACGACGCGCGATCCCGTGTAACGCGAGATTTTTGGAGATCACTCGGAGTGGTTTTAAATAGGTAGAGAGCAGCGAAAGAAACGTGGCCAAATCGAATGCTTCCAGTGACGTATATATTCGGACTGGATTACGTGGTCTAAGAGCGAGCGACCTCAAGAAATTGAAATCGTTCTTTATTGCACTACGATACTCTTCCTTTTTTAAATAAACATCAAATTTTTTTGAAATTTTTTGAATGTACACGAATATTAGGATTTTGCTCATAATAAATATTCCAAGAACTTTTTAGAATTTAGATGAATAAATTAACATTTGTAGGAATGTAACTTGTGTTTTTTTTTTTTTAATAAAATATGAACGAATAAAGCCAAGTTATATATGTTACAAAATAAAATCTGTTATACAAATACAGTTTAATATGATTTAAATATTTGATTGATTAGTAAATTTGATTAGTAAATATGTTAATAAGTACAGTAACAAAGTTCTCTACTTTAACAGGAACTCCTATTCCCAAGGGACTTCATGTGAGACATAATTTTGCAACTGGAGTGACGGAAGCCAAATTGATGGAAAACACAGAGGAAGACGATGAGAACGCGAACCGATCAAATTCCAAATCATTGACGCTGCATCCGGACAAATCAGTCCTAGAAAACGAAGAACCAGATCCTGTGAAAATAAAGAAGGTCTCGGAATCTTTAAAATTTCCAATTGATGAACTGAAAGCGAGACTAAAGAAACTCAAGCAGGATGAAGCAGAACATGCGTCAAATATGAATGTAACTATTCATTTTCCTTGTTTTTTACTATTTAAAAATTATGTGTATAATTACTAAAAACAGATTATCAATGTATGAGTGCTATTGCATATGACGATTGCAATTACATCTAAGGTTTTGCCTACGTTGTATTTTTAAAGTATTACATCACCTCTGATTGTAGATTATATTAGTAATTGTTTATCTAGATATAAATTTTGTATTTAATGCAGTTTTGAATTAACAAATAAAAATCAATTTTTATTACATCTTTTCTCTTTTTATTTCCTAGGATGAAGAAACACGGCCGAAAACTGAAAAGCGTTTTAAACGTTTTTACGAAACTTTGAAAGAGGAACTTAATGCTCTTAAAGTCAATGTTACGAGCGACTCGGAATTATTAAAGAGGTTTTTCCAGAAATTCCAAACTTATAAAACTAGTATCACTACTGGAACGTTAACCAGCATGGAGATTGAAGAAGTATTGGATATCTTAAACAATTTGGAGTATCTCCTTCATCAAATAGACAACGCTAAAATATTCTCAGACATGGATGGGTGAGTATAAATGAATATTTGTTTTGGAGACAACAGTTATATTTTAACAAACTTATCTTATTATAGTCTGACTAAAATTATATCGCCATGTCTCAATGGAACTAACAATGAAATAAAATCGGAAGCGTTACGCCTTCTCGGAGCAGCCGCCCAATCAAATCCGAAAGTGCAAGCTAAGGCATTAGAACATGACTTTATTCAAAAAGTAATGCACGTCTTGTCTACAAATAATAAAATTGAAGTGAGATCCAGGTGTCTCTTCGCTCTAAGTGCCTTAATACGCCAATTTCCCGCTGCTCAGAAAGCTTGGATCGATCATGGCGGTTTACAGTTACTCGGGAAGATTCTGTACGACGATCAATTGCAAATACAAATGAAAGCTATGAAACTAATTAATGATTTAACGATTGAAAGACGGAACTTAGAGGAAATTTACGATGCCGAACAGCGTCAGCAGAAAATGAAGGAGTATGCTATTACAGATTTTGAGTTGAAATTATTGAGGCATGATTATTGTAAACTTTTGAGCAATTTAATGGTCAAATGTTTTAAGGAAAAGCTAATTGGCCAATTCAGTATAGAAAACAATGATTTTCTCGAAGTAGTTTCAGACAGCATGATCACGGTTTCGCCTATTTGTAAAACTGAATTTAAAAACATTAAGCGTCTGCTTTTACCCGTTATAGATAATCTCTTACACTTTTATCAAAATCCTAATATTAAACTTACTGTCGATGAAACTGATGTTTTGAAGAGTTTAATATTACTGATTGAGAGATTAAAAGTTTCTATTTTTGAAGCACCTCATGATGAATTATGAATATTTGGAGTTAATATTTAAGGCAATTGAAAAAAATATACGAAAGTATATCGAAGACTCGTGAACTAAAATTCCAGCCTTATGTTAATAGATACATGATATGGTGTGCAATATTGTATATCATAGGGCTTAAATATGCATTTGTTTTAGTGTAAAAAGTTTTGTAAAAAAGGAAAATTATAATTATCACAAGTTTTGAAAAAGAGAATACTATTTGCGAGTGAATGGTTAGCTACAATTACAGATCAAAAAAATCTAAGCATAAAAAGAATATTTTGTTATTCCAAACGTATTTATTATATCCATACTGTAAATAGTTCATACTTACATTGGATCAGTAAAATTCATAGGTTCTCGTCTCTTGTATCTGAAGTATAAAATACTAGTCATTAGAGGTCAATTAAATTATAATTCGTCATTTGAATGGCGTAGTAATTTCATTTTTTTAGCGATTTTTTTTCATTATAAAAATTTTATTCTATCGGCCTATCAAATAATTAAGCGTTCAATCGTTTTAAACTCAAGAGACGGAAACATTTTTGATATTTGATCATGCAAGCTCAATTAATGTTCCATGAATACACCACACAATTGTGTGTGAAGGACAAAGAAATATATTGAAAAGTAAAGCGACTGAAATATGTGTACATAATATGTATGATTTTAGTTTTCTGGCTGTCACATAGTATGAATGTATGAAAAACTTGTTTTTTCAGTTTTAGAAGTAATTGTTTAATAAATTATTTTGTACTGATTATATACTGCATCTTATTGTCTGCAAATTCCTTCGTAGCATATATAAAAGAAGTAAAATATGAACAATCGCAGAATAGTATATTTTATTTACAAATCATAGCGAATTAGCTATTACATAGATATATGAACAATTTTATTTATATAACCGTATAATACATAGAAAATATTTTTGTAAAAGATGTTAATTTTATAACCAGTTTGCCTTCAAATAGGATATCTATTTACAGGTGCAGGAAAGAGCACTCTTGTATCATGCATTCTGAATGAAATGATACCTTGTTTTCACCTGTTAAGTACAAGGATTGCGTTATCTTATGCAACTCGTAAAGTATAAACATTGCGCATGATACACGAGGCTACGTAAAAAAAAAAACGGCTAAATTCCTTCCGAAAATTCCACTCGTCTTTACAAATTGGAAATTTAATAAGGTTTATATTCCATAGGTATATTTACCTAAATTTTATCAGTTATATATCTAAATATCTAACGAAATACGAAGCTCGATTTCTGGAAAAAGATACGCGGTAGTATCTTATAATGATATACTTGACGCAGTACATTATTATGTCTTTTTTGATATATTTTAATGAAAATATATTATCACCATACATTTTTTCTCCAATATCAATAAAGATGCAAATAAATTAAGCATATTTTGCATTTTTCTCGACATTTTCTGTCATGAATGTTTGCATCAAAATGTCAGAATACATTGTGAATATTTAATACCAATTAGTAAAGGCGTAGGTACAAGGAATGTAATTTAATTTTATTCGGTTTGCTCATTAGATCTTGCGTGGTCAAAATGTAATCTATGTTTCTATGCGATTTTACAAGTTTTATTAAATATGTTAAAAAGTTTGCTATATTTAGACTCTTGAAATTTATCAAATTTAAGAGTAGGAAAAAACGAGAGAATTTGTATATTATTACAATTAAGTTATAACAAGTTGAAAAAATTTATTTACCTCTTACGATTATCTGTGTAACCTCATGTACAATGTTATCACCTTATTAATGACAAGATAACTATTATCTTATGAATCAGCTGTCGCATATAATTCATATATACATATATTCACCTATATATACACATGAATATATGAATTTTATCGTATAATAATATTACTCAGCATGTCACAGTGTGACTGATCATTTCTGATAATAAGACAATATACTAGTTAAAAATTAAACATGATATTGATTTAATATTGATTTTACAAAATATGTGTATAGCTTTTTACATTACTTAATTTTTTAATTAAAAAATTGAAACATTCTAATTTTTTTCTAAATCAAAAAAACATTTAGATAATCTGAAAACAGTTTACATTAATAGATATTAAATTTATGAAATGCACATGCTTATATTTTGATGCAATTATTTATGGCATAAAAATATGGAAAACAATTCAATATGCGTAAATATTAAATACCTTAATCGATATCATTATTAAAAATTGTCAATATTTTAAATCAGATTTTTAATATTAGATTGTCTTTTATTGAAGAATTAATTGTATATTGAAAAAATATTGTCTTTTAATTATAATAAATATTTGAGCGCGTTTATGTATAAATTATGTGCAATTTACAATATCTTTCGAATTATTTTGTCACTGAAACGTAACAAGATAATAAATAACTTAATTGTCATAAAGTAATATACAAATTCTCTTTTCTTTTCGCTCACTTGCTCTTCTCGTTCTCTCTTTTTCTCTCTCTCATTCACTTCTTTTTTTCTCTATGTTATTCACTGAAAGAATGCAATAATCTTACAGAGTAATATACGAGTATTGAAAAATATTTTTAATACAAAATATTTTATCACAAATAACCGGAAAGAGCCTTATTCGATCAAGGCTCTTGATGTCAATATTTTTGCGCCGATTGTTTCGGTCTTGAAACACAGTCCCTAATCAAAATATCAGTCTAAAATAGGAGCTTGTATAATACCATAAATTAAATTAACAAGCAATTTAATAGTGCTCATAATTATCTTAAAACAATGCAAAAAATATTTTAGAACTATTTAGTTTTTGTTGTTTAATCTCTAGATGGAAATTGGATTATTGAAAAAGAAGAAACAGTTTTTAATAACTAAATAAAAATAATTGTCATACACTCAAAATAATAACGAAGCAAAATACAACACATGTTCTTTCAATAAATAATATAGAAAGAAAAATATTACAATTTTATGGCAACTTCAGAATATTGTATAAATACATATCAAGAGTTATAACTGCAATTTACATTAACATAATACAATTTTTTAATGTAACTAATTGTTTAATGAATATTTGATCTAAATAAAGATCAACGCAGCCATGATAATGACTCCCAAAAGTAAAGCGGCAAGTTGTTTCAAAGATTCTTTTGTGTTCGTTTCTTTTAACAGATCCGGTAGGATGGTTACTAGACCAATATGTATGAATCCTCCTGCTGTTAATGGCAATATCCAATTAGTTCTTTCCTCTGAAAAAAATAAAATTACAAATTCATACATTCTATTCAATAAAAAATAAATTTCATATAATGGATACTATTAGTAAGTTTATTTATGTTAGAGAACAAAAATTATTCTGTACAAAATAAATATTGTAATATGTCACATCTATAAAATTTTTATAATTAAGTTAGTAAGAGATTTAATTATAAATATTATTAGATTAAATTAGCTCGCATTATTTTTACACTTTTATACTTGAATCTTTATGCTTAAAATTTTTTAAAAATTATTTACCTAAATTGCTAGAAAAAGAGACGGCAGCTAAAGCACCAACGATTCCACCGCTAGCTGTGATTAACTGCGCCCGCGCAGCATCCCATCTGTTAAATCCGCTTCGTAACAGAATAGCGAAGTCACCAACCTCATGAGGTATTTCATGCACCAAAATAGTAAATGTGCTGAGAGCACCAACACGGAAGGAAATTAGGAACGATCCACCCACGGATAAGCCATGAGTAAAATTATCGAGGAAGTTCATCAAAAGATTCAGGTATCCGGGAAAAGCTTTGGGATCAAAAAATTTGCGTAACAAGTCGGAAGTAGATTTCTTTGTCCATGCGGTCAAACGATTAATAATATTGCTCGATGAGCGTACGCATGGAGAGTCAACACGTGAAATCGTCGATGTGAAGCCATTAGCCTTCGTAAGTTTCTCTAAGTAGCTCTTCGCCTCGTCAACCAACGGACACTCGTCATTAGGACATTCGCTTGCTAATGTCGATTTCATAATGTCAACATTTTTAAAACCATTCTTTCGTGGATCTTTGATACTGTTTGAAATTTGCGCAAACTCGATCTTATTGGATTGTTTCTCCGGGAATTGTACCTATTGCACAAAACAGGTCTGAGCATTAGGCAATTGTATTAGTTTTAAATAATTGTTATAGCACATTATACATTTTTAATTACATTACCTCTTTTTTTAGGAAATTGTTCTTCTCTGTATTCATCATGATGCAATTATTGTTATCTATCTCTTTTTCTTTATTTACATCCTTGATCGATGTTTCATCAGTTTGCTGGTCTGCAATAATCGGGGCTTCCATGTTTACGGCGGCGATAAGTTTTTCGACGATTACAAAGAACAGAAAAGCGGACAATACCCACAAGCCCGCAGGCGTAGACGCATGATTATTTTTGGCTGTAAATACAATATGTAGAAAAGATAAGTTAGATAATAATAAAAAGAATAAAGCCAGAAAACAAAATATTTTTAATAAACACCACATATGATATATAATGTATTATTTACCATAATATCACTAAATAAGATTCATACATAAGTTATGTAACTGCATTGTTATGTTCAAATAATTAGTATTAACTGTTATTTAAATTACATAACTTATTAACTGTTATGTAAATTACATAACAGTTTGATTATTCTTTCTACTGACAATGGCAACAAAGACGCGAGATATATAAAGCGAAAGTTAGGGAAAATTTGCAATTTAAACCGAGTAATTTACACGGATATTACCAGTCTGCCGATCACCTCGAATTCCTAACGCGGTTCGGTCGGAGGGACATTTAATTTACGTGGACGCAGCTGGCAATTCAAATCTGCAACTGACGCACAATAGAGTTCGAAGTCGCCGCTTAAATCGTTCATAAAGCTCTGCGCCTGTGCCCTTCAAGACCGTACTCGTACTTCGCTAACGTGCATTGCAAAACGTATTCTGATCATAAATGTAATATGCGCGCTATATATTATATAGAATACTATATAGAACAAATAAGAAATATCAGATGTACACTATATGTATATTTACGTTGTATTAGATTTTGCGATGTCGAAAAAAAATCATTAATGTAGAGTGTAGACAATCTAGGCTACTCGTTTTTTTTTTCATTTTGTTAACGTTTCATCCTAACGCCATCAGTTTCGCATGACATACAAATATCATTTTACTTGTTAATTTATTAGTTGCACAATGATGTAAATTTTATAATACAAATTTTTTTTATTTTACTTATAATTTATTTTTTTCCATGCGTATAGTTTATTCTTATTGTTATTCTCCGTAATTTTATTCATCTACGTTGTATACAATTGACATTTTTTAATATTTTTTAACGATAAAGTCAATCTTATCAATAATAGGCGATATGATACATTATAATATATCTTTTGTGATATATAAAAATATCCTTGTAAGATAAGATAAAATTTGTTTAGTTATACCGCGTACAAAGAGTATGAAAAATAAATGAAATTACCTCTCGTTTGGAATTCGCTCTCGAATGCCTCCGGCAGAAGATGTAGAAAAACGTCGCCCAACAATGCACCAACGGCAAAGCTCAAAAGAATCTTCAGAGTACCACCGTTCTCTGTAATAAGAAGGATAACATGACTAATTAATTTCTTCTCTTAATAATCGTTGTAACGATGACGCGGATCAAAAGATTTTAGTGCGGTCTTCGGTCTCTCTTTCTCTCTCCCTCTCCCCCATCTCTCCCGGTCTCTCCCCGTCTCTCTTGGTCTCTCCCGGTCCTGCCGGTCTCTCCCCGTTTCTCCCCGTCTCTCCCGGTCTCTACTCGTCTCTCCCGATCTCTCCCCATCTCTACCCGTCTCTCCCGGTCTCTCCCTGTCTCTCCCGGTCTCTACTCGTCTCTCCCGGTCTCTTCCCGTCTCTCCCGATCTCTCCCCGTCTCTCCCGGTCTCTCCCCGTCTTTCCCGGTCTCTACACGTCTCTCCCGGTCTCTCCCCGTCTCTCCCGGTCTCTCCCCGTCTCTCACGGTCTCTCCCCGTCTCTCACGGTCTCTCCCCGTCTCTCACGATCTCTCCCCGTCTCTCCCGGTCTCTCCTCATCTCTCCCGATCTCTCCCCATCTTTCTCGGTCTCTCCCCGTCTATTTCTCTCTTTGTCTAAAATAGACAAGTTACAATGCGTCTTAATTAAGTAATTAAGTGTATTATTATGATAACTGTAAAAAGTTCAATTATATGAAATTATATAGAAATATAATGTTTCATATAATTTTCAACACACGATCAATTCTTCACGTATCATTGCGAATGTCTGGTAGACCAAGATAAGTTCGAAGTGAGTTCATGCGACAAAATGAATCCACGGATGTCACGCTTCTTTGCGCATAGGTCGCGGAACTTGCGCGTTCGATATACTTAATTGACTTATTCTGATATTGTCTGCGCACATTTATCCTATATTTAGGTCGCATAAGCGAAGATTTATTGAAGTGTCCAGAATTTCTTCTCAAAAATTCCTTTACGTCGATTCGTACTCGCAACAGCAGAACCGGTAAAAATTAATTTTCCTTCTTGATTTCGCAATATTTAAATTATAATCACATACTTAAAAAAAAAAAGTAAATCATCGTAAATATGGTAATGTCAAGAAAGAAAGTTAAATAAGTGCAACACTGTTAATGCCCGTTAATTAAATATAAAACATGCAGTTAATATAATAGCAAATATTTGCAGTTAAGGGAAAGTGCAATGCATGCAGTAAATTATGAGCACATATCACCATTGCCGACTTGCTCGTCGTGATAACAAACAGAAAAACTTCGATATCGCGTATATAATATGACGTTCGACGCACAATTGATAATCGTTAGTAGACTGCAGCATCAGTATCTGCTGCTCAGTTGCAGCTACAGGATGAAGCGGCCACTCAATGATAACCACTGTGATGTC
Organism: Monomorium pharaonis; assembly: GCF_013373865.1. Taxonomy (NCBI): domain Eukaryota; kingdom Metazoa; phylum Arthropoda; class Insecta; order Hymenoptera; family Formicidae; genus Monomorium; species Monomorium pharaonis. Next base: position 11,803,236 of record NC_050469.1, on the reverse strand, counting down.
AACGCGTGATTCATTGGGAAAAAGAGAGGAAAAGGAATATAAATAATGCATGAGCGAGCCTTGATCCCGTTTTGACACGACTATGATTATTATCAACGCTCTTCTCTTGACGAACTCTCGTCGATTGTGGATCACAGACTGTAAAGCTTGTCGTGGAAAATAATAAAATGTAAAACGTTATTGATAACAATTGGGCTTTCTATTATTAGAAAACTCTAAGGTACACATTTATAATCCGATTAGAAACTATCAGATTTTATAAAATGAGGATCGTTAATTCAATGTTTTAAGAACGCGCTATTTATTTATATCAGTCATGGAATGATTGTTGTAAGTTGATTATCCTTTTTTAATTATAATTTACAATGAGACACGTGTATACACACTGTCTCAAATTGAGATTACCAGTAACGTAGATTTATCTGTATCCGAAAATATTTTACACATGTTTCGACCACATTATTCCGTAAATCACATCATATTATTTTCATTAACTGCACGTGATGCATCATTGTTACTTATTGTTCTTAACATTACTAGCTTATTTTTAGAAAATAATCTTTATAATATGTCAACGTCAGTTCGGACGTGCAGGATCTGACGAAACGAAATATAATCGGTTTCCAAGATAACAGCACGTGTCAGCCAGTTGTAAATTCGTGCGGTCGACAGATCGACTGCTTCTCCAATACCGCGACCTACTTTTAATAGATGTATTATTATTACAATTGTATCGGCATTATAAGAGTTGTATCAATTTTCAAAAAAAAAAGAGAGAGAGAGAGAGAGAGAGAGAGAGAGAGAGAGAGAGAGAGAGAGATCAGTCTAATTAGAACCGGAAGAAAAGAAACAAGATGTTGATAGAGAGTCAACATATAACTTGTTGACAACGCTGGCAAATAAGATTAGTAAAGTAATAAAGATAATTTTGGATTCTGCTGTTCATAAAATGTTATCATCAAACGTTAATCTATGAATTTAAGTCTTGCTTTAACATAATATTAAATATACGTATATATCACATAAAATTGTATTATCTACCATGTAATTTTTTGTTAATCTTCGAGAAATTTAATTTTTTAAAAACATGATAAAAGTCTATAAATTGAATTTACAAATCGAAACGTTTTTAAATATGAACATTTTTACAGATTGTTGTCTTTTTGACTAATTCTTTTATTTAAGACTATAAATATAAGAAAATCTACAATATGTATCGATTTTTCATTCGGAAATATTAGATAAATCTATAAAACGATCCACTTTGGCACAAGAATCAGTCAAAAAGCTCAAATTTTGTGATCTTTGTAAGGATTAAAGGCTGATTTAACAGAACGAGCTTTGCGAGTTGGTCCTCTTCCCAAGGGTAATATCGTTTGCAGCGCGCGATATGTGTATTTCATTTGAAATTCTACATACAAATGTGCACAAAATGTATGTAACGGGTAACGTAACAGTGGCAGACTGTTTTATCTTTCGCATTCGTTCTTTTCTGTGAGTAATTGCTTACGGATAAGCAGCATATGTTTTTATGTTAAAATGTGTAATCATACAAGATTAAAAAAAAGACTGTAACTACACCCTGTTGCGCAACACATTGTAAACTTAAATACTGTTACGTGGAACATCTTTCTGGAATGCGTGCACGATTTCATATCAAAATATCTTCGCAAAATCAGCATAATTTATATTAATCGTGATGTAGAGAGATTTTTAAATTCTAATATATCGTATGTAGTTATAATAACTAATAGAATTACTATTTGAATTAAATAAATGTACTATAAAACTTTAAGGCAGATTAATAATTTTCCAGAGAAATTCAGTTTTCTAATTTTTAGTTTTAATTTAATTTTCATTTTAGTCATTCATAATTATTTCATAATTGTTACCTTTCAAGAAAGCATATCATCTTTTATTTACTTCTGTTCTTTGTCATTGGCTTGCGGTGTGTACTTGGAAATATATTGCGTCGAACATTTTACATGTTGCAATAATCATACGCATTGCGAGAGCTGGCATTTATTACCGTTGCATTTCCTAGAAGCGCGTACATGTAATTAATTTATCTTTTTTAATATCGAGCTCTCGAACAATATATATTAAAATTGTTCTTCCTCCATTCGTATAAAGTTACACACATGTAATACTAACTAATTTAAATGACCAAGTTATAAATATAAAATGATACTACGTAATTTTAAAGGCAATATTGTATGTTTACATATTAAAAATAAAGGGAAAAAGAATTCAGAGGAAAATATCATGTGATACGATAAAGAGAGATAACGATGGATGCTCGTAATTAGAATAATGCTATATATGAGATACACGTCGCAAATTCATAATAGATGCTGGAATTGCTATTGGAATAATAATTCTTATTACACACATAAATTCGACCAAGAAATGTGCAAAAAAATAGCTGTAATTCAATTTTTAAAATACTGAAAATTACATAATAAAATCAATAATAAATAAGGGAATTATTTTGTAAATATAATAAAAAATTTACATAATATACGGATATTAAAACCTTTCAATTTAATTCTGCAGCAAAATTATGCTATTTTTAATGAGTTTATTTTAAATATCGCATTCTTATTGACAGTAAACTATAGACTTTTCTTGTATTAATAAATATTTATATTTTATTTTTAAAATGTATACAAAAGTAAGATAAAAATAAAAACATTTTAAGACAATTTTTCAATCTGGACATTGTGTTGTCGGATACTAACTAGTTAAAAAGTTAAAAATTAAATAATAAATTAATAACTTTTAACTTAATTTCAAATAAGTTAATTTTTAACTAATTATTTTTAAAATACATAAACTTTAATCTATTCGATTTGCAACGTATCTTAGTGGTGTTAAATATAATTTTTTTTATTACTTTAATATTCTTAACTTATTTAAACTATGCATCGACAATTTCATCAGTCTTGAAAAACAATAAGAGAAGATTTTAAAGAGAGAGATGCTTCTTTTAGATTTTAAAGACCATGGATATTTAGCTTAGTTAATCGTGTTTCAAGACGGACAAAATTGTTGACGCGCTAAACTTATGAGTTAAGAATACTAAATTAATAGAAAAATTTTATATTTAATATCAAGATCTGCTTCAAACCGAATAGGTGATCTTAACTTTAGTTATATGTTTAAAACATTTATCGATCAGAGAATTAACTTATTATTATTGTCTATTTCTGATATTAAATAAATCATGCACCATTGTAGCTTGTAAACACTCGATGCGCACTTGCATTTAGGTTTTTCCTGTATTACACGGTCCCCAGTATCACGTTTCGCGGTACGTGACTGATAAATAAATTTTTATCATTCCACGACTGCACAATAGACGTGTGCAGAGATTTCAACCTTCTAGAGAAAATAATAACACGTCGAAAGATCGTAACAACTGATTCCTTAAAGACTTTGAAGGACTAAAATACATAGAACTGGGGTGGTTTTTGTGATTTTATCAGATGTTTAAAAAAAACAAACGTATAATTCTTTCTTATGTATGACAAATTTAATTTCTTTTTCACAAAGATAACGCACTGTAGTTTGATATTTAATTAATACATTTTCAAATTAAGTTAAAACTGATAATAGCAAGTTAAAAACGGATTATGTACACATTTTATTAACTAATTATTATTTTCAATTAATTAGTTCAATTAAATAAATTATTTTCAAACATTTGTAGGGTAAAACAAATTTCAACTTCTACTTGAAAACGATTAACATTTAAAGAATTACACCGCATTGTTACAAAGATGCAGAATTAAATGTTATGAAATTAAATGTTATTAAATTTCTTCGAGAATACTGTTCTGTCATTGTGTCTTGATTATTTCGTGTATTTTTTTATGGCAGTCTCATAGGGCGCGTTGCTAAGAATTCCAAAGTGGCATATCCGTCGCATTTTAAGAATACAGACATGACAATTGTATTACCGCATACGTGGTTAGAATAAGTCGCTGTATTTTCTACTAAGATTTGAAGAAAGAATGACATCCCATAAAAAATTAAAGCATTATACTAACTAAACAATATGCAAGTAATTTTGAAACATCTTTAAGATGTTCAATCACTTACAGATTGCACTTAAAGAATTACATCACAAGTATATTTAGTGATAAAAAAGTTTCATTTATCTCTATATCGATATTAACGTCAATGCTATCATCAATATAACAACAAATTATATTTGATTTTACATTGTAAAGACCGTGAGATTAGAGAATTGATTGAGATATTAATAAGCAGTCAAAATTTTTGAAAAGAATACTGTGATAATACTGTGATAAAATTAAAAACATAAATTTACTATATTAAGAGAATTAAATAATTATTCTAGCGATGTAGAAATACGTGATATATGACGGTAATAAAACTATTACACAGTCGCAAATGTTATCAAGTATTTATCGATCAAAGTTTCGAAAGTAGTTTAGTATGCAGTATTGACGATGTAGATAACTTGATGGATAAAGTTCATGGCAAAATCTATTAACATGCTATTAAGTGCATTTGACGCGTTTGACATAAAAAACAAAATCCGTTCTGAAATTTTCATTGTACTTATTTATTAGAAAGCACTATAGCAAAAAAATGAAATAATCATTAAAAACGATTGGACTTTTTCTGTACAATTATCACTTTTTATTTTCAAAATTTCGATATAATCAATAATAGGATGTTAACATTATCAAACAATATCGACACAAGAGATAACTCACGATATCGAGATAGAAAATCTTGATACATATAAATCTTTTTGTCATTTATTTTTTCATTGGATTGATATCACTCGAAAGATCGGTTAGATAAAAAGCGACAAAAATTCAAGTATGAGATGATTAAAGTAACTTTTTTAAATTTGAGATCGAAAAAAAATGTCTTCTTAAGTCAATGGCGAGTTAAATATTCAGTTGACAAAGTTAATCGGTGGGTCTTTAACATGACTAATTCTTGCTTTTAGTTCTTCGCTAGATATAGAAACTAATCATAGTATATAAACACAGAACATTCACTGATCTGTTTTGTCTGCTGAATGTATCCAACTTTAACTTTAGTAAATAGAAATCCATGGAAGTCTGTTAAATATCACATTAAGAAGACGTGTTTTCCAAAAATCAATCTCAAATAAAAACAGTTGCTTTCATTTAAACGTAATTTCTTAATAAATCGAAATTGATTTAATAGTACTTTAATGTACATCCACTGATATAGTATTTTGTTAGAATTTTAATACTTTTAATTGTCAATATATATTATATGTATTGTTAATATTAAATTAAAAATTAAATCAAATAAAAAATCAATTAGTTTTCTTCGTAAAATCTTTAAATACTACATAATCCGTCTGTCCCGGACCGATTTAAATGTCTTTGTATGGAGGGTCTGCAAAAATTTGATTTTCAAATTCGTCGGAATATAACATTTTTGAAATGCAAAGTTGCGAACTTTGTAAAATATGTCGTAAAATGATGGAAAAAAGGACGATTTCGCATCGACGCGCGAATGAATCTTGTCACCGACACGCAAATTAATCGTCGATAGAAAAAGTCAGTGTCGTAATATGGGTTTTTGTATCCGCGCACTGGGGAATGAGTAAACTTTTTACGATATGTACGAAACTTCGTAATGTTGAAGTTTAGCGATATAACATTTACCGTTAATCTCACTCGTATAACGTGGGACCATTGCATTGATTCGGAAAATACGAGATAATAGAGAAAGTTATAATATATACGTTGCTCCAACGCGCGGACATAATTATGACATTAGTCGTAAAATGAGAATAATGTGAATATACCTGAAATTACGGGAGAAATACGAGGCGCACATTTAATTGCTATTCGTTAACTGTATTAAAGTGCGTTAAAAGTTTATTTATCCAATTAAAATCACGCGCTATCGATAAATTTACTATTACGTTATAAGATTAACTTAAACATCCTGGGGAATAATGGAGAAGTCCCTGTCGCCTCGATGATGAGAAAGGAATGGTACAACAATGTGCCGTTTATCTTCGCGCATGCAGACGCAAAGAGAAGGGGGGGAAACTAACGGATGCGAAACGAGCATTTCGCGTCGTCGTCATTCCGTACGATAGTTATTTGAAGTCAGCGATGTGGATGGCAACACGAGATCGATTCTAATTGTCGCAATTACATTTGCATCCGCAAATTCGTGAAACGCGCGGCGTAAATGGAATTTCGGCGAACACCGTCGGACGCGTTATTGCGAATACAAATGCTGGATTTCGTTTGAAAGAGCCGCGATGTCGAAGCTCGAAAATTTCGACGCCAATGTATCTGGCGTGCCCTTCTGTGTGACCGAACTGTTGTAGCACTTTGACTGTATTTTTCGCTTTTTCCAAGGTACTGCGGATGGTGTAACGTAGATGCATACTGCGAGGCAACTTCCTTTTTTTTTCCCACCGTCCAGCTGCGACTGAAAGCTTCGTGTAACGGTTGTTTTTGTTGGATTACAGTCGGCCCCAAAATCGAGAGAGAAACTCGGAGATTGTACCAAAACGATTTAAGTTTTCTGACGAGTTTTCGTACGTTGAATATGTTTATATGTTGATTTATCAGACAACGATAAAACGGAAAAATGATATTATACATAAAAAAAACTTGTTTTAAGTCTACAATCATTGTCTCATATAAAAGCAAGAATATAAAATCTTTAAAAAAATTTGATAATCTTGAAAAGACATAATATGCTCACGTGAAAAAATTTTGTATCGAAAAAATGTTTTTCTCTATTGAAAAATAATTTCCATTGAATTGAGAAGAAAAAAGCGGACAGAGAATAACTATATTGTTAAAACAAGAATGAAAATACTAATATTATTAAAACAATTATATATTATCTTTAGATTATTATTATAATGTAAAAATATAAATATAATATGCTAACATTTAAGGTTATCAAATTCTTTGAAGATTTTATGTTCTTGCTTACATATATGCAAGAATGATTGTAGATTCAAAACTAATTTTTTTCTACGTGTATTTTTCTCGTTTTGAAAAGTGCAATTTACAGAAAGATATTATAAATTAAAATGCATAATCCAAGTGTATCGTTTGTGATGTCAATGTATCTAGCGTTTGTTTGTGTACGAACAAACTGCTGTTTTGAGATATTTGTTGTTTTTTCAAGTGTACTAAGAAAGTCTCTTAGTAAAGAGCAAAATTCAAAGCTGCACGCTAAAATAATTGTACGCAAAATATTTCTTTTATCATTAAACTACCATCACGAGATGGCGCTCGCAGACAATAAACATTGTATGATAATTTATATCGGACTTCACTTATCGATTTCATACCATGCTAATGCGACTTTTATCAAGTCGGAGAAGAGCCGATGTCTTTCGTAATGTCATTGAACTTCGCTTATCGAGATTATGAATACAAGTGAAAACGCGTCAAATGTTCATCAAATTTCCCATTATTTCGCAACTCTCGGTGGAAATGCTATACGTATCGGTTCTGTTGGCAACTATCGTCGACAACAGACCCTCCTCCATTTTGCGTAGTTAGATTTCAACACGTGGTGATACCAATCTGTTTTTCAGCGAGCGCGAATGCACCGAGCTTTATCGAGTGATGTCTATCTAATTGCGCACAATAAAGTAGAATTTTGTTGAAAATACGGAAACACAAAAAAGGGAACACAATTTCACACAGGAAAATTTATATAAATTTTGCTTGCAGCGCATCTCGTTCGAACAAATTAAATAGACGTCTGCATTATTATACAGCCGAACAAAAACTATTTTATTCGCAGGGATAAATTAATAAAACGCGATTTTCTATATCCAGTGTTTTCTGTTATCTTGTCGATTTGAAATAGTTGTGAGTATATAGGTGTATAACAATCTTAATTAAACAATAATAAAATACAGTTTCTGCGTATAATTAATGTTAATCAGCATAAAAACTGTATTTGAATATGTTACTTATATACATAATAATAAACAACGTAATATTAAAATAAATAAATAAATAAAAAATAGTGTACATAAGGTATTTAAGTACTTAAAATAGTGTACAATTCATTTTTAGCGGCATCTATAAAGCTCGGAAATGAAAGCTTTAACAATCCCTCCCGGCACTTCTTATCGTTAAGGAAAATGCAACGATTCATTATTAGTACGTCAGTAGGGCAATTATATTGGTCAATGACTGATTTCTGTAACAAGAAGATAAAAAAAAATCGTGTTTACGACTCGTATTTGTTACTTCGTTATATTATTCCCCGTAGAAAATATTATTGAAAGTAATCGAAATTAATCGTTAGCCCCATTATGGAAATACACAATGGAAGCGCACAACAGAAATCAATTATAAACGAAAATAATTTATTCCCTCTCGCTCTTATCTCATTTGCTTCATTAAATTTCGCTAATTGAGTAAATCGTCCTGCCGTGGTTACAGCAGTAACGGTCTGAATAAATGTACAGCTACGGGGATTTGTTTACAAAGCTTGCTTCGTGCTTTGTTCGAAGTTACCCCGTATTCTCACATCCGTACTCAAAGTCGTCAGATGTTAACAATAGTTTCAGTTAAAGTCGGTGTTGATACATGAAGACATTGGAGAATACGTAAAATAAAATACCAGAATTAATTATAGGAAATTTACGATATGTAAGAATGAGAGGCGAATCAAACCCCTAGTCTACAATAAAAATTTACGTTTTAAGCCGTAAGAAATTGACCAATCGCAATTGAGTATTTTGATAAAAATCGACTGTGGTTAAAGCTTAAAAAATCTTCATTGTAGACTAGAGGAGAGTCTGTTATTTAAAACATCCAAAGTGCAACGATCGAGCATAAGAGTGTAAATCGATCGAAGTTCTTGGATGAAAATTCTTAATTTATCCTTAAATGCAGTCCTGAAAATATGAACGCGATATAAAATATCACGAAGAAATTTGGAAATCTCAGCTCCGCGGAATTCTTTCTCAATGCCAAACTAATTGAGCTTTGCGAAATTTTCGGCCACGTGTAAAAGTTTATTCTCGCGCGAAGATTTCAATTATAAGTATACGTCGACGAATCAAATTGCGACGATCGTCACGAAGATCATCGTGCGTTACGAGAATCGTTCTGCAATTGCTAAAGCTTGACTGCTCGGAAAAACAAGAACGACGTCGCTGAACAAATGCCGCGTTCTACGCCGCGCTACGACTGCATAAATAAGCGATAATAACAAACGGAACGATTTTTTTATCCATTGTGCGCAAGACTCTTCAGTTTTATTGTACGCAAAGTCATTCAATTTTATGATAACGATTCTTTACATTTTTCCCGAAAAGTTTCCAGGACAAGTGAATCGACGTACCGAGAATCCTGAAATTTACATGAATTTTGTCTAAAAGTAACGAATTCATTTGCGGTACGCGTTTTCTCTTATCAAGAAAATAGTGGTGTTAAATCTGTGTACTTTGATACTCGTCTTAATAGAGAGACACGTTACGTACCTACATCTGTGTGTGTGTGTGTGTGTGTGTGTGTGTGTGTGTAAAATACTTCACTCGTTGATATTTTACGCGTCGTGTAAGACTATTATGATTTTTTTCGATGAAAATGTAACGACGCATTGACTAAAGTCCTTTCCGTGCAGTGCGTTTGACGAATACATTGCGACATTAAATTTCAAGAACATTGAAGCATAATTATTTTGCATTAAAAGTTTTAATTAAGAATTACGTAATTTTTATACTGAAATGCATAACAGAGAGCTCACAATTAAATTGAGTTAATTTTCGTTATGCGCTCATTCGAGAATAATTAATTATTAAAATGGAAGTAGCGCAAAAAATTTTGCCCGGTCGCGGGCAACTGAACTTAATTCTCATCTCTACGTCATACGCGCATTCAAGAACACGAAAGTAATTATTAAAATGGAGGGGAATAAAAAAATTCAACTCGCAGTCGGGAAATGTTAAAACGTTCACCTCCTTTTTCCTTTCGTCGAGTGCAAAAGTAATTACAAAATGGAGAAAAAGATGGTAGAGAGAGAGATTCCTCTCGACCGCACAGCTGGGGAACTAAATCTGCTTCCCCCTCCCCCGTCGCCCTTCGTCGCGATCACAGTCATCTTGCGAAGATCTAGCGGAATTGCGTAATTGAAAAAGTTATTCGGCGAGTCACGAGAGGCGAGAATGGAGAGCGAGAAGATTAGATAAAAATAACTTTCACGCCGCGTCACGTACGGAATTACCGGAGTGATAATAATAACAACAATGAGCCGTGCACATGGCGAGAAGGAAAAAAAAAACTAACTAATGCAACTAACCGCCGGTTTTCAGGTCCACGCCGTCCTGGATGGGTATGAGCCAGAGGGGGAAGATCCCCGTGAGGCCGACCACCGTGCTGCCCAGCAGGGAGAATATCCACGGGTTGTAGGTGAAGTAGCTTACGACCTCGTGCCAGGGCAGCCACTCGCCGTCGGCGCCGGCCGCGAGGATGCCGTCGCAGGACGTCGTCGGCAGGTACCCAACCGCGCTCGTGCAGTTGCGCGTGCACGCGTATGACGCCGCGGCGGCCATGTTTGTTGTCGTTTGCGTTCTGTCAAGATAATCCCTGGCGTACTACGCACCACCGGGAGTTCCTCTCGCGAGGGTGGCGTTCCTCGTGGGTCGTTCGCTCTCGGGTTCGACGTCAACGGCTGGTCCGGAGATCGGTAGACTGTTCTGAGAATCTTTACCGGGAGATAACCTCCTCTCTCGCACACACACACACAAACGCGCGCGCGAGTGCGCGCACCTCGAGGAAGACGTGATCACACGACAGCCCTTGTAAGGTGGAAGAGTGGAAGTTTACGGGTTTTTTTGAGGGAGGGTTTTTGTTTTTTAAAGACGTGAGTCCTCGTCGTTTGGGAAAAAAAGATATCGTTTCCCCGTCACCGATTTCCTTGGCTCCACACCGACTCCGTCGTTACTCGGCTGCCGGACGATGGCTCGGGATGGATTGTGGATGGACAGACACACAGGTGGATGGACGATAGACGCGGAGACAACGACCGCCGAGCGACCGACTAGCCTGCACTGAGGACTGAGCACGGACGCTTCGTTGAATCAGGACGTCGCCGCTGCTGCCTGCCGCCTCTCGTTGATTCTTTCCGGCCCGTCGTTATTTCATGCCGCCGTGTCGCGCCGTGTCGGACAAAGGCATCACCACTGACGCCGCGGCGATTGAATACGCGCGATCACGACGAGCAGCAGCTCTCGCTGGAGACGCGCGTCGCGTCCCCTCCGTCGCACACACACACACGCACACACGCACAAACGCGCGTGCACCTCCTCTTATCGCTCCGCGCTTCCGTGCTCGATTAGATCGCTTCTGCTGCGCGTAGACGGACACCACCGTACACCACACGTGAAAACCTTCGACTGACGCGCGTTGCGTAGACGGCCCCTTTTATAGCCATGTCGGTCGACCGCGCTCCGCGCCGCGCTTCGGCCGTTAGCGGAAGCGAGAGGGAAATGTTCGATCGACGCGCGGCTGACGAGGACAGACAGACACGCGGGACGCCGAGGGGTGGGCGAGGGGAGGCGTTCGCGACGCGGCTAGCGCGGAGCGACGGAGAGCGCGAAAGGGTCGGGTGTAAAAGAGAGAGAAGGAGGAAGAGTGAAAAAGCGCGTGAACGATGCGATCGCGAGGCGAGGAAAGCGAGAAGGACACGTGCGCCAGGCGGGGGGAAAGGGGGGGGGGTAGAAAAAGAGAGACGGAGAGAGAGAGAGAGAAATGCGGCGTAAAAGACGCGCGACTTTTCGAAGAGCTCAGACACCGTACGCTCGGTCTCCTCATTGTCCTTCGACGAAAATTAAATCTAATTGTAAATGCAGCTCGACCTCTCGGTCTCCTCCATCGATCCCGTATTCAGGATGGCGAGACCGGACTGCGGCCCGAGGTCCTCGATCTAGAATGTTCCGCCGGCCTTTCGGCTCCGTTCGTACGAACGGACCGCTCGGACTGGATCGTTGCCCTCCAGTCGAGAACGTTTCCTTCTCTTTATGCAATAGGATAATTTTCTCGTCGGTTGGTGCCATTATCTGCCGATAAGCCTTATTCGATAAACATCATCTTTGACGTTGACGATTTGACGGGAATGATAATTTTCACGTGTCATTCGCGCCGAACGAAACGGGGATCGAATCACGTAGAGGAGAGGGGGAACTGAAACAATTGATTTGCGCAAGTGCTTTGTTATGCCAGATCGATCTTGCGTCGCGTACGAGTCGAAGGAAGAGGAATTGTATTGCGACGTTATAGAGAGTGTCTAGACAATAATTCGATTCGAAGCTGTGAGTTTTTATTGACAAAAGAGATAATCAATTGTAGCGACTAAACGTTTGTATTGTCATCGGGTTTAACATTAGGATGTATATTATACCAATGATTATAAGTCGAATGTTAGAATGTACAGAACGCAACGCTATCTAACGAGTGATCTTCGAGGTATTCGTCGTGCAACCTGCATCGAGCGGTGAAATAACTTTTTCATGTAGCTCGTGTGTTAACAATGATTTTTTTGGAAATAAAAAAGAATAGTGAAATAAACGACAACTGACTGAATTTCAAATAAATATCTGTCGAAACATAATTTTATTCTTGGTTTTTCTTTATTCCTCCTCCATCTTTGCTTATAATTGAAATTATTTTTGAGAAATCTGGCTTGTAACATAATCTTGTGTAATTCAATCTCATGTGCATTTAACACCTTTGAAAATAATGTTACAAGATTTCGAATTAAATGCTCTGAAAATACCTTAATATCTTTATTTATTAACACCTCAATTAAAGGAGGTTAATATTGCGCAATCGTTACTGCTTTTCCGTTTGAAAAAAATACTTGAAAGCCGCCGGAAATAATTGATTACAAGTTGTTGCGTTATCAGTGAGATGTATGATAGAAACAATATTTCTTTATCAATTCAACGAAATATCTTCGTAAAAAAAAGACGAGTCACTAATACTGTAATACTGTAATAACACTAATATAAAATGTGTCCTATAGTGTTAAATTTGTTTCTAAATTTTATAAGTCTTCTAAAATTGTATTCATCAAATCTTGACCCGCAATCACCGTTTGTTTATCGCGGTAAAATTAAATCACGTGAAAACAATCTGACATTTATAATATTATACACTTTTTTCGTATTGATATCTTTTGTTTTATCGCATTGGCGTACGCGTTATCCAATTGATCTTTGATCGATTTTCTTTCGATTCGAAAGTTATGAAATTATTGCACAGTTATCGTATAACTTTCTTCTGGCGCGATAATAGGTTGTACCGTCGCCCCGTTGTAATTTGTTAATCTTATCTATTTTGCGCCAGTCATTTGTTAGTCGCAAATAGCGAGGAAAGAGACGCAGTTCGCATTATGCATGGAAAATGCAATCAAACGCGAGTTAATAATCAAATATAGACTCCTTGGCAGATGACCAACAAGCGTCAACGGATGTCGCGAATGAAAAGTTACGCATCCGGTATAATGTTTATCAGCTTTCATAATCGCTTCAAAAAAACACTGACAATTTACGTAACATTTTATTGTCTAAGCGCGTAACATTGAAACTTTCTCGGAATGTATTTCACAGCGAGAAGATAACGATTATATCAAGCGTGCGCTCGTGCGATCAATAATTCGGTATATAATTTTCTATGTGTCCCGTCATTCAACTTAAAACTATATTTTCTCAAGGCTTTTCAAAAACACGTTTCTTCAACTTATTTCTCTTTTGTTTTTGTACATTATGTACGTCCTCTAACGATTATTGTAGTGGAAATTTCCCTTAGTATAATCATACTTCGATTTCTCCAAACTTTTCGAAGTTCCTTGCATTCCTTACGTTCCTCTGTTTCTTGTCTATTTCGCACGAGGAATGTTCTCGATTGTTATGAAATTATTTCTCTGAATATAATCAATACAAATAATATATATATATACAAGTGCGAGAGAGTTCTATTGTAGTATATGAATATTGATTCGTATACGAGAAAATATTTACGAAATTTATGTTCATTATTGTCTTACGAATTAATGTATTAATATAAGATTAAAGTTTATAAAGTTAATATATTTTATTTATTATATATGTTAACTTATATAAATATTTATCAATGTTTTCTTTTTTTCCTCTCATATGATTAATTATTTTTTTCTTCCACATAAATGCCTTTCCTGTTTATAATATCAATAGCTGCAAAAGCCTCAAAATTAGTACGTAACTATTAATTTTGGCAAAAAAAAAAACAAGTTTGCTTGATTAGATCATTTTTTTACTAATTCAATTTTCAACGTTTGTTATTATACGAAGCACGATTAATGAAGCAGCGTCTTTTAGCGCATAAAATAATATCGCTATCACTCTATCCTCGCTATTAATCAACCTTCTTTAGACAGCTCTTCCGTTTATCATTTGCCAAATAATACTAAATAAAAAAATTGTTAGGATCTTCACTTCCTTCACAGTCTGCGGAAGTGTCTCTAGAATTCTTAAGTTAGAAATTTTTTTTTGCAATTGTAAAAAAATTATTTCTCATGAAAAATTCCAAGATAGCATGAAATGTTTTGTGCTAGGTTTTATTATTACAGATGCTACTACAGAAAATATATTTGTGAGATCAATCAATTTGAATAAACTTTTCTAAAGGACTAGAATGTCGAAAGTATATCCTATATTTGTATTTTTAAAGCTATTTGTACATATAGACGTTCAGCTTTTGTATATTGCTATTCTTGAAAGAACTTGACAAGTTTTGTAAAGATTGTATTGAAAGCATGCTGAATTTGATATATGCGAGCATCAGTTTGTTATTCGTAAGCTATAGAACCAGTATTCGTAAGCTATAGAATAAGTTCTATTCTATTTCTAAAAAAATATTTTTTTCATTTCTTCTCATTGTAAAAGCGCATTGTAATAAATATCTTTGGGGACAATTTTTATATGTAACAATTTAAGTTTTTCGCTTGTTACATAGAACAATTGTTCTATTGTTTAGTTAATTGTTGATTGTGAAAAAATAAATTTAATAAGAAATTAATTTTTTTAGTTTTGCATCTACAAAATAATTAACTGTCAAATTTTCATTCTAGTTGAAATAAAATGATGAAAGACTGCAAGTCTTAATAACGAAAGATTCTATCGAAAGATATTATTTTTGATGGTTCAAAGCTCATAATGATGCATTAATAATAATTTACATATAATAAAGGTTGTGACAGTCATCTTTGATTTACTGCTAGATCGAGACATTTATATAAAAATTACGTACCTTGAGTATCATGACTTACGTATGCCACATTACATGCGACCTTAATTAATCAAGTTGGCGGCAGGTTGCCAAGGGTTTCCGCTTGGATTTTGATCAACGGGAAATTCGTTGGTGATGTTGAACACTTGACCTTCGTGTGATTCTCACGATCTCGAAAGAGGGATGCATTTATTAAAAGAATTTTTCTTGCGCGAATTAAGAGATTAATTAATCATGGGATATGTAATTTTTTTTATAAAAATAACTTAAAATTGAGTAGAAATGTAAAAATCAGAAAGTGTCAGGAAATCAACTTGTGTGAGTGTATACAAAACGGACCAAAAAAACCCGAAAAGAATAAGGGATATACAATTTTATTAATTAAATATACACATTGCGTAATTGGTTGTGCGTGCGGAAAGAAAATAACGTGTCTCCTTTATTTCATAGAATAATAATGTATATGAATCATAACGTTATGAATCATACAGTTGTATTTCTTGGCAGCTTAGGTTCTACAAGAGGGGAGTTATTTACTGACACATTCAGCAATCGTATTAAATTTTTGAATACCGCATATGTTTATTCGACGTTTCATTATCCGGATGATAAATAATCGCGGATTTTTTAATTGCAAATCATTTTCTTTGTTTTTATAATAATTTGTTTGTTTAATTTTTTTACATTTTATTTCCATTCAATATTTTCGAAAATTTTTAAAAAATAAAAGAATAGTGCGAATGTGTATTCATAGGCATTGCATAGCGCTTTACAATTGAAAGTATGTGAAAAAATTAATTGGCTTTTGGAAAAAAATGATGAGTTTCACATGTGATACGCATAGAGAGCGTACACGAGTGGTTCATTGTCTCATTTCTACGATACAAAAAGTTTTCTTTTTTTTTTTGACGGACTCCAAAAAATGTGCATCGGCCGCCTCTTCTCGCTCGAATGAGATCGCCCGCACGAGGTGCTTGTGCTCGCGGAGCACTCCAGTGCGTCTATTTTGAGAAAGCGTTTCGGGAAACACGCGATTATTTTAGTTACAATTTTTCTCCTTCTCGCAGAACGCAGACGGACGTCTATACGAACATCACGACCGAGATGACCGAGTACGCTACTTTTCATTTAACGAACGCGAACGACTGATAGGCTAGATGCATGAAAAAAATCAGAGTCAAACCTTGGAATTAGTCTGCTGAAACTATCGAAGCTTCGTGACGGCGGCAAACGGCTGTGACACAATGGCTCTGCGACTGTGAAAACGTGACGGATAAGTTACTGTGCTTCGCGAGAGTGGAGAAAAAAATTATGCGATAAATCGAGAACGTGCGTTTTCCCGATCGCGTAATTTAATTTGTAATATAATATTTATATGAGTTTTTTATGAAAAAGCTGCGATTCACGAGTTCACACGCTGATCTCCCAAGTGTCGCGAGGAATTTTGTAACAAGTGCGAAAAGACTGTGATATCGATCGTTTTATGATCTGTTCTAAGCTGATTCCCTTTGCACAACTAATAATTGCGTCGGTGAACCTTCCTTACATGCGTTCGTCATTGCTAGGTGGCTTATTTAAAATAACAGCGTGAAAACTGCTCGCTGCTTATCCGTTTTTCCCCGCATCTCGTACTTCGGGATTCTATTCTAATCAATTGTCTCGTCTCTATAATCCCGTCGTCATGGATATGCGAAGAATGTCGAATTGGAATGTCCTGAGCGTGGAGGCTGCGATGCAACAACTTAACGCCTTCGAGGGAGACGACCCGGAGAAGATAATAAAGCGTCCTAATACGGTAAGCGTAATCTATTTTGCAGTATTAATAAGTAATCTGTCTCGAACATTTAACTTAAAAGAGAAAAAAAGACCGAGGAAATGTTTGCATCTGTAACTTCAATCAATTTGAAATGAATTTGAAAGTAATTTAAATTAAAAACAAATAATTTTTTATTCTACACACAGAGAAAAATATCGCCAAAAAATGATTACTTAACTTTTTTCTTCTGATAAATAACCGTTACCTTCAACAAGAAAGATTTTCTTAATAATTCTTAAAATTAATGTATTTATATCACAAATTTTAGAAAAGCTTATTATCATATACTGTTGGCCCGTTATAAGATTAGGAATTTATGAAACGTTGAGCAGCCGATTCCTTGTCTGGTACGAGTTGTTGTGGACTTTGTTTACGCTTTAAGTCGCTATTTCTTATGTTGGTTATTGTCGATATTAAATTCCACAAGCTGAAAGACTATTGGTCGACCAATAATCGTACGATCATACCCTTAATATTAGGATCGAAATCTAACGCTTCGTGTCACAACTTTAACATAGCTTTGTGAGACTCGGTGCTCCATTATGGCATCGTGCTTGTAACTTTGCATTGTTACTGTTCTGGTATACAAGTCCTACGATTATTAAAGTATTTCGAATACAGAGATTTAATTAAGAATATTTAATTTTATATACATATATTCTTCTCTTTTACCCTTTTCCCCCTTTGTCAGCGGTGGAAATGTACGAGATTGAGTCAAATAAAGAGATCGGAAATTATAAATTCTTAAATTCTTTAAGCAAGAACATATACTGAAAAAGGAATTTATACTTTTTCAAAGAATTATAAAATTGAATCGAAGAAAACTCAAAATAATAAATAAATTAAAAATATATTTTTAATTAATATTCTTGAGTACAAATTAAGAAATTACTAGGGTTCAGAATATATTTTAAATAAATTTGATGCTTGTGATAAACTTGCGGATATAAAAATTTATAAATTACTTGCTACTGTAATATTTATTTGATTCAAGAAATAATACACATTTTTTGTGTGTACACAGAAGTTTATTTTAAGTAGATGTTTTAAATAAGTAATGAGTGTATTGTAAGACTATTTATCAAGGAGATATTTTTTTGCAAAGATAACTGTTACTTAAAAGAATAAAACTAAGAAAAGTGTAACTGCTTCTCTTAGCATGAGAGTGATGTTTCTCTATGTGCACGAATGTTCAAATTGCTAGTCGTCAAAGTGGTTCAGCCGAATGTGAGACACTTCACGTCAATGTCGACGTTTCTTTTCAAGTGTCACATCAATGCCGTCGCGGAATGTCAATAGGTCTTTCCATTCTGGCCTGATGCCTACCTGTCTGTCTGCTTGCCTTTATTTATAACTAATTAAAGCAGACTCAGTCGTTACTGCTGACTCTCCCAGGACGGTCAAAACGCCGTTCGACTAGTCGATCTTCGGTTCTTCCGGAGCATCGGTGCGTTTTACCGAATGCAAACGTGAAAACGTTTAGCGAATGAAGTTTTCTTGAGTCATTTTCGTGCTGTTTTTGTCCCGTGAAGTTATTTAAGTTCTAACAATGACTACATGGACGCAATTAGCCGTGGAACATGTTAACGCAATATCCAAGGAAGAATTTAACACGACGCATCGAGGGAAATCGACGGTAATCTTGATCGTTTAAATTATTGTTGCGGTCAAAAGAGCAATATATTATCTTCATAAGTTATTATATTAAAAGACAACTAATTTTTTCTTTACTTTTACAAAAATGTTGTAATTTTTATGTGAGATCTTTTACACAAAGTGCTGCGTAATAGGCTTTCTAGATGAATCTTTCTGGAATATCCGAAATATTTCATGCTTTTAGAAAATTAAGATTTTTTACTTGCATATATTTATATCTTTAAAAAAGAATCACTACATTAATTTTTTTAAATTTAGAATTTTAGAATTATAAAATAATTCTACTGCTACTGGTTTTATGTCTTTTTTGTAATAAATTGCGACGATCGTGTAACTTTAAAATCTTTATTCTATTTATTTTTTTTTATGGTTTGATTAAAATTTTTAATATATATTTATGTCATGAGGACAAGCCAGATTTTATCTCGTTAATCGTTTCAGATTGACAGATGATTATGTATATAATTTTTTGCGAGTATGTGTTTGTGCAAATAATAAGATATATTTTATACGTTTCAAGAATCTAATCTGTCCAGATAATGCGACATAGAAAAGATTATCAAGTTTTTTTGTCAGTTTTTACTCAATAGTTTTTATGTAATTTTTATTTTACACGTTGATAAATAAATACTTGAAGACCCTTATCTATACGTGCAAAAAGTAAGTAGTTAAAGTCTGATAATAAACTTGATGGTTACCAAGACAATCGATACAGACTCTATTATTATGGTTCGATGGTCCGACTAGAGATAGTTTAGTTCTATAGGTATGTAATTAGTTTCTTAAGTTACTAACTCTGCCGGTCAACACGAGACTTGTACACTTTAATTACGCGATAGACGTGTAACCTGTTGCTGGTGGTTCATTAAATGTATCACATTGAAATCGTGCCAATAATTACGTCAGAAACGTATGAAAAGTATTAGGCGAATAATCTAGCGTTGTATGGATTAATCCAGTTGATTTTACATGATATGAATATATATTTGCGTAAAATTTATTAAAGTAAGGAAAAAAACAAGCAATTTTTATTTAAAAAAGCACAAGATATATGTATATTTACTTGATACAATTGCAAAAATGAATAGTAATTACAATAAATATATCTAATTAGCACTACATTTTATATAAATATATTTATATTATACACATATATTGTGCATTTATATTATACATTTCTGCTATGTAAATGTTAAATAACAATACGGAATTCAGTGCCAATTAGTTTCTTTTGAATGCTATTAGTTGTGAGCGAGCCAAGAGTTACAAAATCGTATAAATATTCTCAAAAATAAAAATGTGTTTATACGCATACTATAAAAAAATAAAAAAATATATGTTTTAGAAAATAATTATACAATTTATGTATTATTCTTACATATATATAATAAATTGAATACTTTGATAAATTATAATCATAAAATATTATATAACTGTAGTGAATAGATATAAGATTATGTCAAGAATGTTGTAAAAAAATTTTCTTTTTTACTTCTTTCTTACTGCTGTTAACCAAAGGTTGGCACAAGAGAAGAAGTATGCGTTTCATCAAAGTCAAATCTTTGTTATCTTGTTCTCAGTAATTACAACATAATTTGAAATTAACTTCGTTGCATCGTTCGCATGTTTCTTATAAATTAAGCTTGGTTTAAAATATATAATCTTCATTAATTTTTTGAAAAAAAAAACAAACAAAAAAAATATTATTTGTGTATACGTTATCTCATTAACTATATTGTATGAGTTACGTAGCAATTTGATTAACCAAAGCATCGGTATGAGGAATTTTCGCCGCGCGGTGAAAGATTTCCTGGACAAATTTTAAATAATATTTTTTGTTTACTTTGAATCGGAACGTTAGAAGAAAATAGAGTTCTCTCTATTTTGCTTAATGCACAACAAAACGTAATATTTGCAATTTAATAGGTATGAAAATGATTGTTTCTTTAATAAATATTATTAATTTGAAGCCTTCGTGATTAAGTCTATATTTCTAATTTAAAGTCTTTCGTGATTAGTATGTATTTGAACTGAGATTAAATATATATTTGAACTACAGTCTTGTTTATTAACTAATTTCAATACACGTCCAAAGCAATATATTGCTTTTATATATGTATATATACACACAATATATTACATATAAACTTAAACATTATAACATGAAACTCTCAAAAATTAGGAAAATAATACGGCATCTTATTAAAACAATTGATTTTTTATTATTTTATTAAAAATTATAGCGATTTTCCTCAAATTATATTATTGCTCATATGGTTTCTATATAATGTTTGAATATGATAAATAAAACAATAACTGGCTAATAGACGTTTCTCCTACTTTATGATTATATCAACCTACTTTATGAGTATATCAATATTTTTTAAAGAAATAAAATATTAATTTGTGGAATATTGTGGAATTTAAATATACATTTGTATTTTGTAGGTTACAAAAATTGAAAAAAAATTGTTGATGCTCGAAGTAGCATCTCGTTGTTACGATTCTAAGGAAATACAAGATCCAACGAATATATAAATGCCGATATTTTTAATATCTTTTTAAATACTTTTTTTGCATATTTTTAATCGGTGTAGACTGTAGACATGTATCGTACAAGAACATATTATTTATTAGTAGCTCTTAAGAGAGCTTTGCTAATGGCGGGAGTTGTAACTCGATGTGAGAAAAATCACAGAGCGGCTAGGTTCGAACCCGATTCTACAGCTCGAGAATGTAATTTCTAAGTCAATGCGTGTTCCCAGCTTTTTAGACTTATTCAGTTGACAAATAATAATAATATTAATTTTAATGATTCTTAAGAAAATATTAGAGAATACAAAATGTAAGAATATAGTAAAAAAGGAGTACAAAATGAATTTATATAATACTTTTGCCTTTTTAATTTTTATTTTTTATTAACGTAATCGAAATATGTATTAAAAATCTGAAGATCAGCGTGCGTTCGTTGCGTCGAGAATAAAATAATTACTTCGAGTTTGGCTTTTTATTAGGAAGTAAATTTTATTAAAAATCTTGTACCAGCCGTTGATGTAGACTCGTTGGGGTTTAAAATAAAGTACAGGCAAGCCTTCCAAGTTATATATTTAGGGCGACGCGCAAGCGCGATCCGATTAAAACTCCGCTGAAGTCTTGCAGCTTCAGCTTTCCCGAATTCTGTCCTCGTGTGTCGCGATTCCGGCAGATCGCGTATAATTGCGAACAGTAATATCTTCCGCTCATTAAGTTTCCGCTCACGTTTAAAAATACCGAAGTGTACGAATTAAGAAGTTCGGAACGTCCGATACGCGAGAATCATGCCGAGATAAGCCGTGCGGTGACTGCAAAAGTAAAGGTGGTCTCACGAAAAATAAAATAGTAATAAAGACCAAGAAACAAAATTTTAAACATCTAATTTGTCGGAGAGAAAAAATAGAACGTAAACGTGGGAGCAACCGTCGCGAGAACTCAACGTCTTCATTCTGATCTAACGTCAAAGAAAAAGCATCATGGATCTCGGTGGTGTAGACGTTTGGGGTCAGATTGCCTTAGAAACCTCTCAGATGTATGTTTCTGAGGGCGGTGCAGCTAAAAGTCGTACTGTAAGTTGATTATTTAATACATGAATGTAATACGATCGTTTGTTCGATCGTTTATTTTTCGCGCGATCATTCATTTATTTACGTCAGGTGAATAGAATCTTTATCGGAAGAAATCCAATTTCGTATAATGTGCTGAATATTAAATTACTCGATATTCGTGGTGAAGATTCTACGAGAAGAAGTCAAATTCGACGTCCGAAACTGATAAATATAGTCTGATTTAATGAGAAAGGGAGGTTCGAATAACGTATTTACGTCACAAGTTTAATCTAAATCCTCGACATCGCGCCAGCGAATAAATGTCACACGTTTAATAATGCATGAAAGAAATATGTATATCACATCGCACAAATCGATTTAATTGGCAAAGACGTACTTTAAGCTCGATCGCTTTCTAATTTCTCTTTCAATTTCCTAAATAATCCTAAATAATTTAATCAATCGCCGTTTTGACTTTGGTATATAGATAAAATGTATAAATAATGTATGTATACATAAAATCTTTTCTCTACAGACGATAGAGAAGCTGCCAGACAAAGTTCTCCTGAACGTCTTCTGTTACCTCTCGCACCGCGAGATATGCAGGGTCGCTCGCGTTTGCAAACGCTGGCGACAAATCGCGTACGACACGCGCCTCTGGACGCACGTGTCCCTGAGACCGGAAGTAAGCGGGCTCCACGTGAACTCCCTGGAAAATCTGTTGCATTTAGTCAGGTGAGGGAAAACCGTGATACACAAAAAAAACTCGCGTTTTCCGAGCGTCTCTTGGCCGTTTCGTGCGCAAATTTTCGTCACGGAAAAACCTCCACGTGCACGATTTTAGATGAACATTTGAAACTTGCCTCAGTGTTTGTTTGTCTAAAGATCTGGTTACTTAACTCGAAATCGAAATCGAACAAATGTTTGTTTGAGGTATTGGTGGTTTGAAGAGACACAAAGAGAACAAAGTTCATTCTCATTTTAGATATGGAATCATGGCATGGTAAAACAATGACGGCTTAATATTTCCAGCGTGCGCTTTGGACCATCGTTGAGATACATTGAATTGCCGATCGAACTGATCACACATACGGTTCTCCACGAATTAGCGAATAAGTGCCCGAATCTAACGCACATGTTACTGGACTTTTCGACCGCGATGCAACTGCACGACTTCTCGGAAATGCAAGCGTTCCCCACGAAATTGAAGTACATGTGCATCTGTTTGTCGGAAGTAATCTTTATGGAAGGCTTTATGCGTAAGATCTACAACTTCATAAACGGCCTGGAGGTACTTCATTTAATCGGTAATTGATTAACTTTATATTTCTGTGTTATCTTATATGTGCAATATCGTTTATACATATATCATATAAATCCAAATTCAAATAACGATAGTCAATAATTAAAAAAAATAAATGTAATACAATTATTTATATCTTATATAAAGTTATAATTATTTATATATAAAAAAATATAGTATAATATTTAATATTATTTTCTAATAATATTTTCGATTAATCTATTTCTTTAATTTTTTAGGAACGTATGAAAAAGTCGAAGAGGAAGAAGAAGAAATCTATGAGGTGATCAATGTACACAAACTGAAGTCGGCAACACCTAATTTGAGGGTGATTAATTTGTATGGAATCAATTTCGTGGATGATTCGCATATCGACGCCTTTTCCTCCAATTGTATTCAATTAGAGTGTTTAGCCGTGAATTATTGTGCCAAAGTGACCGGTTCGACTATGAAGACTCTTTTTCAAAGGAGCAGAAGATTAAAATGTCTTCTTATGCAAGGAACAAGTGAGATATAATTACATACTTATGATTGTCTTGATTTATTATTTAATTTGATACTTTCTATAAAAATTATATTTGCCTAAAATATGCATTACCTCGTAAATTTTTGTTTAAATTAATTACATTGCCTAATATCTGTTTCAGAAACTCAATGCAAAAAACCTTCCACGTTAGTTATATCATAGATATAGCTTTTATCAAATTAAAAAAAATTATTTTGCATGAAATATTTTAGATCTGCAGAGCGAATACGTAATGCAGGTTGAATGGGAAAAATCCAGTGTTCAGGAGCTTGATATTACTGCTACTGACCTGTCGACGGAATGCCTGATCGACATGCTAACCAGAATCCCCGGGCTACGGTTCCTTAGTGCCGGTCAACTGAACAGTTTCAACGATAACGTGCTGAAGTCGTGGGCCGAGTTGGGAAATACCAGGAACTTAATAGCGCTGGATCTCGATAGGTCCGATAATCTGACCGACGAGGCTCTGCACAAGTTCCTGTCGAGGCACGGTCATCAGTTATATGGCCTCGTGCTGTCAGGCATGCCGCATATTACCGATCAGCTTTGGCAAAGCGTACTACCGATTCTCACTAATGCAAAGTGAGCATTTATGATATAAATATTCATATAATGATTTAGGCTAATAGAGTTATTTAACACTGGAACAATTAAATGTACACCTATTCTACCAATCTCTTTGTTTTTAACTTTTTGTTATTATTTCAATTTCTTTAATATTTTAATAATTAATTCAGGAATAAAAATTTGACAAAAATTATCTTAATAATTTGTCTAATTTAATCTAGAAATTTAAAACCCGTCTATTTCATGAGTTTGGTTGTCTAGTGTTAACGTGACTTACATTCTTATATATACACGAAAATTATGCTAAATAAAAGTAACAATACTAAGTGTATTCTTCTTAACAGAATCTTAAATTGTCCCTTGTCTTTCTGTACTTAATACAACAATTTTAGAAAGGTTTCTTCCCTGTTTCTCTCTCTCTGTTGTTATAATTTAAATTTAAATAATAAATATTTTTTTAAATTTTAATAATACTTCAGAATACTTGTAATGGGCACTCAAGAGAGGCTAGGAGTTAACATTCACGTGGATCAATTAATGGACGGAATCGCCAATAACTGTCCCAATTTGGAGCGTTTGGAGTTGCGATGGGATCCGGAAAACTTGCGATTTTCGGACAAAAGTCAGAAAGCCATCGATATCCTACGTGTGAAATGCATCAAGATGAAATGTTTAAGTTTAAGGTAAAGAAAAGAAATAGCGATTATATAAGATAAGCAATACTTACAGAATATTTCTTTTTAGTGACGGAAGATACTATGAAATTGTCAAAGCGAATTTCGAGCGAGCTGATAGGCTGACAGTTGTGAGGACGATAACTTGTTGTAGAGTATCAAATTATTACCTTTTGCAAAATTATAAGGATCTAATTTTCAATTGAGGCACGTTGATGATAGATTCTTAGATTGTTTTATGAATGTTATCTGTTGACTACTGTTGAATACTGAAGAAAGTGCTTAAAGAGATAAAGCGATGAAATAATATATTCATGTAAAATACTATATTTTCTTTACGACAGTATTAATATAGCGCACGATAAGGAAATAAAATTTATAAGAAATAAATTCATTGTATTGTAAAATAAATTATGATTTAACATTGCAAACTTTGAATTTTTTTACACCGAACGGTAATTCGCTGTTAAATTTCCAAATTGCTCGACATCTGGCGCAAGGGTGAAAACTGAAGCGTCCCACACGCAGGTGCATTGTCTCGAAGGGCGTTACGCACATTTGTCGTTGTCGTCGTCAGGGTACCCTTCGCGTTCACAATTGCTACTAACCGCGAGGTACGAACGTTGGCGATGGCGCGGTTTCGTTATCGATTATTTGCTAATTTATTCATGCCCGCGAGTAGACGACGACGACGACGACGACGACGACGCCGTACTGGCCACCACTGCCGGTCGATTCGGACCTCGTTCGTCGGCCACAACACGCGAGCTGCCACACTCCATGCCGCGCCATTATAGTCAGCCAGGGACCGTCCCGACAGTATGCCGCTCGCATGATCGCCACCGAGAATCATCGCCGATTTCATCACGTCCCCGATGTCGGACATCGATGAGGAGTCGGTCGAGAAGCGGCTGAAGATCGTGTTCGTGGGCGACTCCGGCGTCGGTAAAGTGAGTTTTTTTTTCGGCGTTATACGAAAATGAAAGACAGAAAGGTGGTTGATCCCTAGTTTCAGTGTTCGATGCTTCTCGAGGGGCTGTTTATTAGCGTATTCGTCGCGTTTAAATTTGTTTGCCGATCACCATGGTGAAAAAACGATATAGCAAGAGACCTTCAACAGGTGACGGAGCGAGCGAAGATGTTTCTATTTGATATATTTTAATTTAACATATAATTTACGCGTGACGCGTGTGTTTATAAATATGCACGTGAAATGAAAATTGGATTTAAACATACTTAAACTATGAATCAACCATTCTCAAATGGAGATGTGCGTTATACGAAAAATGTGAAGGTATAAAGATCCACTGCAATCGTGATTAATTTCTCTAATATAGCCTACGTTCTTAGATTTTATGTAGGCCTGAAAAAGATATCTATGGGGTGACGATCGGGATCGAATTTGGGACTCGCCAATTGCGAATCGATCGTTTTATACATCGCGCTACACGTCATTTCAATTATCATTATACTCGATAAACATTTTCTTTTCATAACGACCGTAAAATTAACGAGTTTAATTCACTTTACGAATGTTTATGATTCTTTATGTTGATTTATTACTGTAAATGTTATTAATGATAACGTTACTACGGTTTTATTGCTGTGTTATAGTAAGTATTGTATGTTTCTCTCTGTAATAAAAAATGTACGGCTGTGCATTGTGCGATATGGATTAACGATGAATGTAATAGACGAGCTAGAATCGATGAGGCCTCCGCTGCACCTTCGTGCTTCTGGATCTAACGTTGGAATCTTACAGTAACATGCAACGTTCGCGGTTTTATTTACCGTATTCTTTTACTTGCCAATAATAGAACAATAAAGCAAATCGGCAGAGAAATTTTCTAATCAATGTGCACTTTTGCATTAACAAGGTTAATCATAGGTCGCAAATTCATTAAATTTTGGAAGCTACTTATTTTCTTTTCATTTTTTTAATATCTGCGCGATATTCTGCAAAACGTCACGAGTATAAAAGATCGGTTTAGTATGCATAATATTTCTTACGTGATTTGAGATAAGTTCTCATATATTCGGATATAACTTTTATTCTTATTTATTTAATAAAATTTGTAAAATGTAAACAGAAAATTATTTTTTTTCTATGTGTAATCTTACAATTTATTGTTTATAAATTACGCGACAAATTGTATATATACTATACATTTATGTTATAAAATTTACAGTTTTTATTAAAAAA
This sequence comes from Monomorium pharaonis, assembly GCF_013373865.1. Lineage (NCBI taxonomy): Eukaryota > Metazoa > Arthropoda > Insecta > Hymenoptera > Formicidae > Monomorium > Monomorium pharaonis. The sequence goes on along the minus strand of NC_050469.1, from coordinate 11,775,620 downwards.
TAATATATACATACGTAGAAATAAATTGTAATTATAAAAAAAGAAGGTAGATAATTATTTATGACATGCGACAAACAATTGCTTTAACTGCAATTTTTATTTGTCTTTCGGCAATTACGACTATCATTATCATGTTTATTGATTGTCAGATTCTGTGTCACCTGTTATTTTCCAACCGCAAAGCCTGTCATTCTTGATAATTGACATTCAAGGATCCTTCTTTAGACCAGCATCGTCCAGAAGTTTTGCAACAACGATTTCACCAGACAATACGTACCTACCGCGGGGATCGACTTCTTCCTCAAGAACATCAGTGTCGGTTGCTGCAAAAATGTCAATCTGCATTTATGGGACGTCGGCGGGCTCGCCCTGCACGGCAACATGTTGGACAAATACATTTTCGGAGCACATGTAAGATCAATTTACCGCTACTTTTAAAATTGAAAAAGTCATCTTATTATTTAATTTAATTTAATCGAATTAACATCGATATGTCTGTTATTCGTGTGCTACTACGTGCTTGTACGTTGTTGTAAAAATCAGATGTGTATTTATGAACCAGATCATTCTTTTGGTATACGACGTCACGAATAGCTCGAGTTTCGACATTTTGGAAGAATGGCTCAGTAAAATCAAGAGTTTCAGCGACACTTACGACGAAATGCCTCTAATAGCGATAATTGGTAATAAATGTGACATGGAACATCAAAGGACAGTTAAGAGAGACAGGTCGCATCGATTCGCCGCGGAAAACGGATTTGCTTATCACGATATGTCTGCGAGAACTGGAGAAGCGGTAAATTTTTTTCAAAAATAAAAAAAGTATAAATGTACTCTTATTTATATATCAATACGCGAGTTATGAAAACTTTTCCTGGTTTACTTTCAGGTATCTTTGTGCATAGCAGGCTTAGCGGCGCAAGTTTTGGGTGTCAGATTAACAAGGACGGATCAAGATTTTCACAAGCCCATCATTATCGCTGAAATCGGGGACACGGTAGACATGAGTTCGATACAAAAAGTCGTAAAAAGGATTCCTAACAAAAAGCAACACCCAATTGCGTTCCATCCCCATTTTCCTGGCTCGAAATCCGCGGTGTGCACACTACAATGAATGATCTCATTGAATATTTTTAAAATATCTTATTACATTTTTTACTTAAATTTAGTCAAATATTAATTCTGTTGAACCGTATTTCATACATGATGTTTTACACGATATCATTGCACAATCAATTGTATGTCATAAAAATTTCATTCGTTTTGAGTGTTCATGTATTCATAAAAAAAAGAACGGAATATATAACATCGAGAATGTATTTTTTACAATTGTCTGCGCGTGAATGTATTGAATTTGTGGATCGCATCTCATTCAAAATACACTGTATGAGTGAAAATTATATTTATGTAATGCGGGGCCAACGGGGCAAACATAACCACAGAATTTATCTACCGCAGTTGGAAAAACAGAATTTATTAATCGCATCTTATTAATTTGTGATAATTGTTACACGCGCAATACATTATTTATATAACAACATTAAAAATACTTTTATAATAGTCAGAATTACGAAATAATAACAACCAAGCCTATTATATAATGCAAAGATGTATATTATATAATATAGTAGCTCGCGGAAAAATTCAAAATTGCTAGGAAGATTTGTTAAATATTATACTATGAGCTTTGTTCATCGAAAAACAATTTGACGCAGCGTGATTGAAGATCCTATGTGAAAATAATGAAAATTTTAGAAAAGAAAGTTCTGTGTTCTCTCTTTTCGAAATAAAAGAATATTTTTAAAAATTTTTGCATGAATAATTTCTAAAACATTTCGTACTGTCCCTATATTTTACAAATATTATTATTAGTAACACTTACGTATTATATACGTAATTTTTTAATAAAAAACATTTTTCTCCCACATTTATCACCTCTTTCATAAAAAGTCTTCAATTCAAACACATGTACATACACTAATCCTTTTATTCTTGAAAAATTTATCTAATTGGAGCATTACGTTGAAATTATCTGGTTATGGCACGATTTCCTGCTTATGCTAAAGCTGCAGACATTGCAATTAATATGCGTGAATTAATATACATTAATTTAAATTATCAATGTCTTTTCGATAAACATTCCTGTGAAATAGTACTCTACATTGTTTGTAGATAGAAGACATAATACGAAGAAAGTTCATTCTGTGCGTATGATTGGAAAGACTAATTTACATTATATAAAGCGTACATTACGTATATATATAATATATAATGTATAATTTTCAAAATCTAAAAAAAAACAATAATTTAAGATCTAGCTTTCTTAATGAAATGACAATAAATTATTTATTCTAATGCTGCAAAATTATTGTTTTGTTTAATATAATATTTATCAATAGATTATTACCTACTACTTTATACACCGTCTATCTCCGTAAATCATCTAGAACATTAATATCGCATTTAAGATTTTTTTGAAGTATTATAAGAAATTGAATATATATATATATATATGTATATATATAACTATAAATATAACTATATAAATTATATATATATATATGTAATTGCATATAAATAGTTATTTTAAATTTGTTTAAATAAGAAATACCTATTATTAATTCTATGATAAATAACGCAACTATGTCCACCGAGATAAATTATATTTACTAATTTATACGGACGGTGTAATTATGATTTGATTATTCTCTTATCGAATTATGTTATCACATATTCTGTACAATGGTTGCTCAAGATGTAAAATTACGAGTTCAAAATTTTTATATTTCGCTGATTATCCCCACGCCATTTTTAAAAAATAATTGCTAAGAAATTTTCGCAGTTGTTCGCGAATCAAATTCGCATTCTTTTTCTCGTATTATTTAATAAAAATTTTCAGTCTCTTATTACACCACAAAGAGCACAAATTTTGTCTATTTATTTCAAAAAATTGTCGTTTTATACTATAACTCAGATTTTGTGAGAGGCCTCCTTGGCCAATTATTTTTCTCTAAAAGTTTCTCCTTGACGTCCCACAATTGATTGAGCTTTTCGCTTAGAGGTGTCACGTACGTATCAAGCCACTCTTGTATCGTATAATTGTCATAAATATCTTCCATGGCCGTGCGCATCTCCTTTTCGATATACATTATCTCCATCCTGTGTCTGTCCAGATCGGTGACCGCACGTTCGACGTAACTGGGACTAGCAAAAGAATATTTAATGTTGTACGGCTTTAACCATCCCTTGTACGTATTGTCCTGCTCCATCTTCGTTATCTCTTGCGTGAGAGAGTAAAGACGCAAAATAGCCGTATACACCGATACCCCGTGGAAACTGCATTTGGTCCAGCCGTACTGCGGCTCCGGTATGTTTAACGAGACGATACCGTCGCATTGCAGAGCCTCGGATATACGATCGGGCAATTCTATGGGAAAGCCGTTCACATCTGAGGCTTGCAGTATACCTAAATTAATAGCGAGAGATGGCAGTCCCACTGGCAGTAATTCGCAGAGGACGCTGAAGTGATCGTATCTCTGCCATCCGGTCAACATGACACCCTTGAAGGTGATTTGACTCGAGTATCTCTGAATGATCTCGAGCCAACGTTGATGGTTCTCCATGTGATACGAGATGTCTGTGTAATATCTGTCGGGCGAGGTGGCACCCTTGAACGCGGTCGCGACCCAGACTTCTTTCCACACCGTGGCGTAACTTTCCCACAGCTGATCCGTCAGTGTCATACCAGGCTCGGTAGTGTACTTCCAGATGACCGGCTCCACCAACGTGTGGAGGCCCCTGTCAATGATCTCCTGCGGTGATATGTCACGGAACTCGTCGTCCCACATGAGCACAGTCAGTTCCGGGTATCGTTCCTTGATATATTTGACGACCGTGGAGACGTGATCCAGAAACAGCTGTCGCTTGCTCCACTGCCTCTTGGCCATGAGGTCCAAGCACCTCGAGCACTCACCTATCTGATAAACCTCGTCCGCGCCTATGTGCAAGTACTTTGACGTTGGATGCGCGGACACGACCTGGTTTATCATCTCGTAGATTAACGGTAGCGTTCTGTTGTACGTGGGGCACAAGACCTGCGGGTAGCGCGGGACTTCCCTAAAATCCTTATACTTGTCCAACTTGAGCACGAACTCCATGTGACCGAAGGTCTGTATCAACGGTATGACGAGCAGCTGATTGTTCCTGGCTATGCTCTGAATCTGCGCGATGTCCCTCCTGGAGTAGGCGTTGCCGGCGTGTATGTCCTCGATACTGTCGGCGAATGGAAACATGTCCTCGTACTCCACGAGCACTCCGGTGGCCCCCAGCTTGCGCAGCAGTGGGAACAGGTAGCTGTAATAGCTCATCTTCGGCGGGGCGCCTTTCAGATCTAGATGGACGATCTTGTGGCCCCGGAACAGCGGAGTGGCGACGTCTGCAAACGATTTATCGTGAGTTAATAACTCGTTAACCAGTCTGTCCCTACCGTTCTTCAAATCATCCGTCATCATCTGCCCGTCAGCTACTCGCCGCCTACCGGCAGCGCCCTGAGGGCCGTCCGTGAGTTCACCTGGTGATGGTGAGTACACCTCCTCGGCTCTCAGACGCGCGGCGACCTTGCCCGACATCTCGTCGACCTCGTTGCTGAGTATGTGGTATATGACAACCAGCAGGACGAAGCTGATCGTCGCGACAACCATCAGCGACGCGCGGCCCCGCAGACGCGTCATGACGACTTCGGAAGTAACTTGCAGGCTCTTCTCTGAGGAAGTCGAGTCGCCGTCAAACCTATCGCACTGCCACGTTCATCTCCACGATAAAGAGAGAGAGAGAGAGAGAAAGAGAGAGGAGAGAGAGAGAGAGCGAGAAAGGGAAAAGAGGGAGCGAGAAAGAGAAAAAAGAGAGACAGAGACAGCGACTACTGCGGAGCAACGCGAGAGACGGCGTATTAACTGCTGCTCGTCGAGACGCGAACGCGAGTCGCACGCATTCCCGCCTTCCGAGAGACACGTTCCCCCCCGACGACGTTCGAGCTCTCGAAAGAGATCGTGATGAATCGCGCGGTACCCGCCGAGGTGCGCCGAGGTGGCTTCCCACGCGGAGCAGACCTCGCCGCACCTTCGTGCAGACGAGAGAGAGAGAACGGCGTCGTCGGACTGTGTGTGGCCGGATGCCGGATACCGTACGTACAGGGGCGGTGCGAGAGCCAGGCGCGCGGTCTGTCGGCGTCGTCGAGAGACAACCCGGATAACCCCGGAGAGATGGAGACGCCGCGCGCCGAGCCGAACCGAGAGCCGAGAGCGTTCGCTGGTCCGTGGTCCGTGTGGATGGATGCGATAATTATCGATTCCTGCATCTCACGCTACGCCGAGCGAGCCCGTTTTGAATTTTCAGCGGCGAGTGAAGCGAGAAAAGTTAAACGGTAAACGTTTTACCGCAGGCAATCTCTTTCTTCGATAAGTGAACGACAAATCGTGTTAATTTTGAATTGCCATCAAGGCTGTATCGTTACATCTCAAAATATCATCAAGGTTTCTAAATGTCGTGGATCGTTCCATCATTACGATTGAACATTCGAATGAAATTCGAACACGATTCTCTGATTGATGTAATTTCTTTGTTTGCTCTTGATTCTTATGTAAAAGTACTTGTCTGCAAATTTAAAAGTATCGTTACGAATTAAATCAATTTTTTATATATAATAAAACTAATAAATATTTTCGTATAATTTTATTTGGGCCCCCATTTATTCGTTTGAAAATTATTTATCTAAAACTGTATAAATGTCTGTATGTACATACACATAGACGTGGGCTGTGTTCCAAAATTTATTGTTAATACTAAAAATCTATTTACGTAATGTAAACGACAAATTTTCAGTACTTACAGTAAATTTTGAAATGCAATCACATATGACAGATGTGTAGACATGGACACTTATCTATTAGATAATTTATTATATCATATATATATATAGTTTATCCAGAAATGGAATAACCGGTCCTAAGAAGAAATATATATATATATATTAGTATGTAAGATTCAGATCAATTCTAAATAATCTGTAGCGCTTTAGTATACCAGATAGCACAGAGAGTTCAAAAAGGACTCAATTGTATGTCACAAAATTATGAATTCATAATTTGTGACATACAATTGAGTTCTTTTTGAACTCTCTGTGCTATCTAGGATACTATCTATTTTCATTGCCTTTGTCTTTATTGTTCTTTTTACCTCTCCGTTTTTCTAACGGATTTTGATCAGTTTTATTAGGCATTAGGACAAGCGATAAGTTATCGCTGAGCCATACGGAGTAACTTAATAACGTATTTAGATAAGATACAAAAATACAGCATATATGTATGTTCGTGTCGATAGAATAGTTTTGTTGCTGCATGGATAAAAAGTATTTTTCAATGGCTACTCAGACCCAAACCTGTTTGACTAAATTCTTTTTACGTTTTCAAAAATAATAAAGTCTACACAAGAAGAAAGATGTAATTATGAGGAGAGTCTATTCACTCATTCGTATTGCGTTTAGCTTAATTAATAGCTTTCAGACGATCTACTTATTCGGTAGAACTGTCGGCAGTCGATGGAGTGCCGGAAGCTATCGCTTGCGATCGTAAGCCGAGCGAATGTCGTCACGCTCATACGCATTACATCGCGTTGCATTTCCGTCACGCGGATATCAATTAAATATTAATTCGCCGGATGCGCCCAAGCATCCTCGGCACAACGATGATTTAATTTTTTTCATTTTAAAAAATGTAAGAGTACACATACGTAATGTTGGAAAATTGGCCACTTTGGTTATCAGATGCATTCACCTTGCAAATTTCGTTTTCTTGCTGTTATGTGTAATGGAATGTAGAAAAAAAGTAATTAAAATAAACTAACGCGCAGAAATATTGTAATCGTGATGCGATGCGACATCTGTCGAGACGCGAGCAAATCCTGGCAGATCATTAGGAAGCTGAATCATCAAATGCTCGATCTGCAGTTACAAATTAATTAATAATTTTTATAAATCTTTTGAACAATACTTATATTGATCCGTTGGAAAATCAAATAAAGATAATAGATAATAAAGAAACAAGTAGTGTAATGCTTAAATGAGTGTTGTTTATTATGTAAAATATTTAAGATAATCAATTTATTTGCGTTTTTAAATTTCAGACTAAAATTCTACTTATAATTTTATATTCAATATCTTCTCATTAATCCCGCTTCAGATGATTCATAATTCGGTATTGAAATTTAGAATGGAATTCTCTGTTTATAACGACAAACGCGATTAATGATTGAACAATCGCTACAAATTGCGAGTATGTATATATGTATTTCCTCGTTTGTAAACCCTCTCATCCCAATCGTGAAACGACTGGATTACCCGGCACTAAAATATGCTCAGGAAGTAAGCATCGCGATTGAAGCGTTTCGCAAAAATCAGATCTCCGGTTGAGCGTGTAACGTTACAACAGTACCGTGACGCTCGTATATTGCAAGGCTGAGTCGGTTTATTTTGATATATCAAAATATATCCAAAGTGTATTGAAATAAAATTTATACTGAAATAAAAATCTTTTTTTTTTTCGATTATTAATCGTGATTTTAAATTGTCCCTATCATCACTGCAAATAATTTTACTATTTTTTTTAATAATATTTCCTTTCTTTAAAATGAGAGATTAAAAAGTTTCGCAGAAGAGAACGAAAGAGTATATAGTTTGGGATAAGAGAAGAAATTTTCGTGCCGTCTGAATCATGCAGCCCGAAACGCTCGAAACATTTTGTATCTTCTTCGACACGTAATCTCGGACACGGATAACCCGGCGCAGCTCGCCGGTTTCCACGGAATGCCGGGACACCCGTTACGCGAGTGACGAGCCAGTGAGTCACATCTCTGCGGCCACGAAGGGAAGCAGGGGCATGATTCCAGACAATAAAGCCGTTTAACGATCGCACCGTCCGCGCGATTCGAGGCAGACATCGCAGACACGGTCGAAAGCGCTTTTCGAGGCCGCGAAAGAAGCGCGCCGATCGCTTCACACGCGTTACGATTATCGGCACCGTCTTCCTACGCGGGCTCTTTGTCGACAAACGTGTGAAAGAGATCCTGCATTTTCTGTAAAATTTGTACGTGAACTCTAAATAATTCTAATTAAAAAGCGCGCTTTATTTTCAATATTTTGCATTTGCTACGAGCGCCATTGTAATTTGATAAACAAAATGACAATTTGTGTTAAAACCTAGTAGGATCACAATTTCTGTAACTCTTGAATTGTACCTTGAAATAGCAAAAATTGACACCTAATTCTTGTGTAAAGGCATAATCAAATCTACGATCGATTAATGTGTTAATATTAATTTGCCGTATTAATATTCAATATATCAATTTAATACATAATGTATTAATTTAATATTAATTATCAGTTAATACATAATTAGTATATATTAGAGAAAGAGAGAAATTTTACTGTATTAAAGAGAGGCAGTACGTTTATACCTTTTGACATCAGGGTAGCGATCATGCAACTTTTCCCCTAGGGCGGAAACGTGATGATTTCTCCGTTCAACTTCTACGGTAAAAATTTTCACTTTTCACATTATCGCTCTAGGGAAAAAGTTGCATGATCGCTATTCAGATTATAAACGAAAGTATCGACTCGTGCTTTATCTTGAGATTCCATGTACTTTTCCTGGCACAAGAATCAAGTGAAAGTTTGCTCGGTTTTTTCCTATAGATTTTACACAATTGCAATAAATCGTTCTCTTCTGTGTAGTTATTTTGTTAGAATTCCGTAATGTAGATGCGCTTCTCTCTCGTTATATCTCCCTTCTCTCCGAACCGTACAGATTTTTTGCTTCGCAACGGAACATCAATCATCAACGATGCACGCAATAGCGATTCTGTTAATTTATACTTATCGTACAACGTTGTTTATAATTCATCATTTATGTCGTCATTGTGTTTAAAAATTATTTATCGACTTCCCGCGTTCCACAAATTAAATGATCCAATAGTCGTACCGTTTCTGAAAATTTTGCGGGCTTTACATTCATGCGATCTTCTATATAATTTTTATCATGCTCGATAAATCAAGATTTTATTGCGATACAATGTGCAAAGTTTAAATTCTAAAAGGTGGAGCAATATTTTTATATATTTCGCGTGCTGGATCTTAATAAATATATTTCTGTAAAATTGTCTGAATACAAAAGTACATTACATAAATAATTTCTTTCGTAGTGAACAGATTCTCTGATTACTCTGTCAAACTTACGTACCACCGCTATACATATGCATGTGACATACGTAATAATTAAGTGGCATCTTTTTTGTGATATATTCCTGCGAAACCGCGACAACAATGCGCTTCCGCAGCGACTTATGCAGGATGAAGAATTGTCGGGCGATTATTCAGAAGTAGTGATTCAGACTTGCACTTACGCGAAGTAGATATATAAAGTTTTGCGCGCGATTCTATATGTACATATGCACAGCTGCACATGTACGGGACGTGACTGCTATCAGCGTAATCACATAGTCGCTATGTCTTCGCTATTATCTCGCGTAGAATTCTTCAGGCGTATTTGTAACATACATTATGATACGCACCTGCATTTTTATCGCAATTAAGTCATCCATGGTCACTGGCGAGGTAAAGATCCTCGTAAAGTTTAAGAAACAGATCTCGCGATAAAAGCGAAGAATCACCTGGAGAATATTTTTACGATGGAATACGATAATTGAAATTCTATATCTAATAATGTATATTTTAAAATAATTTATTCAACATGCTAATCGAATTTGTCGCATCCTGGATTTTATATAAATCAGTTTTTATTTTAAAGTAGCTTTGTAATAATTTTATAATATTAAGAATTCAATTTTTTCACTTTAGTCAATATAAAAATTTTCTTTCATTGATTTTATGCGAATATTTTCGCATAACAATTTTTTGGGAGGAGGGCTTGGATACCTAGATTATATATAATTTATAAAATCTTGAAATTCTGCTAAATATGTGAGTTTTACTCATTATTTGTAACTCTATACAGTTCGCCTTTTGTGTACTCAGCTGCTGACTAACTGCGCAAACTCTTTTCAGACGCAGCATCAAACAAGCGTCAAAAGCAGCTCGGAAGAATTCATTTTTTCGCTTACATTAAAACAACAAGAAACAAAACTTTTTAAATTAATAATTGATATCTGCTACAAAGATGTCAACAAAAATTTTTATTCTTGAAAAATTCTGTTATTCAATTTAAACATGATTTTGTAAGAAGATACAACGCACACTATTTACTTTTTTATCGCTGGAAGGCACAAAAGAAGATGACTACATTCTAAAGAGAACGAGATATAAAAAAATATTTAAAAAATATGATTTATATATATATAGCATTGTTTCCAGTCTACACTTCTTTTGAGCAATATTTCATCGTCAAAGTTCGTCGTCCCTCTCCTCAACTCAACTTTTTCCAAAGTTCAACATTTTTAGTGCTGATTGCACAACTCACGAATCACGATCAAATCGCACCTTTAGTATCGAACAGCGTGACGCGTCGAAGGCTACCGCGTGGCGCACTCCGCGGAAGGTGCGTGCGTGCGTGGCGCGCACACGCCCGGGTCGGTTTTCCTTAAAGAAACGAACGGTCTCTCGCGTTTCTCTCCTCGCGTGCAGTCCCGCGGTGCCACGAGATAATGTAACGTTACAACGAGGCAACGCGCGCCCGCGCGGAGTCAGTACGCTCGTGGACGCGCGTCGGGGAGAACGCACGCACGAGCCTCTCGGCCGAGTCCGACCGCGCGGAACTCGACGACGCGTCGAGGAAGGGAAGGCAGGAAGAAAGAAAGAAAGAAGGAAAGAAAGAAAAAGAAACTGACACTTCTCGACCTCACGTGGTGGTGCAACGAACAAGCGTGAGTGTAACCGTCTGTCGTTTGTAGGGAAGAAAAAAATTTATCTCGCCGTGCCTCGTTTCTGCGAGTATTCGCGTCGCTCGTCTTCGCGATTTCGGGAAGTGATCGCTGGACTAAATTGTCGATTGCACGGGCGCGATTTTGTGAGACGCATCGACGCGGATCCGTTTGCATTCGCGATTCCTCGAATGAGATTTCAAACGCGCGTGTAACGAAACGGGTTATCTCGTTCTTTGATGCAAAAGAGGTAAAGTGAAAGGATCGCCCGGTGCTTACCGCGAGTACACTATCCGACGTGCGACTCCAAAGTCCATTACACGACGCGTACACGGCGTGATTGACAATTAAAAGTCATTACGGTCTTTGTTCTACGAGTTAAATTACTCCGCAAGCGAGTTGACGGATGTCGCAGTAGCTAAGTTGCGCGTGCGGTACCTACAAAAAAAAAAAAAAAGAGCGAAAATTGCATCTGCGTTTAGGTCGGATTTAGATCGCACGAACGTCGCGTTTGCTGAAACCCTGTTACTGCAAAACCTGTAGCGACATTCAGTACGTTTTCTGAATATGATTAATAAAAAGGACAGACGTCTTAATTTCGCAGAAAAATAAATCGCTATCTTTCTTAAGTATAAAAAAAAGCGTGCGTCAACAGAAGAGATTAATTAAACGACAGATGTTACCGTTATAAAATAAAAAAAAACGCTTACTGAAATTATCAATTAATTAAGTAAATTCATATACGATAAATAATAACATGGAAGAACAGCGAATCGTCATGTTACTTTCTGTTAGTTTTCCCTCTAAAAACGCGACGCACCTTTCCAAGATTCTCGACTGATTCCGTCAGTTCCATGAGTTATGAGTAATTCACGTGTGAAAGTATGTTTCATTCGGGGAAGCGCTATCTTCTTCGCAATACAATCCTGAACACGTGCAAACTTAGCTCGTGCTCTATCAATTGGATGTTATCGGACACTTGGCTCGCCGCTCGTTAATGCACCGAGAAAAGAAAGTTTGATTAAATTTCAGTTAATTATATAAACACTTGAATTAAAGCCCAAGTATTTTACGTACTTAAGTTAAATGCATAAATGCTTAAACTGCAATTTAATCGAGTTGAGAAAAATTTAGTCAAATCAACGATTTTTTTTTTTCAGCATGTATGACGAATATGTATGCCGGTATTTATGTCGTGCATGTGCTGCATAGAAATGTGTACATACGTAAAGCTAATGTGCCACCGCGATGCAACGATCGATGACACTAGTTATGCTGTAGCGAGGACAAGGCAAAAAGAAAAACGATCGCAAGCGTCAATCGCTCGATAAACATGTGTACAGCCGTTCTGTTTCAAGTTAAATTAAATCCCTCCTGCTTTGAATAAAGTATATATTTTTGTAATATATTAGTTAATTACTTAAACGTCTGCCTTTCAGATGTAAATCTAATTAAAAACACTTCTTCAAATAATTATATTGAATTTCATATAATTAAACGATAATAAATCAAAGATTAATTTCGCGGTTGCGTTTAATTCGCGACAAACTTATCGACAAATATCTTTTACTGAAGTGTTCTGTCAAGTACTATGTCAAGTTTCATGTTTTCACTTGCGCGTGAAGGGTGCCTGCTATATTTTGCGAACGCGCTTTGAGAATACGCCCCAGTTTATTGATCTCAACACCGGAATGTCTTTCCTGCTCTAGGCCTAATAGGCACGTACTCGAATGCAAATGAAAGGACCAATTGTCATCTCGAACGCCGAGAATTGTGTATTCCATCGAAGTATCTGTCCGCGTCTCGGGATTTTCGGCCGAGTAAATTTTTTTGCGATCCTCCCTCTCTCTTGGCTTTCGTGCTCGACGGAGCCGAAAGAGACGTTGACGTTGGCGGAAGCCAGAACGGCAATTACTCGCTCCGGCATTATCGAAGCGATCCGCAACACCTGGCGGACTTTTTAGCTTAGGGAAAGCGGCCGAAACCCTTCGGTCGACGTCGGTTTAACGATCGGACCGCACGAGCCCTCTACGAAACAGTCGTGCATTCCGATGAATTAACTTTTAAATGGCCCGCAGGAGAGCTATTCGCCTTGCTCCCGCGAAGCACAGCACGTGCGTCTAAACCTAACTCTCGGGTAAACTTTTGGAGGAATCCTATTTTAGAAGCGCACAAACCTCTGTTCCGGGAACTCGTGTTTCGCGGCGTGAATGAACGCGTACGTATGTATTAATACGACATATCTTATCAAGAGTCAAATTTCAACTTCTCCCCGTTAATAGTCGTGATATCATAAAATAACGAATATACACCGAACAACAATACTTGCGATATTTAAGCTTGACAGTTTGTAATGAATCGACCGCAGTAATATTGTGACGATTAAAAAAATTTTTACTATAAAATTTTCTCCGTGCACAAGAGTATTTTGATGCAGCTGCTATTTCGAACTTGACTGCCGAGGGCGAGACCAATATATTATTTTTAGAAATATCTAATGTTATTAACCTTTGCAGTAAGTAATCGGTGGCGATGTGCATGGATCCACTTTTTTGGATTGTTGCAAAAATGGGATTATATTGTTATAAAAATTGAATTGTGGCGCTGTTATTTTTCTGAATGTCGGTTATGCAATTTAATGAGTCAACAATGCTGTTGACGAAAAATTTATGTACATAAGACGCATTTTAGGAATTTTGTTTCTCCGTTCAAGACACTTGTCAAACGTCATAATTCCTTAACGAAGAAATATCGATTTATTACGCGTTTAAAATCATAATGAAATCATATTCACTTGTGTAAAATTTTACAAAATAAAGTAGAAATCCAATAACACCGATAATTGGTAATATATCGATAGTTTTTTTTTTCAATTACTTTAGCAATAATGATAATAGCAGATATAATAATATTAATAATACCGTAAGATTTGTAACTTTATACTGACTACGAAACATCTTTATTGTATTTTACTGTAAAACAATTTTCTTAATCTAAATAATATATTGTACTTTTGGGGAAAAAAAAACCGTACGGACTGACCAGGAACTAGCCAATTCTAGAAATCTAGAACACTCCATCGTTATCGCTAACAGAGCTTGTAATAAACGAGATGACAAGTGCGCTTATTTCCACAGACACCATGAATAAGACGGAATTCAACATCGTCCTGAGCACGGAGCCACCGAGGACGTCTCCGAGCGTGATTCATTCTCACATTCCGGTGCCGAGAATATCGGCCGCGATCAAGGCTCAAGAGAGATGTCCTCCAAAACGCAGAGGATCCTTCGAGAAGCTCGGCCACGGAACGGGGAACGTGGCAGCCCAAAGAGCGTCCTTCGAGAAGCTCGAAGCTTCGGTCGTACAGCTAAGGTCTCGCAATAACAATCAATTGTCGACCTCCAGCATCGAGATGCGAAGATCTGAGGAGAAGACAATGCCAACGAGTGGTTGCAGGACAATGAACGACGTCGTCAATCTCAACAGGAGCAACAGCTTCTTGGAGTCCAAGTGGAAGAGCAAATATGAGGACTCGGAGAAGAGGCGGAAACACCTGCTACAGAAGAGCGAAGCTGGTAATTACTAATTGGAAGCGTTAAATTGACGCGACAGTCGATTTAGATGGCTAGCGAATGCAACGTGCGATGTATTAGATAACAGCTAATTATACTGTTCAGAATCTGAAATTTGAATTTGTTGATAAGTAGATATATCTTAACTTTCTTTGATATCCGATATTTATCGATTGATATTTCAAACGATTTCAAACGTATACCGAATTCATGATTAAATCGTTCTTGTACTTCTTAAGGTGAGGAACGTAACTTAATTACTTATACATATTTGTGCTCGAATATTGTTTGTAATGTGCTCGATATTATAATAAGCTGGCTTATCATAGTTTGTCGTCGATTTTTTTATAAGATATCTTCTTATTAATAAACGCTCATAAATGGGAAGCGCGTTTATCACACGCGTTTACATTTCACGGATAGCAGACTGAAAATGTCGTGTAGTCGATTAGCATGTCGTGATTCACTTCTGCATGTAAAATCGAGGCATTGACGCGTATTAGTCACACTGTTTATACGCGATAGAATTATAAATTGACGGGGACAAAGTGTTATTGGTACGCGAATCTGTATTCTCAGAACGGTTCGTTGTCATCGATTTACGATCAGCAGCAAGCTGCTCGATCGAGTTTACGTGAAAAGGACCCGGAAAATAAATTTGATCATATCATAGCGGTGAGACTTTTTTTTTTAAGATGATCCCAAAGTACCTCGAATACGATTCATAATTAATAAGCGACAAACGTCTCGTAAGCGATTCGTGCGTAATGTAATGACGCGTCGGAATTTTACCAAGGATATTTGAAGATAGTATTTGTAAATGTGACTTAAAAAACGGAGAACAATATGGCAATCAGAACTTCACGAAATGTTAAAGTAACGCAACTTTCGACACGCATGCATATGTACACAGTATAACATTTTTTGCTTCTTAAATTGTTTGTTTAGTAAAAGGCTACTACACATGACATTTGATGAATGTTCCATCAATGCTAGAATTATATTTTGTTCTATAATACAAAATGAACAATGACATCATCGATCGTTTCTCAATAGTATTCTACGGATTATGTGACCTTAATCTGATTGTCGACTTAATAACTATGTTTGAATTGACTCATTTTACCCACGCACATCCGGGTGCCACTTTCAGTAGAAAGACAAATTATAAAATAGTTTCGTAATAGAAAATTGCGTTCTATGTCGTAATCGAACATCTTTTGCAGTGAATAAGGAGCACGTGGACTTGGAGAAAAAATACCAACAATTGCAAAGGGAAAATAATGCATTGCAGTCACAGGTTCAGGAGAAGGAGCAGAAGCTATTAAAATTGCGAACAGGTGCATATCTAAATAACTTTTGAAACTTCAACTCGTAACATCTACCTTTTACGTCTTCTACAAAATTACTAAATTTTTTTTCCTCGTAGTTTCTGAGGCGGTGTGTAAAGAATATGAACAATTAAAACATCAGTATGACGTAGAAACGAACGCAATGCACAAAGCTATGCAGCAAGCATCTGAGGTAACATTCCTGTAATTTATATTTAATATTTTATCTGCATATCATTTGTAATAATCCGTATGTATACATGAAAATATATCGGTTAAGTAATCTAGTTATTTTAAAATGGTATGTAATTTTATAGTGGTATCGACAAAACCGCGAGCTGAAGCGAAAGTCCCACATTTTGGCGCAGAAGTTTCAACGCAGCAATCCAGATGAAGCATTGCATTTCGACATGTCTGATGAAGTGGATTCAAACTTTGAGGATTTGGATCAGTTGAGGCAAACGGTGAAAGGTCAGTAACTGATTTTGTTTGATTTCCGTGGTTGTTATATACTCATCTTCTCGGGGTTCACGTTTATAATGTAATTGTGTAAACAATAGTTAAACAAAACTAATAGAATAACAATGGAATAATTGATCCTAAATCCGTTTTTAGATCTGAGTGGCGAAATAGCGCGATTACAAACGGAACTTCATTCTGCGCGGCTTCAGGAATTCGAGGCGCAGGAGCAGGTGACGCAGCTGACCACGCAGCTGGAGGAGGAAAGAGCCCTCCGACAAAAAAGTAAATCCTTCATAAGATAATCTCGTGATAAATAAAACGCGATAAATCAACCAATTCGTTTCTTTCGCAGATGAGGAGAAAATTAACGAGATGAAAGTGCAAAAGCAAAACATGGAAAGAGTCACGAAAATGGTAGCCGAAGAAGTGCAGACTCTGAAGACGCAATGCGATCGCGAACGAGAAAGTGCGAAAATTCTGAAGATGGAAGCCGAAAAAGTGCGTCATTATTTTCTACAATTTAATTTTGTTATAAACACACAATTTAATTCTTTTATTTTTTAAGAATATTCATAATATATATCTATTATTTAGATTATCGTTTTAAAGTAAAACTCTAATTTCTACTTTTAAGACAATATGATAAGAAAAACAAAAAGATAGATTTGGGAATTAGAGCATTAAAGATTGTTTATTTTTATATACCGCTGATTAGCCGATTGTTCGTGTAGTTCCAGAAAGAACGAAACGTCTTAGCGCATCAAAGTGCTCTCCTCATGGCAGAGGTCGGAGATGATCCGAATGGAAGATTGTTAAACGTTTTGAACGAGGTTGAATCCCTAAAAAGGCTACTAGAGGAGGAAAAGCAAAACCATACTTCTCAAGTACAGATATTGCAGGAGAAATTAGAGGAAAAGGAATCGAATGTAGAATTTGAGATTGTCGAGGAGAAGTTAAAGCTAGCGGAGTCTGAATTAGAAGTAGCTGTTCAGAGAGCCCTAAGGGCTGAGAATTCGGTAGAAGAGTTGGAGAAGGTTGTGCAATGCTTGAAACAGAAGATCAACGAGTTAGAAGAGAAACTTTCGAGACCGCCACCGCCACCGTTACCGCCACCACCTCCACCACCGTCGATGTCAGCAGTTGGTCAATCATCGATAAAATTGCTGACTAGAGAAAAATTAACCTCAGCTGTAAGCGATATGGAAAATATGCTTGGTATTACGCCGAAAAAAACGCCTGCGGTCACGCAACAACCTGGTAATTATACAATCTATTGTTTTATAATCGGATTAATAATTTTGTTTTATTATGAATGTATAAAAGTTATACATTGCGTGTTATATATGTATCTAATTTCCAGCTATCGACGATATTATTAATCAAATTAAAGGCGGTCGTTTTACGCTGAAGCAAACAGACGTAAGTTGGACTATATAAATATTTGGAGTATATGTCATATAAAAATGTTGAAAATACCATTAATTTCTCGAACGTTTTTTAAATCCTTATATAAAAAAATATTTTTAAATAAACTACAATATGTCTTTTAATCAATATGCATATTTGAGCAAGACGTTGATTTCAGAAACAAAGAGAAGAAGACCGGAAAAGACGACAAGAAGCGGAAAGTAAGCCACCAGCAGTTTCTGAGATGTTAAATATTCTTGGTACTATGAGACGAAGAGCCAAGCCAATAAGACAGTCATTCAAGTTTACGGACACGGCATAATGAAAATTGTTTGGACAAATACAATTTATAATTCTAAAAACAAAAGTTTAACGAATCTAAAACAATTGATTAAATTATACATTATTATTATTTTACAGTATGCTATAGATTTTCGTCATCACACGTGTATATTTTGTCTTATAGATTTGTCTTGCTCAATCTAAATTTATGCAAAATCTATTTATTCGATTGTAAAGATAACTTTTGTACTATTGTATGAAACTTAACCCAGAAGAGGTCTAGTGTAAGATCGGTGGCTATTTTGCAAATATTTTCTAATGTACATGTTAAGAGAAATAAAAGCAGAAAAATGAAAAAAAGAAGTACGGAAATTCTTAGATACAATATAAGCATTAGATAAGAGATATGTTATAAAAAGCTTAATGTAACACATTAAGTTATACATTATTATATGCAGATATATAAAAAACTATCTTTGCAGAAGCATATCTTCTGCTCATAAATAGGAAGCATTGCATAGGACTCGGCCGTATTCGTTTACGAAAATATTAACATCGTTTATAAAATTAAGAAAACTGATTCTGTATTTTATCAAATATGGATTGTAGCTTTGAAGCTTCAAATAGCAATACTCGTCTGTAAGGTATCATCTTATCGTCCGTTTCGGTCCATGTCCCGGATAAACCACTGTCCGCTTCTTCCTCCACGGAAAATTCAAAATTAACAAGTGCCTCTTCCGCAAAAATCTCCTCTTCTGGATTACTCCACAGTATCGATAACTCGTTGTCAGCGTTTTTGTTTTTGCCTTTTGTTTTTTTCCCGACTTTTTTATCTTCTGATTTGTACAACTTACATATTAGTACGAAATAGGAAAAATTATATGGCATATTTTTGCTATTGGCACGTTTCAATTCAGAAATAAGATTTTCAAGAAGTGGCACTGAAATTTTGGCGGGAATGTTGACAAATCTTTCGTTGATAAGCAAACCTAATTGTGCTGCATCGTTCTCCAATATACTTTTTATCATAGTGTTAACTGCGTCAGTTGCATGCTCATCTGCTAATTGTTGTAGTAGCTGTCGAAGTTGTTGTATACACAAAATATTCTAAAAAAAATTTTTTTTTAGTAAATAGAATTGGTAAACAGAAATTAATAATAAACTTTTTAATTTAATATGTAATAATTATATATCAATAATTTTATTTACATTATATAATATATTTACCTGTTTATCAGAAATATTAATAACTGTTGTAATACCAAATACGTCATTAATGTCATTATCTTCATCGTCAGAATCATCTATATCTGCAGACTGTTTAACAACTGATCCTACATAATTTTGTGATATTATTAACTCTGTAAGTCCACCCAAATCAATGTGTGCTTTGAGGAAAAGTTGTTGCAACAACGTTTTAATTCCATGATAATCTGGATCTTGTGGGTTGCGACCTTCAAAATCTACTTGGAATTCCATTCCCTAGAATTCACATTTATTACATCACTAATTATCTTAATTTATAAAGTATATCAATATAATTTTAATTAAAATTTCTAATTGTACCCCAAAAAACATTAGCTAATGATTAATTTATGGAAGTCAATTTGACAGTTTATTAATGCAGTACTGACATAATTGTGGCATAACGATTATGTTACTCATATCAAACAAAAAATTCACGGTTACATTGTCTAAAAACTGCAATTTCTTGCTAAAGAGCACATAGTAATAAAATATGCTACTTGTTTCATTAGTTAATATTATCTTTAAATAAACTAGAAAGAAATTGCACACACTACATAATAATTCTATACTAATTTACATTAATAGATATAGAATCAATATTTTTTCATAATCATTTTTACATAAAAGCAAGAACAATTTGTTTAATAATCTTAATAATCTTTATATTCTAATTTGCTTAAAAAGTACAAACTGCTGTTGCATCTATGCACAATATTGCATAAAATATATATGCATATACTTCCAAAAATTGCTAAATACAAGCAGACTTTTCATCCGTAAGAGATTATTTTGACCATAATTTTCACGTTAATCTCGCGTTCGGATTGGAACTACTAAATAAATCTACAGCATAAGAGAACGCGACCGCGTGCTCGAAAAGTGAGGTTAACCGCTCGGTGATACGTCTTGTGACATGTCTTATCAAATCGACTGTTTCTTACCTGTTCATTCGCGATGTCATATTCCTCGTCCTCGCTGCTGGACGACACGTGGTTCTCGTCATCGTCGCGTAACTTTTCCTGAACCTCACGCTTCTTCACCGGAGCAGCCATCGCAAATCTCCGTACGAACAATTACGAACGAATGACAGTAGCGACGGTGACAATGAGGCCAGGATGGATGAAGCGAGCAAAAGAGAAAGAAGGAAACAGAATGCTAATGGCCGTATTTGTTTCTCTCTCATCCGCCTAATCCGCGTCTGCGCAGTGACATCTTCGCCAAATGCCGGTCGTGCATTGATTCGCGACTAATTTCAGTTTCTTCGGAGCGAAAGGTGGAGGAAGGTGAGGAATGTGGCTGACGACATTTTTTACCGCGCAAATTCTTGATAATCGTGAACAAAATTCTAATTTTATCTTCTAATGTATGATAATATATATTCTATGTTCATTTCTTATCGAACACGATGATGACGAAGTCAGAGTTTTGAATTATTCGAATATTAATCATCGCATGTTAATTGCAAGTATCTATACACGTACGTCCTTCCGTTTTTCTTCAATCTTCTAAAATTTTTGCTTCGCATTTTTCAAGAATATGTTTGCATCTTTTTCTGGACTTTCTTAGGGCGAGTGAAGCCATAATTCTGCTCGCCGTCATCGTCGTGTGCGATTGGAGATGACTTTCAAGTGTAAGAGGAAAAATAGTTCGATCTTCTATGGTACGATTCACCAACGATCGTCGAGAATTTGCTTGCAATTCGTGAATCTCGATTCGCGTCGCGCGCGAGAGACGCGATGGATTCGATTCCGCGGCGCGCCAGTGGATGGCGCCACTCGTGCGGTTTTGCTGGCAACTTGGCGCGGTCGGTGTGCCACAAAAAACCGGTTCCGCTCGCTTAAACCCACGGTCACCGCCGCGTCGTTAATTTCGTCGGAGTTCTCTGTAGTGCGAAGATAGTAAACGTGTGTGTGCATATATGTGTGCGGCGTGCGTGCCGGCGAACGTAGAAATTTGAAGAACGCGGTCGCGCGAGGTAAGTGACAGAGATGATCATATTTTTCACTTTGAGGTTGACAAAGTTTTTTCTCTACATCGTCTTCGTTTTACACCTAGATGTAACCTATCGATAGACGATAAATCTCTTCGATCGTGCTTCCCCTTCGATTAGCAATTTTGAATTGCCGATCGAATGTGTTGATTTTACTCCCGTAAATTCCGCCGTGCGACAATTGATCATTTTTCATATATTTATCGCGTTTATCCGCCATTATGGCAGGTGGTCGGATCGCGACGCGCAAATCGCCTCGGAAAATAACGTGACTTTTCGTAACGACCCGCCAATCGCTAAAATTACACGCGCGACGACACGATTCGACGGGGTGAGAAGGGAAAGAGGGTAAGCTAATGGAAAGAGCAGCGGCGGTTTTCACGCTCCTCTTTCCGACGCTTCGCAGCTTTTTTTTTTCGGGCGCGAGTACCGAACGGAGAACGGCGATCGGCCGGGGGCCGAGAGAGATCGGACGGCGACGCGGCAAAATTCAAATCCCCGCGTCCCCTGCACAGAATCCCTGGAGCCGATCACGTGCAGCGGAGCGAAACCGCCCCCGCCGTTGTCGGGGCGCTGCAACTCGCCGAAATTCGATTAAAGTTCTCGCGCATGGGCCGAAGGAAATGCCGTTTTCTCGAATTTCCCGGAGTCTGTCAGGTGGCACCACGGCGTACGTCGGTCGGGTCCGGGCGCTACGCGGGCGACCGTACTGCGTACCCAGCACGCAGGGGGAGAGAGGAGCCAGTGCTCTTTGTAGGTTATTGAAAAGCACGTCCCAGGCCTATAGACACTTTGCCCCGTTGTACTCGTAGACAGCAACAATTGACCGACACTGACCAACCATCACCACCACCATCACCACCACCACCACCACCACCACCATCAATCGGCAGTCCTCTCTGTCCGTGCTTTCTCGTGACGTTTAGTGAGTGCTTTGAGCTGTGGCGCGGGCGGTGAGATGGCTGTCACTCTCTCTCTCTCTCTCTCTCTCTCTCTCTCTCTCTCTCTCTCTCTCTCTCTCTCTCTCTCTCTCTCTTTCGCTGTTTTCTTTCTCTTCTCCCTCGAATCTTTCTCTCTCTTTCTTTCTGTCCCTCTGTCTCTTTGCCTCTCAATGTTCTGTTCCTCTGGTGTTTCATTCGGATGGATCGAGAGCGTCGTCATCCGCGAGCGAACGTTCTCTCTCTCTCTCTCTCTCTCTGTCTCTCTGTCTTTGTTTTTTTCCCCTCTTTTCCGAGATGAAGCCGCGCAAGGTGCGAGGGGCCACTTTCCCGCGACGTCGGCGTCGCAAGTTGGATCGCGCCGCGGCCGTGACGACGTCTCGTGATCTCGAGAGCTCTGGTTTCCCTCCCTTAGATGTTCGGCTGAATGGATGTTCTCGACCGCCACTCGCTCTCCGTCGTACACTACCTCGTCCCGGCGGCGGCGGCGGTGTAGGTACCCGCCACACATTTCCACACCACGTATACAACACAACACAACACAACGCACACACAAAATACGTATACCTACATCGCGGTGCCCGCAAAAACAACATACTGCTTCTGGTTTTCTTGGCTGTTCGATGTTTCTTAGCGTAGCTGTCTCACCTGCCTTTTGGACTGTCCACTTTACGTTCTCGTTTCCTGCTTCCATCGAGAACTCTCTCGCTTCCCGCGAGGCGTTTATCGACGGGCTCTGAACAAGGCTGGAATCCTGATTTCTGCGAAATTCAGGGGAGGATTACTCTCTCTCCTCTCTCTCTCTCTCTCTCTCTTTCTCTGTTCCCTTTTCTTTCTCTCTGCCCCTCTCTCTCTCTCTATCTCTTTCTCTTTCTTTCTCTTGCCTCGTTCTTGCCGCTGTGATGTTTAGGTAGTAATAAATTTTTACATGTGTCACATTTTTATGCGAAATGGTACAATGTCTCGCGATGTCTCGGTTACGGGGCATCTGCAGCGTTTTAATTCGCAGAACCACGTATAACGTGGTTCGCGACGGTACTCGAAATGCAGAGCACGCGTTCACGGGGCTCTCCAGGGATTTCATACATAAAATAATGTTTCATAAATCGCATTTAGAACTTTTCTCCGATAATGCCGTTGTGTCTTAAGGAGAGTTACCGGTAAAATCCACTTTTTTAGTGATTCTTGTGGTTTTACCTCTTTTTTTCTAGGCGACAAATATAATAATATTTATCTCCACACCGTGAATTGGTGGCAGTAGCGATACAGTTCGATATAATTTTATATATATACATAATATAATATAATATATTAGAGAATTGAAGACATTAAACAATTTCTTCTATTCTGCGTGAATTTAAAGATAACGTGAGTCTACACGTGCGAATGCCCCTTCGAATGACTTCGCAACGGGAGAAGGGATTTCGCGAAGAGATTTTCAGTTTCGTCGTGATAAACAGCCGTCCCGAATTATCGAGGGCTCCGCGGCGACGACGTGCGGGAGAGAGCAAAGGGGATAATTATCGAGCGCGCGCGAGAGAAACGCGCAGGCCGACGTTTATTTCTATCAGAGTCGGGCGTAATGCGGATAAAGATCCATCAATCCCCCGCGGGCCCCGAAGATTGGGACACTCTCTAACGACGATTTATAACGATTACCCCTTTAACGGCGTCTCGCGCAGCTTCTCTCCGTACGTAACGTGTTATCGCGCGTTTTCAGCGGTTACGTGAATCATAAGCGCGCGCCTAATCTGCGCTCAAATCAATCTCTGCTTTTTAGATTCGGATCTGTTCGCGGTGCTTTTTTTTCACGTTCCTGATTGCAAGAATAAGACAATGGCAAAAAGCGATTAGAGGCGAAGTTAAAAATGAAACGAATCGAAATGAATAATACATTATTTCGCTTACAAAAATATAAAAATCACTTCTGGCATAATGACAAGGTACTCTGTCGATCTCGCATTTTTTAAATCAAAAGTAAATTGATCGACTCCGTCGGTCCTGAAATATTCGGATGAATGAAATCTAGAGCACCGATTGTACGATATACTTTACGTGATATAATATTATTCATATTTTTATCTAATAAATCCTGTACGCGCATTCATCAAACTGCCACGATATAAATATCACTCTCGTAATGAAAACTTTTTTTTTATTATAAAAGAAGAGGTCTTTCTTCGCGAGAAGAATGAGATCAGGTTTGATCCCCGGCATCGCGAACAAGCTCTAATTGAAATGCATACAAGCTGACTGCTGCAAGATCATCTCAATGCAATATCGCGGAATTCACTATTATTGGCAATCGAGCGAACATAATCGGCGAGTCGCAACATCGCGATGTCAGCTCTCTCTCTCTCTCTCTTTCTCTCTCTTCCCTCCGCGTCTCTTATACGCTTTTTTTTTTAGTTCTCCGCCTCTCTCGAAGTACCACACGCTCTACGAACGAAATTAAGCCATATGGCTACATCGTAGGGGCGTGCTGAGGCCAATGCGCCGCGCAACTGGTTGATTTATCGGTGCTTCCGCGTAGCGAAAACTAGCGAGAGGGCCGAATTGGATTACGGCGCGTGCACAAATTGCTTTATTCAAATGCGATTTTAGATCGCACGTCTTCCGCAGACTGCAAAGAGGGCCGCAAAACGGGGACGTTTCTTCTCCCTCGCTTTTTCCTTCCCACTTTTTCCATCTTATTTATCGCGCGCGAGAACTTGTTCGCGGCTGTAGGTACGCGCAATTTTGCGAACGAGTTACGAATGATTATCTAATGGTGTCTCCTTGCACAAACTTTCGCGTATTGATAATTAGAGAAGGCACAGCTCTCCTTTTTTATCTCGTTTCGTAAAAGCGTCTTGATATCGCAGGGGGGATGTATAAATATAGAGGAATTGCTTGGAAAAAAGTAAAACTATGTATAATTGTATAATACTAACTTCAATCTTTCTTCTTTATAATTAAAAATTTTGGGAGGATTGTTCTGTTTTTATTATCGATCTTAAATCATATTACACTGAAAAAATAATTTTATTGACGGAATAAAAATTTGATCATCCTGGATTGACATGTGAATATATTAACTAAATGTTTAATAATTGCAACTAAAAATGGTCAATGGTTTGTGTCAATCTCAACGTATTCGTGTGTTGCTTTCCTAATAATACGTTTTTATGTAGCACGAATAAAAATATAGTAATGCCAACCAAAAGATGTTTGCAACAAACATCTTATTTCGTTCCAAGTAAAAAATAATTTTTTTCAGTGTAATGGATTTTGATTCGGCGAAGGAAATCGTTATTTATAGCATCGTTCTAATTGCTGACTTTATGTATTTCGATGTATTCGGCGCGCAATTGACTGTGTTGTGATTCTACTCGTCCGAGCCACCATCTCCTCGTTCAATGAACCTCCCAACTTGTTTACCGAAGTTGGAAAAGAGCGGGTCTGGACGGACTGGGGGAGAGTCGAGGGTTCGATCGCGAAACCGACGGACGTGAGAATGGGCACAGAGTCAACGGTGAGAGCATAATGACCACTGAACTATAATCAACAACCGGAATACGCACGCGGAGTAGCCTTTGGCCTGTGGTAGTTATCGTTAAATGTCAGTTCTTCATCGTCGTGATGACGTTACTGCATGTAGAAGGGGAGGGAGAAATTTATGCAAGTCGTCTCGAAACACACGAAAAATCTTTTTAGAGACGGTTCCTTCAAATTGATAATCTTTTTCGAGAAATTATTGCTTGCTGTTATTTTTCTAAATTGAAGCAGCACACTTTCTAGTATCTTTTGGCCTTTACACGGTGAGAAATAACGATTTGACTCTGGATTTGTTGACGATTCTCAAGTAATAAGAAATAAATATCTGATCCTTTGAGCAGGGCGATTTGCGAATCGACGACGTCGCGATATTTCTCGTCGCAAGAGAATATCGCGAAGCATTTCACCACGTGCGGCTCCCGAACGGAGAAAAACGACCTAGGAGACAATTCGCTTTGGCACCCGCGGCTGGAGATTAATTCTCGACACGTCCATTTCAGTTCGTTCGTATTCCGCGGCTACCGTCACATTTCGGTATCGATATAGCCGACAAGGAAAGGGGAGTTGGGGAGGGCAGGGGAGAGAGAGAAGGGGGGGGAATGATTTCTAAACCGCGGCTCTCGGGGTATATCGCGGGCTGGCTATATTTCATAGCTGCACTCTTGAATCGTATCGCGCAGATGCGGTGCGGCCACGAGTAAACAGTAAATTCATTTCGATCAAGCGTCGACATCAGCTTCCTTTGGGGGCTTAGCGGCGAGATAGACGGCGGTAGACGAAAACGGGGGAGACGAAACCCGGGGATTTATTGCACTCGCGAGCCCTTCTTTATCTCATTTCTAAAGCTTCCGCGCCGGATTGGGAATATCGTGTTACTCCTTACGTCCTTACATCCACGGGATCCCGTCATTTCTTCTGCTCTCCTTGCGATGTTTTTTCTGCTTCATCCCTCAACGTTGGCTTCCCGAAACCATTTATTGTTTCTGCCCGTTGTTACGTACATGTCCTTTCCAAAAGCTCTCGAACGATAAATGCTCCTATGAATCGTCTCTTTAGCCGTTTTAAAGTAAACCGTATTACAGGATGTTTTACTTTAAGTTTCTCGATCCGTATCTTAGACAAAAAAAAAATGTACAAAGCAACGGACTAGAAGGAAACACGATCAGATCATACAATAATTTTTAATTGCTAAGATACTACTTCCTATATATTACCTTCTACTTTTCATAATTTCTACGTTTCACGAAGTGACGGCATTGAAACTTGAAGTGAAACAGTCCGTAATTATGCGATCTACAATAAATTATTAAATGAATTAGTCTTACATGTCGAATTAGATACCAAGTTAGGATAGATTTTGCAACTGCACGGTATTGGGGACACTTTTTGGTACGCTGTTTACGATAACGATGCGATGTATAGCTGTGTCAACTCGCCAAGTATTTTCTGATCGATAAGAAGTGAAAGGGAAAGGTATCGTCTTCAACGGTATGATGTGTGTTGAGTTAATGGAAATTGGTACGCGAGATTGAACTTATGGTTCAATTACTCTATCGTTACTGAATTTACCGGCGCTGGGGAAAGGAGGGAGGGAAGAGGCAGATGGAAATGGTTAATAAAACTGTACTCTAAGTGGGACGAAGGATCTAATAAGTAGCTCTCGGAGAGCAGAATAGACTGCACGGTGAATGGAAGAAAGGCATCATATAACGTCAAAGTAACAAACGGGAAGTTTATAATGTCTTTTATAATGCCGGATTGTTACGCGAGGAAGATTTAAGGCTATATAGCTCTTCTGATCGATGTAATAATATAGTCATTAAATTCGCTATTTGAATTCCGTTCAGCAGTGAAATACCTAAGATTTTTCAGTAATCGCTTTTTCATGTGTTCGTTCCGAGTGCACGAACGCACTGATGTTTATGCTCGACTATTACGTAGATACCCAATTCGACGAATATGGATGTCTAGATTTTTCAGCCTCTCAAAAGAGCAAAAGATACAAAGGAATAAATGATATTAATGGAGTAACAAAAAATAATACTTCTTTAGCGTTGTGATAAGTTCGTAAATACAAGTTAAAGTATTTGTAAAAATACGAAGTTATTATTCTGCCTTACTTTTGTTGTGAATTTCGTACAATCTATCTATAGCATTTTTTCTACGATATAAAACTGCAGAATAAAATAAAATAAATTGAATCAACACTATATAACTTTAATTAATACTTCTTATAATTATTCACGTATCTGAAATTTGTGGGAATAAAGGCGTATTGTATTTTGTAAGGAATATGTATTAGTTTTCGTAACATGCGTGATGGATGTATCTTACAAAAGAGGCGATTAGACTAATTTCGTATCGTCTTGAATTGGTGTGAGAAGATGGAAGGAAAGTCCTCGAAAATTGCGTCCTACTTCTAACGGTGCGAACACGGGGGTGGCGAGGGTGGGTGCACAACACAGAAAGTAACGGGTAGAATAAGGACCGGGTAAGTCGGGAAAGGAAAGGGTGATCGGAGAAAGGAGGGAGGAAAAAACTCCACCGCGGAGAGAAAACCGAATCAATAAACCTACGATCTCATCTCCAGCCTTTTGCCTAGTTATATAACGCGGGACGCACATTAACGAGCCGTTCGCGTCTCGCGAATTACAATCTTAATTAATTAGGCGTCTTCGCGAGCGTCTGCGAACTTTAACTGATGTGACGCAGTCAGTGCAATGTTAATCGTTAAAAGTAAAATGATTGATGCCTTTTCTAATTTAACTCTATAGCCATTAATTTTTTTATTACATAACGAATTGGTTATCTCTTACGTTCTTTCACTCATATTAATAATGAATACAAAGTATACAAGAATGCATAATAAATAATATTTTTTCTTTTCGCGTAATGTAATTGACACGTGCGGAGTTATTT
Organism: Monomorium pharaonis; assembly: GCF_013373865.1. Classification (NCBI taxonomy): domain Eukaryota; kingdom Metazoa; phylum Arthropoda; class Insecta; order Hymenoptera; family Formicidae; genus Monomorium; species Monomorium pharaonis. The sequence continues at coordinate 11,747,008 of NC_050469.1, read as the reverse complement.
ATAAGTTAAATATAGTATAAATGGAGATATATTTATGTTTCATTATCAGTCCGATTAAATATGTCTGCTCGATTTTTAATTTGCAAGTTATTACAACAGATTAATTATAAACATTATTTGGAAAATAATGCTGATTATTTGAGAAAATAAAGTTGACAACAAAATCAGTAAAAAATTTTATACAGTGCAATATATTTATTAATGAGAGTGTAGGTATTGTAAGATATATTGAGACAGGATTTTTAAATATATTTTCAAATTGTCGTCAGTTGTAACGAGATGGATAATTTTACGTTTATTTCTAAATTCCGCAATACTTTGATCAGAATATCGCTTACAATGTATCACGGAGTTTCGATTTCCGTAGACCGCCCGAATCCTTAGAGACGTCATCGCTCTGTTACCTCTACTTACGAGCCTTGTTAGCTTTAGCTCTGAGGCAAAGTAATTATCCCGAAGTATTCTCGAAGCTGTTTTCTCAGATAAATATGCAAAGAATTGCGCTAGGTAATTTAACATCGGTACTTAATTAATATTTACACAGATTTCTTTAGTAAAAAAAATTCCGGTATTATTATCGGAAATATATTTTGTCTTTAGCTACTTTCTAAATTAAAAAATTGAATGATAATCATGTTTTGTCGGATTAATTATAGTAGGATAAATATGTTTTTGTTTGCATTTTTTTAGATTTACCAATAAACACGTCTACAAATAGTCATAAACGTGCCGCGTTTGCATTATGCAAGAACGTATTGTGAATATATTATAAAAGAACGTATTGTTTATTACACATTTTTGTATATTTATTATTAATATGAAAGTTTTCTATTGAATTTTAATTTTTAAAAAGCAATCTAAAAAAGCTTTTTCCCCCGTGCATAAATTAATATTGCAGTCAATTTTCTTTCCAAACAAAGAAGATTAATTAGGCTATTAAAATATCATTATAAATTGAATGTAACTTTCTTTGAAATAATTTTGCAATATAAGAAAAAAGAATTATGTATGCAATATATTTTACATCTGTCTTACGCGATTTATTGTCTATAAATCTCAAGTTCTGATTCTGAAGTAATTGTTGTCGATATCGATAAATCACGTTCGTTCACGATGCCGTAATGATGGGAGAACTGCGCTCGTTTATGATAAAGTCAAAGAAAAGAGTTCAAGCATAAGGACGAAAAGCACAATGGTATCTGGCTTGAATTTTGATCAGGACGTTCATTGTCTTTTACCCTTTTAATTATCTTTTTATACAGCTTACATGTGTATGTATACGTCCGTTTACCTTCTATTGCATACATGCATGAACATTATTCATGAGTTTCAATAAGAGGCAATAATCAGCAATAATAAGGCACATTTATGAGTTCAGAATGTTTTTATATTATGTATTATTTTATATATTTATTTGTATTCATTAATATAAAAGTTAATGAAGATTATAAAGTAAGAAAAATTGTTTATGATGTATAAATAACAAGAATTCTTATTATTTTTCAGTGTGACATAAAATGTGTAATTTTAATAATATATTTTTACAAGACATGTAAGTTCTTCATTAATATTAATTTGTTACAATAATTAAAAAATGTTTTTATTATCGAATAAATTTTATTGGATTAAAAATTACAAAATTTACTTTACGAACTCTTTTACTGATGAATATCTTAAGTGTACATTTTATGATAAATATATATACAACTAAATTTCAAATTTAAATTAAATGTTTACATTTATAAAACAGTATATAAAATTTTCTTTCAAGTTACTTTCTGTTTGTTTTTTGCTCGAGGCGGACCGTTCGATTGTTAGTTACGACATTAATAGTCAGAGTCTATTGTGTAAATCCACAGTGGTCACGTGCCACAGCTCAAAAGACTTCTCCCCTGGGAAGATATTAAACTTCTGACACAATGCCGGGCGCATCTCCACAGCGCGTACTGTAGCGAAACTCGTGAAACAAGAACGCGAAAATTACATTTAACAGTTTTGCTCTCCGTCGTCACGAGAATCATTTAGATCCTTCATTGTCGTAATTGGCGCAACGTAAATATCATGCTGCGTTTACTTTTGTGCCCGTTCTTTAAATTAATAAACTTACGTTTATCTCATCTCGTAACAACGTACCGCTGAAAATTGACAGTTCAATAGCGATAGCCCCGAGCAGAAGAGGGGAACGTTATATTGATTAATGTTATTACTTTTGCCGTGACTTCACACAGATGATCTGGCAAAATAATTTCTGCATCTATTTCTTCTCGATGTTTGTACAGTATGAAATTTAACAGAACCTACACTATGTATTATCAAACAATCTTTCTCTTGTGATTTTTTTAAATGAATTAATCGATTTGTTCTTAGAATATATATTTTTAATGTTAAATTGTTTCCAATGTACTGAAGAAAGAGAGAATTAGATTCAGATTTTCTGTTATGATAAAATTTAAACAAAGATGAATATAATTGAAACTTTATATTTATTTGTAAAATTTTAACTCAAGATTCGTTTCGATCATTTATAATTCAATTGTTTCATATTTATAATTTTTATTAAGAAAACATTGACACATTAATATATCCGCAATATCTTGTATAATTTCTAATATATAGAGAAAATTTGTAACTGACACATAATAGATGTGTATACAAGTGACACACCAACTATAATATTTTCTAATTCAAATACTATTTTTATTAGGTTGATATTCAAAGTTCTCTCTTCTGGTACTGATTCGAGGTTGTTGCTCATAAACGCATCGCGCCCATAAGCTAAGAAAAATTGAGAAATAGGGGTACATGACACTCATCGTGAGCGTGTGAAAAGCGCTTGTCTCATTTCCTTCACGAAATGCCGTTTTAGATTTGTCATTGCGCGCATGACGCGTGCAAAAAAAAAAAATAAGCAGCAGGCGAAATGGAGATACGTAACATGACACAAACGACGGTCGGGAGAAATGGACCTCCTCGCTGCCGAGGTCGGAATAAAATAAGACAAAATATTCAATCGGAGCTTTTGGCGAAAGCTCGCTCTACGTGACTCGTGTATGTAGATTGCGAGCGGCACAAAGCCGCAGTTCGTGCTTTTTTAATTGTGCCCCACCGCACCTGCTCTCACCTCCGATACCTTCTTCGTTACGATCCGTTCTCTTCATCGCGTTAACTTGCGATTTGCGACCTCATTACTCTCATCCTTCGTGGAGCAAACGCTTCTTTCCAAGCTTCGGCGGCTTTAGAGGAGGTCGTTCGATCATTCCGGTTTTGGGGAGCTTACGAAATAACCGAGAGGTTGGCGCACAAATATATTTTACCGACGATATGGATTTGATATTTCTAATTGATTCTGTATTTCGTATGTTAAATTTGTAATAATAGATTTTTTTCAACTTGAATTAGAACTGCTTTAATAATATTTAACTGTTACTTTTTATTCCGCGATTAATACATTACTCCATGATTAATATGACATAACACGAAGGGTGAAAAAGGGTAGATATCTCTTTAATAGCGCCGCGTATCGGTTAAATCAAGGATAGGATTTCTGAAACACTCTGTGTACCCGGTATACAGATCGGAGTAGTCTGCGAAGGAATCGTTGCAGTCGGGGTGGGATCGACTAATTTGAAATTCAGCCTCGTACCCTCGGCGCTCGTCGCACGAGCGAGCTTGACGCCTATTGTCGAGAGGAAGGGAACGGGCGGGACGTCGAGACGCGGAAATGCGGATCTCCGGGGAGCGAGTACATTATTACTCTTTTTTTTCTCTCTCTCTCTCGACGGGCAAAACCAATAGCGGCCCCCGGCGAAATGACGATATGATTTTCTCGTCGCGGAAACGAATTTACGAAACCACGAATAATGCGGTGCGCATTAGAGGAGGTACCGGCTGAATTTATCGTCGCGTATGCGCGCCCGTGCGTAAAGTACTTCAACGGCGCGGGGGAACCCCCGGGACAGGTTTTGGACTTTCAAAGCTCCCCGAGCTCCGAAGAAACCCGATATGACTTAATACGATTCCATAATTCGCGCGAAAATTCGCCGGGATATTTATTAACCGGTATACCGACGTATAGCCGCGGCGCGCTGTTTCGTACGGAGTATCGATTATGAATTTTGTACGTTCCAGATATCAGGAACGCGAGAATAATACTTAATACACTTCACGGGAAAGTTACTCGTTTCCCAATAGATTTTTCAAGATTAAAGATAAATTTCTTTTTAATTACGAGTTAGGAAGAACCTCGGATGTTACATAAAAAAGTTGGTTAATATTGATTTACGATTAATCTAACTTTATGCTTAAGTTTGAAATTTGTTTATTGATTTATTAAGAATTATCAATAACAGATAATACGTCCATTCAAATAACGCAGTAATTAAACTGATAATATTTAAAGATTCACTCGTAGAAATTTCTATTAAATTATTAGGTAATTTTTTTTATTAAGTTAAAGGCGAGAACGATAACACATGAAAAATTGCATCAGCGCGTGTTTGCGGTGCACACCGAGATACATCGATTTCGGAGTTGGCCAAGAACATCATATGTAAGGTTCGATTGGTTTAGTGGCAATTCTGGGCGTAAGTTCAAAAAGTAGAAAATTACGTAACGGATTGGCCGATAGAACAAAAAAAGATATACGAGAATGTAAGAGAAAGAGAGAGAGAGAGAGAGAGAGAGAGAAAGCGCGCGCGAGAAAGAGACAGGAAATAGAAGCGTAGGAGAAACGTTCGAAACGCGCTCTTGAACGAATCGGCGAGGCGAAGCAGCAAAACGAGAATATATACGTTATCCAAGGCATTACAGAGTAAGAAGTTCATTTCTCATTGAAATACCGTCATATTTCCAGCCCTGCCCGCGTAACGCGAACGCCGAATCCACGATTCGGTGCCATTTCGCTGTCGCTAAGAAGTAAATGTGAAAAATGGAACATTTTTATAGGAAGAACGGGTCTGATGCCTCGGTAGATCATGCTTCGAAAGAACGTTACCACGAGCTAATTCATGTGAGAGATATCTTCCTGTGTACATTTTCGAAATTATTACCAAGTTTATTGATATAAATAATGTTTTATCGAATTTTCGTAGCGAAAGGACGATGTCACTGCAGATTGCAAACTGCATTATTACTTTTAAGGCGTCGCTTCTGATTATTTGGAGAAAATGAGAGAAATACTTTTTCTATTCACATTTATTTGCATTTATCCAAACTTCTTTCTCTGTAATGTCCTGGTAATGTACAGTCCCGTTTTCTTGTTTCGTCTCTCCGATTTGTTCAAAAGTATTTTAAACATTTGCCTTGCGCTTTTTTTTCACATTTTTTCTTACTTATGCATTGCCATTAAAATGTAAATTTATAGGTAATTAAAAAAAGAGATACTTATACATTTTTCGTACAATTTTCTTTAAGAATTTAATGTGATGTGACAATATATCTTTAGGCTAATATAACTGAAATATTCATACTTTTCAATATTATAATTAAATACTTAATTAAACGTATCTCGTATCTCGGTTTCAGGAAACGGTCGCACGTGTATGGACATGCATATGGTCATATTCTCGAAATTGCATCTATAATATATATCTTGCCTGTCGTTCGGAACGTAATGAAATGTTTAATTAAATCGCACAATGATGACTGGCTGATACGGTATCGCTAGTATTAGCAAAACTGCCAATGCGATTGTTTAACGCGGACCGCAGAAAGTTTGACAGACATCTAGATATTATCTTTGTCCTATTAAATTTTCTCGGCGTCGCTCGTTTACGATATGAAGACCTACTTTCGTGTGACATTGATGTTGAATCTTTTTACTTTGTGACCTACCTTAGAGAGAATAATCTCAAAAATCTTTGTTTTTTATTGTTTAAGCTTAAACAATGTTTAAACGTAATTTAACTGACACTTTAAACTATTTTTAATGGCTAAAAAATAAGAAATAGAATTATAAATAGGTAAATAATGTGGCGTATGCCAACATTAATTGATATATTAATATATTAACGTATTGATATATCATTGATTATATTAATATATTGATACTGATATAATGCCAGCTTCACACACTGTATATGTTGATATATCGATATTTACTGATAAATTGCAAAACTGAGAACTGAAATAATTGAAAAAAGTAGTTCTTATGCAATTCCAGTTTATTATTACATCAAGTTTTGTCGCATAGATGCGAGCTTTGTTCGAAATAGCTGAATGACTCTTGATGAGTTATTTTTTCCGATATCTCCCCAAAATTTTTTTTTTTACGTCAATATCGCGATTACAATCGCGTTCAACGTTCGAGAGCGATCGCGCGCGAAGAAAGCACCATCGAAAATCGTCATAACGCCTTTTATGCATGTCACGCAGTGAAAGCGACAAACTCACATATGTTCTCACGCAACAGTTTTTCTTCCTCAATCTTTCTCTCTCTTCTCATATCTACGTTCTATTCGTGAGACAATTCGTTTGCCTTTTTGAGCTAGACATTCATATGCATAAATCACAGCAACGTTTCCGGGCACCGCGCTTTCTACGAGCCTTTGAGTACAGTATCCACGAGTGTCGTTTGACCCGTCGAAAGCAATAATTTTATCCGCCCGTATCAGCGACCGAACGTGCTTAAAAAAGCGCGTAAACACGAGGGATTGAAAAAGCTGTTGACGTTTCGCTAGTATTTTGCACGCGTGTCTCGTCGAGAGGCTCAAGCACGTTCGTATTTTTGGAAACTGCATCGTGCAATTAGAATTATATTTAGCACATTTAGATGTCCATTATTTGTGAAACATTTTTTTTTTTATTATATGTGACGAAAATTTTATTGGATTTCACGGTCCATTTTTTTTCTAATTTACATATAAATATGTCTGAATTATAGCCATATCCAATAAAATTACATTTGAAAAGATAAGATTTGCAGTTATTTTATACGTATGAAATAATTGTGATTATTTTTTTGTGAATGATAACTAATAAATAAATAACTAATTTTCTCATAATTCACTCACCTTCGATCGTTGCTCGATGCCTCTCTTTTGGTCTTCATCTCTTCTCTTCTTCCTCCGTTTCTGTTCCTTCACTCATGGCACTCATACAATACTCACTCGCGAAAACACAGTTAATTACGATCGCGCGCTCTAATAATCAGAATACGATAATTGCACAGCACTTTGCACGGTATTCTTGACGTTAATCGTGTACGTGACGTGCACTTTATTGTACATTACGACGAATGAATAAGCAAGTACAATTTGAGTTACAATTCGTTCGATATATGTATGCGGTATTACGTGATTCCACGTGAAAACTTTTGACTCGTTAGCGGGCCCAGGTTCGATCCCGACTATCATTGCATATATATCTAATACCTAGGATTACATTAAGTTTAAGGATTTAAAAAAAAAGGTTGTGAGCAGTTTTTTTTTATAAAGCCAACAAATAAGTTTAATGAATCTAGTTTATTGCTGGAACATTAGAAACTCCAGGATACAAATTATAATAGCAATGGATTGATAAAGATATTTTTTTATATTTCTTGTATTGTTTTGAGAAAATCTGTGCAGCAAATTCATTTACATAATTCTCAAAATTAATAAATTGTATAACAATCAATAATATATAATATGTAACTATAATAATAGTGAATTTTGATTGGGGTGTAAGAATCATCCGTGGGTTAAAAAACGTAAGAAAAAACTAGACAACTATTCGCGGATTAAAAGCACCGTGACGCTAGTGGTCGATCTGTTCCGTGCACGCAAATCATTGATCGTGGAAATTAATTCGTCGCGCGGATTTAACTGATACTTGCTAATTGTTCACTATTGCATTTGCTTCTGGTTCCGCGTTCCGAGGGATAATAACGCTACGAAGCACGGAACGACTTGCGCCGCTGCCTAACAGTTCGAGTGTTGGAGCGCGAATAGTAGCGTGGTGATCCTGTGTATACAATAGCATGTTATATGTCGATATGTATGAAAACAAACATCGAGCGTTGCGTGCTAGCCCGTCACGACTACGGACATTTAACTTTCCACGAAATAACATACACGCCGTATATCTTGTTTAACTGGATTCTGTGCAACATAATACAATTAATAAAATCAAGTTGTCAAGCTAATTAAAGGTCTGTTCCTTTTAGCTAGTTTCTTTCTTGCGCAGTTCATATTTTCTCTTTTATTTTTCTGCAGGAAGAAATTTAAAAAAAAAACAGGCCTTAAAACGCGATAGACTTTTCAAAGATACACAAGTAAAAATTTAATTTTGTACGCGCAATACTCTCGGTTTTCACGTGGAATCGCGTAAATCTCACGAAATACATATATCAGAACGAATAATTGAAGTATTACAGTTTTTGTATTATTTAAAGTTAGATTCGACGATTCGTATATAGCTTTGTGCTTCCTATCGAAAAATGGTAGGTAAGTCACGTTTACAACGGCGGCAAAAAAAATTTACAGCGCGACGCGAGATACATTCGAATGCAAGCCTGACTAAAGGAAGTAATTGTCGCCCGTAAACATCACGAAGCAACAGTCTGTAATTCCTTATCACCTCGGTTTCTATCTCACACGAGTAAACTGCGCGAAATAACCGCCCTGATAATCAGTCGTCGTCTCGACACGCCTACGAATCGTTAATCGCGGGAATTAATTTGCCGCGTGGGCCGACAGCAGCTAATTGTTCGTGATCGCGTTTATTTTCGGTACTCGTCGCGATTGAGTTCTGAGGTACAATGATGCTATGACGCGCGATACAGCGCGCGTCACTGTTTAATAGTTCGAGTGTTGATGTGTGAATAATACCGTCGCTAAATTTTAAATATCTAAAAATTAATTGACCTTAAATTAAAATTAAAATTAAATTGATCTGAATTCCGATGATTGAACTGTATTATTGAATCATGAAATCTCTTGCCTATCGCGTATTTGAAAACTGAAATTTACTTTTATCGAGAAAGTATTCATGCAAGGCGATTTATCAATGATATGATCAAATTTTATCATCGATTTATTATGCCATTTTTATCAGATAAAATGGCGTAATTTTAATAAATCAAGAAATTTTCTAGTCGATTTTAATAAATTGGTAAAATAAAATTTAATCCCGACGCAAAAATATGGTGGCTTTTTATCGTCGTTTCAGAATGTTACTTCCCTCAGTGTGCAAAGATTTAAAAAAAAGAGGAAAATAATAAATTATACTTCGTATTTGTGGTGTAGTATGAGCGAGTAAATTTTATGCGATATTACGACCAACTTTAATCGTTTGTAACTCGAAAACTATTATAATTTCTTGATGTTATCGAGATTTTCAAACATAATTAATCTCTAGGATATTAAAGAATTGTACGACATTCGTGGGATTTTCTACAGAATGAAAGGCATTCTCTCTCTCTCTCTCTCTCTCTCTCTCTCTCTCTCCCTCTCTGAAATAAGTTGTATTATTAGATTAAAGCTATTAAAGCATAATATTGGATTTTGAAACATCTTAACTTAAAATCTGTAACATTTAATGAATCAATTAATACCAATTTTTTAACGTGGAATAAAGGCGACTTTTCAAGGAAAACCAATCATAAAGATTGAGTTATAAATATGTATACGTGCGTATGTATGTACAATCGCGAGACTAATTGTCATATATAAGATTTAGGAATTTATTTTATACAAATATTATTTTAAAAATGTTATAAAAAATATTTTTAGGAAAAATTTGATTAAAAAATGAAAATGAAAAAGTGAAAATCCTTGCTAACGATACATTTCATTATAATAAAAAGTACATTTTATTTATTATAATAAAAATTACATAGAAATACCAGCTTTTTTGTGTGTCATCGAATCAAAATATACATTTTTCCCATTATCTATCTCGTTCCTTTATTCGAAATGCGTTAGCTATTCACAAACTAAGCTCGGTCGAGTAGATACAGAAAGTATATATGTACAAGACGATAAGTACTAGCAAGATACATCGAACGGTGTTGAATTTCTAAGGAGACGCAATTTACGGTAGATTCCGTCATCTCAGAAAGTTGTTGTCTAACTCTCGATTCGCGTTTCGACATTACGTGCAAAGCAAAAAACTATGCGAGGAGAACTAGAGGATGTCTGCTTCATACCAAAAGAACCGAATGGGGCTCAGTGACTTCCATGCAAACATACTTAGTCGCAAATTTCCGAAATTTAGCTAGATAGGATAGGGAGGGTACACTCCGCGCCTAGAACGGTAAAAAGGGTAGAGAGAACAAGAACGATGTTTGGTCGGAGGTAACGCAAGAAGACGAAACCTGCGAGCGTATTCGCAAAGGGTACCCTTTGGCCCCCGCGCGCTTCTCGGCTGGAAACTCCTCGACTCCCTGCTTGCGGTTCGCTGCTGCTAGTCCGAATTTCGCCGTTTGGTGCCCTGTATCGCATTAGGTAGGAGTCCCGTCGTGGCCAGCAAGGACAGGCAGGGTGGAACGAAGGGGGGAGGGAAGGGGAGCAGCGGCGGAGACCGGGGCAGGGGGAGTGGTGGAGAAAGGCGAAAGCTCGCGGGGGTTGCAGGATGGTAGCGGCGATGGTAATAACGACGGTGAGCGATGGCGAGAAGAGGGCCGAGGGGATAGGACAAGGGAGGAGAGAGGAGGGGGCGCACCGCAAGCTCGAAAGTTGGGAAAAAGCCAAGGAAGGGGTTGTGCTTGGTGCGCGGGCCAGCCGGAGGGCGCAAGCTCCGGGTCTTCCTGTGCCCTCCCACTTGGTCGCGCGATAGGTGGAGCTTTCCTACCCGCCAATACATGTCCCGGGGAACGCGTACTCGCTCCCGAACGGCGCGAGTAGTGCCGAGCCGCCGCCACCGCCACCGTCAGTCCTTCCACATCCACACGAAAACGCGCGTTCCACGGTGGTGGCACACCGTGGTGTGTGGTGGCCCCTCGGCGCCGGCTCCGCTGCTGCTGCCGCCGCCGCCGCCGCGCCGTGCGTGTGGCTGATCAGGTCAGGAAGATTGTCGGGGCCCCCCCGGTTAGAGAGGATAACGCGCGCGCGATAACGCCGCGGAGCACCACCCGCGAACGCGAGCGTGAGACCACGGTGAATATAACCCGCCGCCGTCCGTCGGCGCGGAAGGCCCCACCGAGTGGACGGAATGTACGATCGAGAGGGTTGGGTCGCCAGGTGAAAATTAACGCGGACTCACGTCCCCATGGTGTGCTGTGTGCGCGGAGGGAGATGTCGGTGAACGTAAGAATAGTTCTACCAATGTGGACCGATGTGCACGGGAAGATCGGTTACGTGGCGGCGCGAAAAGGGTGAATCTCCGTTATCGTTATCGTTATTCCGGGTCTGGTAAAAGCGGGTTGTGTTACCGCGAGGTATATATCGCACTCGTGACAGAGCACTCGTCGGAATAATCTTGTAATTGTCGTTGCCGGAAGATATTTTCATTGACGATGATGGCGGGAATTTATACGTATTATAGTATAGCATTCTCAAAACAGAAATAATAATTTGATTGAAATGGACATTCCTTTCTCTCACTTTAATTGTCTTATAATACCTTGATGACGATCGGGGAGTGATCGCATGACGAAATTCCGAATATTATACGATACAGTACGTATTAATTTTTTGTTTTTGATTGCTAGCATGAACAAAGTTGCGCGAACTTCGACTGTTTTTTGCTTGGTTTACGATTATGCATCTGTCAATATAATTCATTAATTCTGCAATTGAATCTACTTTTCGTTTAATTTGTTTTCTACTGGTAATGCACGTTATGTTACTTATATATAACAGGTAACTTCTTATAAGTACATTGTACGTACATGAGACAAGTTAACGTTACCTAAAGAATTGTTTATCATTTTGGGTGTGTTAAACAAGTTAAGTTTCTTGACTGTTTTATGATCATTGCGTGACAATTTAGCATGCTTTTGTAAAATTGTTTTGTCATGTGGAAACAAGTCTCTTTCAATGATCGATGAGAATATTAATTAATTACGATAAATTAATCAGTATGTGCTGAGTTTCTCGAGGCATTTCAGTAACTAAGTTACTCGAACTCAGAAAATTTTATGAATTTCGGATATGGCATTGTTGAATTTATTGATTGATGATCTAATATTTAATTGCATAGTAATGAGAAATTCGTGAAAATAAAGTAATTGTATATGAGCTTGCAATGAGCGAATCGATAAAAAATATAAAATTCATAATGATGGAAAGAGCATATCACAATTATATTTAATATAAACCAAAAAAATTACGTGTAGTTACTAACTTAGAGACTTAGAAGTAGTTGATATACTTGAAAATTTGATAGTGAAAAAGAGAATACAAAAATATCAAAAGATAAAATGTGAACAGAATACAAAATGATAAAGAATTATTAAATACAAAAAATATGTAGAGAATATCAGAATAACAAACTGATTTGTATATACATATAAAAATACACATTTACTGTTTTACAATGAATAAAAAACAAATGATTGCCATGAAAAATTTATGCGAGAAAGTTTGCGAAACACTTGGGAATAATATCAATTGAAACTTTTCTATCACGATCTAAAGTTGTACATGCAACAGCGAAGTTCGGAACGTCATGTTTTGATATTTCTACACTTTTATTCATAATCATTTGAAAATGAACTTTTCTTTTCGAGAAATGCATCGCGATAGGCAGAAATTACTTCCGAGTGAAGCGCTGCCAAAATGCCGGGTGTGTATATTCCGCGTGTGCTATCGAGCGGTAGAAAGAGATTATGTACGTAACGATACATAGCAGAAAATGTATTGTTACAATACGCGTTTGAGAGATATTGTGTACTCGTTTTTCCTAGATAGCATCCTAAAAACCTGATACATGCTTGGGAACAAATCGGAGATCTAAACAACATGAAAGCTAAATTTAAAATAAAGTTTCGATGTGTTCGACGTGGTATAAATAAACAATTTGCCAAGAAAAAAAGAAAGTACAGTTAATAAGATATCTGAAAGAAGAAAATATAATTTATAATATATTTAAAACGGCGACTCTGTATTTTTATATGGGCATTTAATTTTTACACCAAGTTGCAAAATATGAATCAGATTTTTGTCCAAAGACTGGCATAAATCTTATTTTATATTATATTTAAAAAATTTTACAAATGTTATATTATTCTGTAAAAAAATTTTTCTACTGAATTACTAAATTTTATCTCTGAACTTTACGTTCATTGAAACGTCCATATACTGTTTTTATTAATTATATTTTGTTTCCATTTCTATCGGAATTCAATAAACTGCATGTCGCGAAACGATGCGGAAGACAGCGCGTGAATAAATTGCTCTTTGTCGACACCAATGACATTTTAATCGTTGCCTTGCGTTACACTTAACTCTCCCCTCCACAATTTTGGTGCATAACATATAACATGCCAGGCAAGTAAATTTAAGTAATGAGACTTTCCAAACATGTTAGCATGAGCTCTTGTTTGCCAGATGCGCTAGCACATAAATTTCTGTTTGCCGCGGCGTACAGTAGTTATGAAATATGCTTCAACGGATGCTTACAAATCACTTTGAAATATCTTACGAATACGGACTGATTTCTCTTGTGTATATGTTATATATGATTTTTTTTTTTAATAACAACGATACGATCTGCATGTAAAACATTGAAGATTTAATAGAACTCGATGTAAAAGTAAGTTCTCATAAACGCGTATCTTCCAAGACTTGTATATAATAACTGTTGTTAATTAGCTTGTGATTTTCTCTACAGCTACTTTCGCTGGAGCATAATATAACGCACATCATGCTCAGAAGGGGGAAGAAAATTGATTTGACAGTGATTAATAAATCAGTTTCGAGATAGAATCTATGCATTGGCATGCATAAACCGAGCTAATAAGATAAATACGCATTCCCAAGTTACATATTAAACTAAATTTTCGAGATATCAATCATATATATAAAGAGGAAGAGAGAGAGAGAGAGAGAGAGAGAGAGAGAGAGAGAGAGAGAGAGAGAGAGAGAGAGAGAGAGAGAGAGACTCACCGTGTCGTAAGATACTCTTCTACGGCTTTTGTATCTGAGAAGTATGATCTTCAGGTAAAGGTAGATCCTACACACGGGCCGCGAGCTGCGTGGTCGCGCGAGAAAGGTGTGCCGTGCGATTGATGTCGAATTTTCTCTCAGTCGGCTTTCAGCCGGTAGATCGTTACCATCGATATCGTCGGATCTCTCCTCGATCGCTCCTCGTGCGTATTGAGCAGTCACTCGTGACTTCGCATCACTCGACGCGCATCGAGAGAGTTTCTCGTCGACGCGTGGCGAGAGATCCAGTATCCTTCTCTTTGCCAAATATTCTTTCTTCGTGTTGTCTAACAATATAAATCCAAATAGAGATACACTTGTTACAATTGTTGTATTCACGCTGCTTAAATCGTTCTGTCGCTGTATCCTTTTTACCCGCCATAGTTTTTCTTCCGACGTTTGAATATTTCGCGATAGATTAATTTATAAATCAAAATTTCCTTTCTCTTCAAATCGAATTGTACGCATTGGTCGTCGATAATAACTTAAAATTTAAATTACATTGGCCAACGTGTGGTAGTTATTGTTATATAAAAATTAAAGATTATCGGGGCGGTTGACGGGGATCTGTCCGCGTAGGAGGATCAGCGTGAGTTTCTCATTCGAGGTGTTCTTTTCGAATTGCAGATCAAATATAAGTGCGCGCGTGTGGTTCGTGTGTGTGTACATGTGCTGTCATCACCACCGTCCGCAGCAGTAACGGAAAAGAAGAGGGCTCGACCCGCAGTGGCCGGAACCACCGAAAAATGAACGCGACGCCGCTACGAGTTATTTCCGGTTTGCTTTTGTTCGCCCTCGCCACATTACACCTCGGTAAGTCCCTTCGATTATTGTAACAGTTAAACGTGCATGATGCCGTCGAACGCGCGACGGAATACGCGACATCACGCCAGTCCGGAGAAATTAACTTGGGTCGAAGAGGAAAATGGCGCATGTAATGGTTCCTTGCTTTTCGGAACAATGTTTCAGATTTCGACCTCGTATAGGAATAATTATGATTATTAATATCTATAACAATGAGTAATACAATGAACACTGAATTATAAGTAATAAATTTCCATGATCTTTTATATGCTAAGTTTTTTCCTAGTGTTATTATCGAGAATACAAGAATTACGATAAAATATATTTTTAATTTTTCTTCCAAATATTTTTCAGTTTTATTTTTTTTATACGTGTTTATCAATTACGCGTATGTATTTTATGAAATTATATGTACTAAACATTTATTACACTTTACTTATATTTTTGGATATTTATCTGGACGTTTTATTAATTCGCACATCCAGCATTATTGTGCCGTAACATTTAGATGCAAATATCCGCATTATGCGTGACGTATTATGAGTACGCAAACATTATTTTTCCGCATACCGTAAGAATTAATATATTTATTTAGCTTGTAATAGACTAACATTGTGGTGTGTAGAGAGAAAGAGAGAGAGAGAGTTGTGTTATAATAATTTAAAATGGATTCGCGTGCGGTGCATCGCGTTCCAGAAGCGATGCAAGCAGTTACTTGTAGTTATTGTTATTATACCACGCCCATTATTTTGCGGTAACGTTCGCATCTCGAGTCTTGTTATTACACAAAGCGATTTAAATTACGTGGTCTTCCGTTTCGTGGTACACAGGCGGATGCAAGAAAATGCCTTATATGGAACGTTCGCCGACCTCTCGACCTTTCGAGAAAAAAATATGCGGTAGTTTCGTAAATTTCGTAAAACCCCTCTGTACAATTTGCATTAACTCCCTGCTGCAAATGCGTTGTTTCATAGTCGCTATTTGGTCATGCCAACATTTTATATTTCTTTTATGATAAAAAATAATGTATAAATCTACTTAAAATTATTATAGAATTTGGATAAAACGGTGTAACAAAGGCTATTGCTATATTGTTGGTTTTTCTTTTTAAGGTTGGGGAGTCTACATCAATGTTACATTTATACAAAGGGTTTTACATATAGGAATAATTTCAGAAATTAATTTGGGACAAAATAATGTTTAAAAGAACACTACAGACAAGATTGGATAGTAACTAATTAAAAAGTTAAAAGTGAAACAATTAATAAAGTTAAAGAATTAATAAATTTTGACTTTGTCTAATAATTTTTTAAGTGTATAAACTTTAACTTTTTTTAAGTTAAAAGTATAAAAAAATTAGGAAAAAAATCATGAAAGTTAAAAAATATATTCCCACGTGAGAAATAATTTTTTGTTATTTCAAATTATATATTCAAAAAATATTATATTTCATTATATTCAAAAAATTATATATTCAAAAAATATTAAATTTATTTGTGTGTGTGTGTGTGTGCTATATCATAATTGTTTTAAGTAACCTAACTTTTAAGTTTAAAATTTTTTAAAATTATAGCATTCCAATTTGTTATAAACAATGCTTTTAAAAATTAACTTTTAATTTAATCTTAATGTAACTTATAATTGAATCAGTTTTTGTTCATATAACATTTAACATGATTAATATTTAACATTTAACATGACAAATTAATTTTGTAAGTCATTAACTTTAATTTAGTTTAATTTAGACTAAATTTTTCACTGCAGGTCAAATTCGGCTCACTTATAGAAATATAAATTCTTGTATAGATAATTTCATTAATATTGTAATAAGCAAAAATACATTTATAATTTTTATTAGTAAATTTATTATTTATATGTATGAAACGCATGTCTGCCATATACAATTACGAGAGGAGCAAGGTTTCAAATTTAACAGAACCACAGACAATTTACGACCTTGATCTACATTTGGCTATTGTCAACTCAAGAAGGACTGCAAAGAATTTCTTTCGGTACATTTTCTCGATATATTCCCGGCTTATTCTCTCGATTTCATGAAACACAAGGTACAACAAAACAGTATTCTTCTGTATGATCTGCATTTATTTATGCAACATCGTTATTAAGATTATATATAAAATTAAAGAATAAAGAAAAAGATTTTTTTAGATTTATATATATTACATATATATAATATTGAGACGTTTTGTGTTTCATAATGTTATCGTGAGAGATCAGTTTGCTATTTCCGAAAGTATCAGCAGAATGATTGTATCATAACGAGGAAAAAGAAAAACAGTAATCTGATAATGGTCTTGTTTCACGCGGCATTTGATTGCGGTGGCTCGTCGCTAATCGGTAAAAACAATGTCGCGATGTCGCCGCCAATATTCTCAACCGCGGCTGTAATTTGAAAACTTTTAGCGATTTAGAACGTAAATTACAATGGGAAATGGGGACGCGGCCGTCTTGGCGATGCGACGCGCAAATAGACGGCGGTAAATGCGTCGCCGTAATTGCATAATGGCTATACGGTGTGTGTTCGCGCCGAGATACCAAAGCCCCTGGCCTGGTTTTTGCTAGAGGACTTTCACTCGGCATCACTATCTTTCTCTTTCTCCACCTGTCTCTTTCTGCCGAAGCTGGGTCGCTTTCCGTCTCGTCGCTCGTTTCCTCTCAAACGTCGGTCTCATCGACCGAACTCGCTTTCAAACCAGTTCGCCATCATCGGTGAATCGAAGGGCTCCGCCAAAATCGTCGGATAATCCATTTCAGCGATTTCACGGCGAACACAAAAGCGTGAATAAGTCAGCGTTATCGTACCGTTCCCTTCCGGGATTTCGATTTGTCTTACTTTACTTTACTTAATACAAATAGATAATACCGGGTTATTCATCTAGTGTTTAATAAAAAATGAGTTACTAAACCTTTTTATTGTTTAGAATGTTCATAGCCATGAATTGACAAGCGAAGTGTTGAAGTAAAACGTGAAGTATGATTTTATATAATCTTTTTATATAATTTATGCTTTTTTATTCTTCAATCTTTATGCAGACGTTTTAACACACACATACAACGACTGTATATTTTCCACATACATATAATACTTCTTTATAATAAAAGTAATTTTTTGAAGAATGGATACGGATTTATACTTTGAAAAGATGATTTTAAGATATACATCATTTACTTTTTAAAATTAATTTTGAATAATTTGAAACGTGAAATTAATTATTTACTTTAATTTGAACTGTCCTTTTAATTTATTATTATGAATTCACGTCACGTGTTAATTTGTAAATATCGTGTCGTACGAAGAAATTTGTAGTTACATTTTTTATTAAACGTTTAATGAAACAACGCAATTAAGTACAATGTAAATATTGCAATTTTCCTTATGCTAAATCTAAATTACATTTGGGAGAATTGAATCCTAAGAACACTTCTTTACGGATTACTTTCTAATCAAGTTCTATTAGTTTCTTTCTCCATGTTCTCCATGCCCGTATCTCATTTTATCCTTATTTACGAAGTGTTCACTTAATAGACGTAATACAATCGAAATTCCTCTGTAATTAAACTCAAGTTTATATATTTGTAAAATCATTGTATTTACACTGGACGTGTTTTATAAAAAAAAACATTTTGTACAATGTTTTGTCAAATTAATAGGAACCTAAGAATTTTTTTTTCTTATTTTATAATTATTTTACATGGAATAATTGTAACTGATTTTTATCACAAATATTTTATAAACTAATTTATTAACCAAGTTTCGCATTCTAGAACTTATTGTTAGCTCGCAGGAATTTTTACTTCTTCATCAATAGGTTATAACTGGAAGAACGATCGTACACGTATTAAGGTGAAATCTCTGCACAGCGTGCTCGCGTGGTAGGGGACTATAGGGGATCCAAGACCAAGAATACTCTATAATAAAAATTCTCGCTGACGATCGCCGGCGTCCACTTCAGAGGCACTACGACAGATTCCAAACGTCGAATCGATGTACAACGTACACCGACGCGCGAGTATCAGCGAGAGGCGAGCGCGTGTAGCCTCCAATAAACCCCGGTCGGGAGCCGTTCGATCGCTCTCGACGAATCTCGAATCGGACAATACCCGGGCCTCCTGGCGCGGATACGGTCCGGGATAACTCGCGAGGTCTCTCGGGCATACTACACATGCGCCCCCCCCCCACCCCCCACCCCATGTTGCCGGTGTAGCATAATACCACGAGTACCCCTCCCCTCTTCCCGTTCCCGGTTGTACTCGTGCGCTATCAAACACGAGGGTGAAGGAGATCGCTATCTCTCTTTATCTTCTTTTCCGGGGATTACTTCCGGGTCAATGGGCCAGTCTCGATTGCGTTCGTTTTGCGCTCTCTTACAGATTACACGGGGTACTTGTTGGTGCGTGACGCGAGGCGCAGCCCCGAAGCGCAGCATACCCGTTAAAGCTGCGAATCCCCCGGGTGCCGCGATCTGTGCGCCGTCTCGAATCACCGTCGACGGCTCGGATATTGCGAATCGCGGCACTGACAATATTTCACCGAGAGATCGACCGTTCATCGCTCGACATATCGACTCACGTTTCACGGGTACTTGTCTTTTTACGGAGAGAGTGTACAGGACGCCAAAAGCCACTATCCTGAAAACAAAACTGGTCGAGAGAAACTTGAACGATCTTTTTTTTTTAAGGATGTGTTACACATATTTTCAATATAAAAAAAGAGATCAATTGTTCTATATTGCATTTGAAGATGATACATAAAATTGTACGGTGATTTTTCTGAATCAAAACATTATTTTAATAAGGAGTAGAAATGTGCTTTAATGGAAATGTAATTAAAAAGTAAAAATCTGATTTTTGAAATATAAATATTTTAAATTTTCAAGATGGTTTATATTAAATGTAGAGATTAATTGTTTTGTAAATAAATTGCAATTTATTTCTTTACAGAGCAACTAAGTTTAAAATTGCAATAAAACTTTACATAAATGATTATGGAATACTTAAAATACTTATACAAAAAATTGAGATTTTTATCATTATTTTTCAACATAATTTATTAATATTTAATAATAAATAAAAGAAATGAATTTAAAAAAGTGTATATTGAAAATGTATGAAAATAGTACAGTAGCAACAATTAAAGAAAAATTATAATTCGACTACTGTTTTTATTTTATTCACTAACATACAATAATAATAATATTAAATTAGTTAATCTTTTTAGGAATCCACATATATTATGTTTGCTGAATTACCGCAAATTAATTTTTGATTTTCGTATCGTGTCTATACCATTATCAGTTTTACATATACGAAACGTTTGTGCTTTCCCTGTTACTTTTCAGTATCGTGGGATTATCGAGCTTCAGTCTACGGTCCACAATGTTCAGCTTGCTCTGCCTCACGGTATCTACGCTTACGATTGTAGTACTCGTCGTAGTAACGTTCGTAGTAATGGTACACGTGAAGGCGCGGGTTGCGCAAGCGCTGGGGTATCTTCATAGATGTGTACATATGTGAGAGCGCCGAGTGCCCAGGGGAGTTTACGTGTACGTGTGACATGTATGTACGTCGTAATCGTCTGCGCCTTTTTGGCGATGAGAGTTTGATGACTAATGAGAATTAGGGGAACGATGAAAGACACGCCGCGGTACGCATTATGAAAAATTATTGCTAATCGTGTAGCAATTGATTTACGGGACATTGTTGTTTCCCCGCTTCCTCCTTCGTTGCGCAAAGTAAAGGGAAATGGTACGCGGGAAATCGAGAGTTATTTGCACAGGCAAATACGTTGTGTAAAAGATTCTTACTAGAGGAAGATTCCTACGACGCTTACACAATCGATAGCCTCGTCTTGGGTATTTCAGATTTTATCTTTGATTTTATATTGGGGTTTGGACACTTTTAAAACATTACATTTGATGTGTTTTTATAATATATAACACAATTATATACCTTTTATTAGTACGAAAAAGCTTTAATTTTTTTATATTCTCATATCTGGGTCTCGTCTTTAATGAATGGTATGGAATATAAGGTCTCGTATATAATTACAGATGTATGTTGTCACATTTTTCGTCTCACGACAAGTTTCAAGTAATACAATGATAAGGCATTCTATACAAATATATGTATATAAGTTAATAATGAAAATATTACAGAGTCTAAAATGAAATAAAATTATAGATCTCTGGATTGATTAGAGCTACTTGTAGGATCGACAATTATACGTTTTCTAAAAGAGTTGCAGATAGATTATTACTTATGCATACCTTGTGCGATGCTGTAATTTTTTATACATCAAACGGTTACGCACAATAAGATGTAATTATACTTCTTCGGGGAGCAACGACGGAATACTTGCGTAGCCTATAGTGTGCGTTGCTCATTTACTTTCTATTTCTTATATGGGGTAGTTGCATCTTATGATTTCGACCTTGCATTCACTACGCACCTTGACACTAATAGAACTAATTTGCAATCGTTACAAGTGCCTGTGGAATTTAAGCAATGCGATTATTCTTTCTCACGCCCGTGATCTAGATTGTTGATATCTGTATCGTTTCTACAAATCGTAAGATTATTAAAAAGCTAATGTTATTATCTCTTATTTGCCTCTATAAATAATTGTTACGTAAAAAATTGTCAAATAAGTTCTGATCATTGTTATAGGGAGATTGTCATGCAAAATAAATTAAATGAAATTTTACGTGAAAATTAGGAATTTTTTATTCTAGAACTACGTGAAATTTATATATCGATATTTATTGATGTATACGTATGTACATACATTACTTGAAATTAATCTATATACGTATCGCATTTGAGAGTTAAATTGAGATTCACTTCATCTTATTATATTTGTGGCTTGAAATACGTAAAAAGAATAAGAAGAGATTTTATTAGTATATTTTATTATTTATTATATATTTATTAGTATATTTTAATGTGAAATATTTCTCACCGTTTCGAAATCGCAGAATGGCGGTCTCGGTACTTCAGCTCGATTCTATTGATATAAAAATTGCAAAAGTTACAGTGTACAGCAGGGTGCACTCTATGTAATTGAAGTCGGTAAGCGGGATACATTTAATGCGTGTACTTGTTGCTCGATCGCCAGATGTGCGATTCCCAGCGTGGCGTTTATATGGACATTGGAAGTGATGAGCATACGGCCTCGGCCATCCCCAAATTCTGCGGCTCAAGCTTAATCGATGTAAATGGCCTATTTGAGAGAGAAAGAGTGGGAATGAGAGAGGAGGGGGATAAGGCGAGAGCTTTCTTTGATCGTTCTTTTCTGCCATTAATCGCCACAATCTGTCGTAATTCACCACCTGTGAGCAACCGCATTACGGAAATCGCGTCGTTCTTTGATCCGGCTTGAATCATGAGGAAATTGCGAAATTTGCGACCTATAATGTCGCCTTTTCTCATATTGAATTTCCGTAATTGCGAAAGACATTCGCCAAACGTGCATATTGAGTTCTTCCGCACAGTGTGTGAACTCGAACACGTTGGCCTTGTTCGAGACCGAACGAAGGTTAAACAATTAATTTGAAAAAGCAGATTTCGTGCGGTTGTCTCGTTTATTTACTTCAGATCTTGATCATCATTTCGCTCTGAAATTAAATATTATAGAATTTCGAAATATCTTCTTATCAATGCGAATTTTAGTTATCGTTCTAGTAAATTGTCAAAAAGTTACCTTCTAAGGTAATTTCAGACTTTTATTTCGTTTGATAAACAAAACAAGTTATTTGTGGAAATAATTTGTTTATTTTTTTTTCTTAGAAGAATACGAACTGATTCTTGTAGCACGTGTACATGAAATAAGCTAACGTGTCAGTTAATCACAAGATTTGAGAATTGAGAAATTCAAATTTGTATTTCTCATACTGTTTTCTGGAAATTTCTTTAGTTGCAGAATTTTTCTCATCTTGTATATCCTTAGACAAGCATCCAGATTAATTTCTTTCCTTAAATTCATCTGTATGGAAAATTGCAAAGGGAACATCTTCAAAAGATATTATTTTGCATATTGTCGTGTTTTAAGTATTTATTTTTGTTATCCGAGCCGATGTTTTCGCTGTACTATTCTGATACCATAAATGCGCTTTTCCAGGAAAAAATGTGATTTTATTCGGATTATGAATGATCTCCATTTTTTTGGAAGCTTTGTGCCATATCTGCTGACTTCTCGTAATCAGATTTTCAACTCCGACTTATCGGCTTCTTACTTTTCAATTTCTTCGATGTGATCTTCTATGTATCGATATTGTAAATTAATCGATTAAACTTTGTGAAAACTGATCATTTTTCTTCTGCGAATTTTTTTTTTTAGTTTCTCGTTCTTTCTTCCTTTTTGTCTTTCCCTTTGCAGTGCGATACTTCGGCAATTGTATCGCGTCTGTCCGTATTACCAAAACGAACAAGTCGATCCCACGGGGGGTGAAGCCGAGGAGTAACATTGAGAGAAACAATTTAACTAATGGATATCGGCCAGGAAAGTCTACGATTGCATTGTGCCTCACACCTTCGACCCATCATTCTGAGTATCGCAAGAAAGCAGCGTTGAAGAGAAATTTCTTCTTTCACAATGACTAGAGAATAATGATTAGAAAAAAAGGGTGTCTTTTTACAACATGTTCATAGATAAAAATAATTTATTAACTGGAAATTTTTAGAAGTAAACGGAAACACGCAATGAATTTGAAAACTACGTGTGTTTTTTTTGCGATACTACGAATACATTCAGTAGTGCTTTCTATCTCCCGCGCCTTTCATGTTCGCTCGGTGGCCGTCGTTGTTGATACGCGATTCGCATTCCTACGGAAACCGATCGATGTAGACTGGTATTCACTTGAGGTACAACGACAGGAATGCAAGATGGGGATTTGATGTAACGCGCAAGGTCTTAATAAATAGTAATTACCATCTAAAGATACATGTAAAAAAATATTGAAATCTCAGTATTGGAAATAATTACGATTCTAATCTAAATATTTTTTGCAATTTTATAATTTGATGTAATTTTTTGAAGTTCTTTCTTAAAAGTAATTAATTCTGAAGATTAATACAATTAGAAAAACTCCAGGATTAATTTTTACTGCGGTAGGAACAAATGTACTCGATATGCTTGTTTCTTGACATATCTTTGCAATAATCGACAGTATTTTACATCTATTTTATAAACGTATTTATATAAATTTATATAAATATCGAGTTAATTGTCGTACTCAATTGATTAAAATGGCTAAATTATTCGACCTGCGATTTGCAGCAACAAGTTAGCTATAGGATATTCGAATTGACTTGTACCTTAGACAACTGCCGTTTGCGCATCTTCAGAGTACATGATGCTTTATTAGATAGGCGGGCCGTACACGTTCCGTTACGAGATCATTATCGACCAGCCGTCTCCTCTGTTTGTCTTCCACAAGTGCTTGCTAATTACATAATTAAATATTTTGAATAAGAAAAAAAGGGTTAATAATTTTACGTAAAAGTTTGCAATTTATACTATAAATAATTTGATTTAGTGTCGTCACTAAAATTTCCTTGTTAAACAGTTTTATAAATTAAATCATTTTATATTATATATAATTAAAAATATGTGAGTGATTTTTCTTTATCAGAAATGACGAAAAGAATACTTACCTAAAAATATTATACGTATGGCTTTTACAAATAGATGAGCAGTTTCTTCTGTTCGAATCCTAAGTCAGGTGTCACAAGCAACTTCTTCTTATTTTAAATAATAATAAATCATTTTTTTCAAATATAGATATATCTATAACACATATCTTTATAATCCCGAAAGCGAAGGTTTGATCGAGATTAACGTTAATTGCCGTTGCAATCGAGTTTCAAAAAAAGTAGTGTCGCTTGGACTAGGCCATTAGTCCAGTTGGGGTGCGACTTTGTGACTTCCGGTAGGTGTTCGCACGCCACGCCACGCGTCGTCATTGTCGTCGTAATGCATCGTACATGGATGCATGACAAATGCCCCGGCACGGTATCATTATCACCCGGGGTTGGCGCCGTCCACCTTCAGCTTTGTTGACGACGACGCGACGGGAGTTTCGCCTAGGGTAGGCGGCGGCCCACCACCTCCGATCTCGCTTCCCCTCGAGCTCCTTCCCAACCCCCCTTACCGACGATTTCGGTTCCCGCGGAGCGTGTTACGTGAACCTGCTTGCCTCTACACGGGACACGTAAATACGTGTACGCCGTTCAATCGATATGCGACACGGCACCCGCATCTGCGTGTCTGCGCGTATGCGTACGTCCGTGTGCGCCGGGGTAGGAAGGGGAGGGATACATTCATATCGCGGTGGAACTCAAACACGAATCGGAGAATGAGAGAGAGAGAGAGAGAGAGAGAAAGGGGGGGGAGGGTGAAGGGAGGGAAGGATCGGAGCTGTGTAATATCGCTTCCTTTGCCTACGATACGCGATGTATGGTGCTATCGACGCGAGAACGTTTGGCACGATCTTCGTTCACGATCACTTTCATTTAAAATATGTATCGCGTCGTACGTATCGAGTATCGAGATAATATGGGCAATTATCGACTACAATATATTCTTCGTACAATTGAATATTTGTTACAATTAATATATAATTATATATTATAACTATAATTGTAATTTTTTAACGTAGTAGTAAACGGTCCCAGGAATTGATCGGTAACACTTAGTAAAAAATAACTTTAAACACATGCATGACAACGTAGATGCTGTTTTAGGAGGAAATAATTTGAACTTAAACTGTCGCAAAATTATACAATGCACGATTTATAGAGCGATTATAATTCTTGTAGATTTGCGGTATGTATTGTATTTCAACGCGAAGAAATAATGAAACTAATATGATCAATATAAAATACACGATTAATCGACCGAACGAATAATTTTTTCCATGTTTTTTTTTTTTACGAACATGGATACATATTTTCTCTCTAATATCGTTTCAATCAAATTTCTTCCCATTGAATCGTCACTCGCTTTATTAATTTCTCTATACTTTGTACATTATTGAAAGCGCAATTTATTTGAAGGGTGAAATAAAGAGGAATCTCGAGGATAAATTTTTTAGGTCGCGTGACAACCCCGGCGCGCCGTAAGACGACGTTTTTATTTCAGCATTCCGGAAACGGCGCTCCGTGGTGCGACTTGAGCCACCGGTTTCGCCCTTGCGGCACGCGTTCGATTTCCTCGAGATTCCATTTCTCTTTTACAACGGCCTCCCCCTGCCAGCGTCCCGCGATCGAACGTTAACTGATCGACCGAGAGAGGTTTCGCGCGTGATGTTTCCAGCGTTCGAGAGCCACGCGAGTGCTTATATATCGGATGGCAAGCGCGGCCACCCAAGAGGCTGGATGGAACGTCGCTGTCGACCTTCGTTGCGCTCGACGAAGTGCGAGGAATATAGCGTATTCGGGCCGCACTCGCCAACAAGAGTCGTACAATTCAGTACGATATTGCGAGGGACGACGGGACGATGGTCTTAATGCATTTGGCGAGGTAGCTGCGGTACGCATCACCAGGCACCCTTTCTGCAAGCTCAGCATTCACCCTCCTCTTCCGCCTCCTCACATACACACACTCTCTCTTTCCCTCTGTATGTCTTCTCTCATTCTCTTTCTCCGTCTCTCGTTCTGTTCTTCTCTTTGTGTCTTTTTCTCTGTGTTTCTATGTGTCTTTCCTTATCCCTTTTCGAGAGGGTATAATGGCCCTAAAACGAAGCGAGCGAAGTCCTTGGCTTTAATCTCTTAACGGGCAAACGACAAAAAATATCAGTCTTACTCTTCCTAGAGATGGATAAAAGCTGTCGACTCGCACGATCGATTAAGAGATTACCTCGTTTACGACAATTATCAGCGGCGATGCGCATCTCTTGTTTAGGACGCAGTCCTTTTAGGGATTTTGCCAGTCCTTATTTAACTGACCCTTAAGTAAAATTTACAGAAATCATTTTCGCCAATTTCGTCTTTGTATTGATTACGGTAGTTCTTATATCAATTCAGTCTAAGAACTGGTATA
Source organism: Monomorium pharaonis (assembly GCF_013373865.1). Taxonomy (NCBI): domain Eukaryota; kingdom Metazoa; phylum Arthropoda; class Insecta; order Hymenoptera; family Formicidae; genus Monomorium; species Monomorium pharaonis. Next base: position 11,720,080 of record NC_050469.1, on the reverse strand, counting down.
AGAATGTAGGTAAAAATTTTATTATCATATGTTATGTTCGCAAAATAAATATTCCTAATAAAATAAAGATTTCAATCACATTAATTACTCTTTACTTTGATTTCAAATATAACTATTAATGTTTGAATTCTTTTGTGTATTATGCATTACAAATACACAGAAAATTAATGCTAATTATAATAATTATTATAAACATTTGGAAAGATTGTACGATTGTGAAAACACCGTTAGTTTTTGAGCTTTAAAATTAATACAATTAATATTTGATTTGCCTGATAAAATAAAATAAAAGTTTACTAAACAGTTTACAAACAATTATGGCTAACGAATAATTCTTTAATTAAATATGATTAGAAAACAATTTTTATATTTGTCGTTTACACTCTCGACTTGTGTTATGACGACGACACGACAGCAAGGTTGAATTATGATATTTAGCTAGTGTAGGAATGAGTTAATCATAGCATGTTGGTTTCCGGCGGTTGTATTTTACGAACATGGGTAGGATTTCGTTCTACGATGTGCAAACTGCTTGAACTACATCTAGAAATTACGTTGGTATATTTGAGAACATAGTAACTGCTCTGCTAAATACGCTTTGAACTTGTAATGTTCGAATAAACTTCCCTTATTTGTATGCCGCGGAGAGGGAAACTGAACGTCAAACCGAAGTTTTTAGTGTGTAAGATTAAGTTGATTTGAATTTTTTTAAATGTTAAATTCATATATTCATCACGTATGCGAGAGTGTTATAGAATATAAAACTACTTCCGTAGATAGAACCATGATTCTTAGATTTAAAATGAGAGGCGTAATTCGATATCTAAGCTAAAATACTCCGCGACTCGGTGACAGTAAGAGGAACGGCGGTGCTTATTTTTTTAAGAAATCTGCCTGCACGTTTGATGATTGGACGAATAATAAAACACGCGCGCGTGCAAATCTCTCTTTCCATTAGTTTCAAATTTCACGCCGGGTGTCGCGCGACGACGGCTCCGTCGGTCGGTCGGTCGGGAGCACTTAGAAAATCGATAAGCCCTGGCTCGCTTGATCCGCCGTTGGCTGCTGCCAGGCCATATCTTGATTAAAATCAGTGCCACCGCCCGGTGCTCTCCTTTCTTCGGCGCGTTTCCCCGCCGGCTCTCCCGCTCCTGTCGTCGGCTGCCGCCGTCGCCGCCGCCGCCGCCACCGCCGCGCGATGAATCCGGTTAGTCTCGTTAACGTCCTAAGTCACAGAGAGTCCTCCCGCATCGTCTCTCCCCCCCTCGTACTTACTTTCTCTCTTACGGGGAGAGCCTAGCGTTCGGAGGGACAGGGGGAATCACCTGGGAACATCTCCTGCCGTATAGCTCGCCTATACGATTGAACGCAGTATCGGAGGAACGACGTGGCGTTGGTTCGTTCGGTCGACCGCATTGCGCGTTCCCTGTTTGACGAAAGTGAAAGCGCGTACGTACATACACGCTTGCTTATTGACTCGGCTTAGGAATGTATCTCGAGCTACTTAAAATTCTCGCTCGTGTCGAAACCGGTTGTGGAAAATCGATCTTGTTTTCCTTTATCTTCCCCCTATCGGCTTCCCATGCTGCGATCGGTAATAGGAATTGAAAATCGAAGCTACCTACGGTCTAATTGAGATGCGGGCTCATGTTGGGGAACAACATTTTCGAGGAGCTCGGATTTCCTACGTGCCGCGGACCGATCTCTCCACGCCGAGACAACCCCGGGAGGAGGAAAACGATTTCGCAATGCGATGCCGCAAATGCAAACGCGCATCTAGCCACTTTGTCCCGATCCGTCACCGCGTTACGTACATACATCACTATGCGCGTCCGCGCTTTGTTGAGCAAAAAGCGGATTAGGTCTGGTCGTTCCTCCGTTGAATGCACGGCACAAAGGATCCATCGGATTCGCACTAGTGATAGTAAAGACCATCATACGCGCTAACGAACCTTCTGCCCACCCGTATTTACGCAATTTGCGGCGCATGCAATATGCTTCGCGCCAAGTGACGTCCAGAGGCGACGGCCGAGGGGCATTTCCCAGGGCGCATCAGTCCCTAAGACGACCCCCAGCTAAGATCAATGTGTAACGGGGAACCGTACGAAGGACTTATACGCCGAATTCGAAAGTCGATCGGTAGAGAGAGATGGACGGAGGGAGAAAGATAGATGAGGGAGGGGTATTGACAAGTGGCTACTGTTTACCGTGCTCAAATGTTGACCGAACTCCCTCGATCATCCTAGCACCATATCCTGCTTTCAAACGAATCTCGCGAAGTCTACGGCGAGCTTTCATTTATGCAGGGGTGGCCAGTTAAATGGGAAGCTGAACCCTACATGAATCGAGATTTTGTTGAAATTAGTCTTGTATTTTTTTTTTGAGGATGCGCACGTACAAATGAATAAAATATCACACACACGCACACACACATTGTATCTGCTATATCGAGTTCACACACTCACTTGCAATGTACAAAATAAAAAAGAGTACAATATATTAAACATCTGTAATTTGTTTTTCTTTGCACAAGCAAAGATTTTATTTTCAAAACTGCTAAAATTTCAATGTCTATTAAATAATAATTTTTAACATTTGAGTTAAAAAAATTCTTGGCAATGCAATGGAGATGTCAAAAAGTAACTATAAATTTTACTATATTTTTTGACAGTCTGAAATAATAAGAAAGCTTTGGCTAAAAAAATTCAAATTGCAGAAGAGAGTAAGAATATGATTGAAGTCAGAGAGTTAAATGGCAATCCTTCTGTTTAATATAATAAGATTGCAGCAAATAAAAAATAAATTTAAGTGTAGTTTGTTTCGAACTAGAATAATTTGAAAATAATTAAAATAGCCATATGTTGGTAATTAAAATAGATAACAATATGAAAATAGTTTCTTTCTTGTATTACTCTAGCGATTCTTCTATTTTTTTTTTGTAAAATTAATTTTGTTTTAAAACTATTTTATAAATTACTCATTTTTTCGTGAGAAACACGGAGGCAAATATGGTGTAAATATCTATTAAAATATTTACAGGCGACGATTTGGTCCAAATTAACACGGGTCGAGAAAACTTTTATCTAACAAAATGATAGAGGGATATGTATATATATCGACATTTTTTTTATTTTGATGTCACAGATTGGAATATGAATAAAATTGGCCAACTTGTTTGCTTAAAACTCCCGATTTTACTGGCGTAGAAGATAACCGAGCATGCTCGCGCATGAATATGATTCGTCATTTAATAGCTCGCCATACCGTGCGAGCTCGCTGCACCGCCTGAAGCCGATATTCATCGCCGAATGTTGAGTGAACAAGCTCCAATACAGCGCGCGATCCTTTGAGTCTTTTGGAAAACTGCACAATGAATTTAAACCAGAGTAAGATATACTCGTATGCATCTATCTTAAGGATAACAGTCATAAAGTTTATGCAATTACGTTATAAATCAAACTTTTTTATGGAATTTATTTAAGTTTAGATTAAATTTTTATGACACGTGCACAAATATTAGTAATATTGACATTTGTCTGTAGATCCCTAAAAATGTTTACGATGCTTTAATACTAAACGATACTGAAGGTGGAAATCTAAGCATCCTCAGCCACGTTGACGGGTTCACGGAAGTAGGTTGATGATCGAGACATCGTTGATGTCGGTCTTTAGAAATGACGTCGAAGGCTTTTATCCCACCCTCCCTCATCGTCCACCCCGTTCGGTACTTTCACGCAGACATCGAACGGGGAACCCCGGGCATTCCACGAGCGTTTCTTCGTTCGTCCAACCCTCCTGTTAGAGCAGGAGGATATTACAATGATGCGACAATGAACGCAATGATCGCTATCTGCTGCGTCCTGCATTGGGGGAGGGTGTCGAGCCACCCTTGTGAATCCCGTGGACACGCGCGCGTCTGTGAAGCTCTTCATACACAGTCGTGGACGTGTATGTGTGTGTGTGTGTATACACGCTACTATGCGCCACCGACTAAACTACCCCCGACTGGTGCCTAAACCTGGTTCCTCCCCTTTTATTATGGGCCGCGACGGTTATTGGATTGTACCGTGCTATTTGTTGGCTGCCACGCTAATGGATCCATAATCACCGGGACGAATTAACGCGCTACAACGACGCTAACGGGCCGCTATTTTAAATACAGAAACGCCAACTGCACGCCACTTACTCCACATGGGCACTTAAACGATCGCCGTTAAGCGAATTTTTATGTTTTTTCTGACGCTTGGAAATCTCTATGTCGTTCTTCAAATGAAAGTGTTAAACAATGTAACAGTTTTTATTTTACTTTGTATATTATTGTCATATATATCATACACACACGCACACACACACACACACACACAAATAGTGCTCATGTTGCATAAAGAAAATTAATTTTACGCGCTTGGTCGCGCTTTAGCTTTTTTACTGTCACTTTTGAAAGTAAAATATAGAATTCGCAATTACGTATATTCCCGTGTTTTATGAAAGCTTTATGTTTATGTTGGTTTCAAAAAAAGAAAATAGATATCTTCAAAATATTTAAAATATATTTTAAATTAAAATTCATACATTTTACCATTATCGATTCTAGAATTATTATATGTAATAAAAAATATATCGTCCAAATGTTTCACTTGATGACATTAAATGCATTTTTAGAATCTTGTTCGTTCAGCTAATAAACGGAATATTTTCCACATTAAAAAATTTTTCGTCTTATATTGTAATTGTTTAACCGAGCACTTTTTTGGTACATTGAGTTAAGATAGCGAGAGACGATTTTTGGGTTCGCGCGTGTTCCACGGCACGGCTCCCCAAGGATTAAGGGCTAAGCTCTAATCCGCTAATTTCATTCCACCTTTCCGGATCGAACCTCTAGCTCTATTACCCTTCGGACATACTTGGCTAAGTTTCCATGAGTGCCTCTCCGCATTTCGGCCTTTAAACTTACTCTTCCTAGACGCGCGTCTAGCGATCATCAACGGGGCTCTCCCCGGTCGTAAACGCCCTCTGATCTTTACTGCCAAGGGTGGATCTTGCGATATATATATATATATATATATATATATATATATATATATATATATATATTTGCAGCGCTTGGCTTTACAGACCTGTCGAGCAAATGAAATGAAATTCATGCAAATCGCGGAACCGCGCCACGCCGGCTTCCCTTTGCGCTGTCGAGGCGGCATCGCATCGGTTTTGTATCGGGGTGGCGATGCGTCCAACCTACATCACGAGGGTGAAGCGCACTTCCTCCTCGGTATCCCCGGCTCGCTGCTCGTTTGGACAAAATTCACAAATCACTTTAGCTATCTTTCGAGAAGCTTTAGTTAAGTCGAATAAAATCGTGACGTTGAAAAGCAAATGGTACACGTGCGAATGAAAAGAACAAAAGGATCGAAAATAATGAAAATTACGATTTGCCTTTCTCGCGAACTGTCAGGTTATTTGTAAATTATACAAATTCTTCTCATTTTTAGTGAGCATTGTTGAAACACTAGCTACATATATATTTTAGTTTTACAAATGTATTTTATAAATAACAAAGGATTCTGATTTATAAATGTGAAAAATATATATTATTTTTAAATACAAAATTCAATGATGATGTACGTGTGTGTATGTGCGTTTTAATTGTATCCGAGAAAGAGGAATTATTTAATAACCATGATGTTATTTCTGCTTTTAGTTTACGCCAGAAACGGACCCAATTATTATGGTAAATATATCGGATCCTTACAAGAATACGCGCACGGCATCAAAGGTAAAGTTTATGCTGTTGACGATGCAACGATATTCATAAAAGGCTTTTGTTACGACGGCACCGGTCCAGATGCTTATTTTTGGGTTGGAAATACCAGTCAACCCAATCCTGATGGTTACATTGTACCATATCCCGAAACTGATAAGGGCAGGTAATTGACATCTTTTATTTCTATTTTTATAATACTATAATACTATATTGTATGTGAGAGAAAGAATAAAACGTGTATTTCTTTACAAATTTATAACTCGAACGATCGAAAACGGCACATAATTGATATGTAAATTCACTAGGCCGTTTTATGTTAAACATTATTTTTATATTTATAATATTATATTGTATGTAAGAAAAACATTTTTTTCTTGAAAAAAAAAAACCGATTAATTATATTAAAAAAATTACAATACAAATAGAATTTGTAAATTAAAAAATAGCACACATAATTAATGTGAATTAATTTGGCTATTTAATCTTGCTTATGTTACATATATAACGATAAACGAGCAAATTAATGTGAGATTGATAATCTGACTGTCACGTTTAATGCGGAAAGGTGAGGCTGCGGGTGTATAGAACGTTTTGTATCAAAATGATGCTCGTTGCACGCGATTTTTCGAACGTGTACTAAAGCAAGTGGAAAGCAGCCGAGTAGAAACGTAATAAAGTGCTCGCGCAGATGAAATCCGAACGAGATTGGCGTATAATTCCCGTTTTATTAACTGCACTCTCCCGCGCAGAACGCGACTCACTCGTTCGGCCTTCCTTCTGTTTTTCACCACCCCCGCGTCGCCACCCCTTTCCGCATATATGGCTGCGCGCACAACGGGCTCTTTGAATTTCATTTCATCCCTTGGTTACGGACTGCCGCGCGTTCGCCCTGCATCACTCATGCCACTTCCCACCCGCGCCCTTCTTTTTAGTCTTCTACATGTCTGACCGCATGCACAACCCGCCTTCGTCCATTTCCCCCCTCGGCTCTGCTCGCTTGATCGTTCGCACGGCACGCAGATTCGCCGATGATACCAAGAGGTGTTTAAAATCAGTCGTATCTAGTCGTTATAATAAACGAGATAAGTTTATCTAGCTTCTGGAAACTTAAATAACTGAATAACAAAATAACGTGGTATAAAAGTGTGAGAAATACACTCTAGATATTAATATTTTCTTAATTATAGTATGGTATAAATAGAGCGATATGTAAATGTCTGTAGAAGCGAAACTTGAACTTCAGAAATAGAAGCATAGTTTTTATTGAGTTTTAATTCATAAATTTATAGTTTTCCAAAGCTTGTTTTTTAATTTAATTGTTTTAATTATGGCAATATAATTTAAATCTTCTTATGTTACTACTTTTATCCCCTTTTTTCTATTCAACAGTGATCCACGAGTATTGGAAGCATACAACTACACAGACATTATCCTGAGGTTACCCGGAGGAAAACGTATACGAGACATTAGATGGCTGAGCGTTTGGTGCAGAAGATTTACAGTGAGTAAATTATAGCTATCGCTTTTGATGTTTCTATAACATTATTTTAATGAAACAAAAAGTCTAAGTGACAATTTAAACTCTTCTCATTTCCATAATTTCAATTAATAAAGCATCATTTACATATTGTACCGAAATAGCATAGATAATCGAATATCTCTTTGAGCGCTTCGAACATTTTGCTTGATAGTAACGTGATCAATAATTTGCACATTCTGTTCACAAGTTGTCGATTATACGAGGCGTTTTATTGTCGTCAACGATATGAATTTCTATTTTCGACATTCGCGCGCAAGTTTCTAGTATTTCTCGGAGAATTTAAGTGCGTGAGACGCGCAAGATGCGTTTTCTTGTTAGGCTTTCTGATATATCGCACGACACAGCGCGTTTTATTCCAAACATCATGGATGCGCAGAGAATAGAGATAACTTGATTTTTGAGGAGGTTCAGGCAAGGCTCTATCGGACGCGCATTCGAGGTCAATGGTGCGTACGAGATGAATACGGAAGGCGAGTTCTAGGGGCCTCGTACGCGTGCACGTGCGTGTGAGTGGGTGGGTAAGCCTTTTCTCGCCTTTCTCCTGCTTTTCCATTTGGATGACTACATGCTGGTCTAAACACGCGTGCGATTCGACATCTTTTTATCTTTCTGGTATCCTCTTCGCGCGTGTGCATATGAATAAACATGCAATATACATAAGATAACATGCTGACAAAAAAATATTGCAATTTCTTCGTAACACTCGGTGCAGCTTAGAACAAAACCTGGACTTTATGACATGCGCGCATGTGTGACTCTTATAATAATTTAGAGATAATTTTATTCATGATATTTTCTAAGTGGATGATGATTTTCTTTTCTTTTTCCTTCTATTTTTTTAAATATTTTGTGCCTCTACAGGAAAACCCGTAGCTCCTTTCTTTTATGTTTTGCGCGATATATGTTCACTCTCGAACTAATCCAGCTCAGTTCTTTTCCATCTCCACTCATCAAGAGATACACAAATTAGAAGGCAGAAGATATATTCTCTTAAATAGATTTCGCTCTTTCGCTGAGGGTCGGTGCTTAAAAAAAATCTCGCGCGCACGCGAGTTTTAACCGAGACTACCCTTTAGTTTTCCCTTCTCCCCTTTTATCGGGCTTACGCGTATGAATATAACGACACACAAGCGCGATATCACTGCCTTTAGGAAGGGAAAAAGATTTGAGGCGAGCATATCGACGGTAGAGAGAGCGGAGCTTTTGCTCTTATATTAGAGGAGGGCTTTAATATCGAAGTCTGAGGGGTGCTCCCGCACCGTGACAACCCTCCATCAGACACGCTCTGTCACCGCAAAACGCGCTGTCCGCCGCCTACGGTCCATTCTACCGGGTGTCCCATTACGATCGCCGCGAGTCATCGTCCAAAGGTTTGATATAAATCGCTCTCGTTTATGGCTGCCCCACCGATCGACGAACGTAACCCAGGTGGGGGAGAGTTTCTCGACTCGGGGGAAAGATTTTTACGGCGGTAGGATTCCTGTACCTATATCGCGTCGTAAAAGGAGAGAGTTGCTTTATTAAGCAGCAGAAACGAGCGTTCTTGTTACAAGGAGGCGAGCAATTGTCTATCGGCGATAGTCGCTCTCGTGCTACGTCACTACGTTAAAAAACTTTCCCTGGGTATTTTGTCGGATATCCTGCAACCCCGAATGACGGTACTGTATATAGTACATTGTGTAGAGAGACGCGAAACGTTTCTGATCAAACAGGATATTCCTTGATTATGGGCGATCACAAAAGGAAATCTTATAATGCACATTTATTGAAACGTTTCTAAGAGTTCCGACTTTTAGAAGCGCGTGCTTTCCCTTTTGTGATTTATAGAAGAGGTGGTAGATCTCTCCCAACAGGATGGCTGATACTATACAGCATGTAGGAGAGAGGTGTAGGTTTTGCTCGGATATCTAGTAGACAGGAGCTGTCTGTCAGTCAGCACTCCCTCGCGTTGCACCCCCGGAGAGCGGATGTATTGTCAGAGTAAGCCCTCTTCTCGCTCCTTCTTTCGTCCATCCCTCTCTTCCCGTTGGCACTCGGGATCTCCTTCCGCTTCCTCTTTCAAAGACTTGCTCCTTCGCCAACGTATCCTTCTTCCTTCAAATCCCGGGCTTGCTTTCAAAAGAACAGAGATATCCCTCGGCGATATCAAACCGCTGCTCAATGGATTCAACCATTGAATCAGGTAGGATTTAGTAATTTTTTTTTTCTCCTCCGTTTATCCTTCGGAAGTGCAGATCTTGTGTGTATCGTACGCGGGGACAGTGCGAGAGTGCGGGTAAAAACAATTTCTCATCATCTCATTGCGATCTTATCACCAGCAACGGCGCGGTTCGCCTTTCGCGAGGGAACTCGAATCGTCAAAGCCGGTGATCGGCTTGCCGTCGTTCCGTTTTCTGTGTCCTTCGTCCTTACGTTTCATGGTGTTTTATTTCTCTTTCTCTCCCCCGATTCGAAGACTCTTACTCGCGATTAATCGCCTTCTTACGTTTCGCATCGTAAACGCGTGAGTGGAATACCATCGATCGATTTCAGAGTGAAGGTGCACCACTTCTTTCGCTTATAAATGCCATTTATTGGAAAAATGTTGAACACCCGATGTATAATAATTTAAGATATAATCGCATTGCCCGACGAGAATGTAAATTAAGCGACGTGCGATGTGTCATCTTTAATTTCCGGGTGCGCGAATTTTTTTATACTTTGCACGTAACAATGAACGATAATATCTGAAAAATTAAAGTTACACTAAAGTTAACTAATCATAACATTTAAGTATGTGCAAAATTTAAGATATATTTTGACATTACTTTTATTACAATTGTATTTTTTTTTAATATACAGACATATTTCTATATAACATAATAATATATCATGTTTGCACTCTTTATATAGAAACCATTAGTTTTACATAATCAGCTTTTATTGCAATACTGTATATTCTTACACAAGAAATTTTCGAGTTAACAAAACAATAAATAAAACAAAAAACTAAACATATACAATACAAACCATTAAATTGTAGACAGTTTTAATAATTAATGATGCATTTTTAATCGTCTGTTGCTATGAAGTAATAAAATCTACATGTTAATAATTTTAATAGAATCTACAATTTTTGTGAGCATTCTGTATGTCGGCAAAAGAAAAGTAAAAAAACTGTAATGATTTTAATGCGAGATTAACGTGCAATCGCGTTAATGTCGGCCAACTTTCTCAGGTATTATTAGTCTGTCGATTACAGCATTCTTTACTTTCTGGCTGATCTATGCGTGACTTGACTACTCGCGATTGCGCGATCGCGTCCATCATTTTCTTGCGGCATGGTGACTCATTCGCGCATCCGATTACACTAACGACAGGCCATGTAGAAGTGAAACTTTTTTTTACGTTCTCTACCAATGATGCGTTGCGGATATTTGCGTTACATCATCATGATGATTCGAAATTACTTTACATTATCGGTCTCGTCGTAATCGTTATTTTTACGATGTTATAATAACATTAGCATTTCTAACGAGCATTCTTTCATATATAACTATAATAATTAGTTTCTTTTCACTTTTTCTTGGCGTCTTCTCATTGGAATATTTTATTTTTCTGAACGCTATTTTTGAGGTGACAATACGCTTCGAAGAAAGATACGTATATAGCGTCCTTTTTAAATACTTTTTACGTGTTCTTTTTATATTGAATACTTTTTACGTGAATTTTGTTTTCTTTGTTAAAATGACGATATTTCCGTGTGAAACTTACAATTAGTTGGGACGAAGTGTCAAAAGTCGGTGGTCGTTTTGGTAGCCGAGTTTCAGTTGGAAAAAGAAATGGTTGTTCCGCAATCGTGTCACAGAACATTTGCATGTGAATTCTACGGTCTCTCTTTCCTGGCCTCCCCGGAGTTAATTAAACGCCTCATAGTTTTCGGAGTGGGGTGACAGAGTACGATTGCTTCTGGCACCAAGTGGACGATCCAACCCTGCACGAGAGCGTCATTTAATAACCGCTTAGAATGGATTTCTAAAGAGCCCAAAAGAGAACGTACAAAAGAATCACGTTTTCGTAGAACATAAGATTATGCTGCGTTTACGTACACCTTTTTAACATTAGTATATTTATTAAAGCCTTTAGCATTTAGTTTTCTTTTATTATTTTAAATCTACTTGTTAAGAGGATCATTCTTCAATTAATATTATACTTTTTATATTAAAAGTGTTTCTCTGAAAACTGCAAAGAGATGCTGAAATAAATTTGCTACCATTAGAAATTATTAATGAATACGTTGCTACTTTGTGTACCTACTATTATTTTTTTGTTATATTTATAATCTAATTATTTTACATTGACTTGACTAAATTGATTCGAAATGAGCGTTAATGGAGCCGGGAAACAGAAGCGGTAATAAATAACGCCGCGCATTTTTCGTTGCGCGCTGGTACAATTTATTATTTATAAAATGCATTATTAATGTACATTAATACATCACATCGTTTTATCGTTGTTTTTTCATCTCATATCGGAATAAATACTTGCAAATATACCATGACGAAATCGTTTTTGGTCGAAACTCTGTAACCCGTCAGTCATTTCAGCAGGATAATCGAATTTAGTGACATGTGTGGGCGATTTTGCGATTCCGTCAACAATGTAGAACATAAAAGCGACATTGATAAGTTCATGGCGGCGTGCGTAAAAGCTTTGAAACGTTTTTTCCCTATATTGACATCATTCATTGTATTGGCGCTGCGAAAGCTTTCCGAGCACGTCGTATAACCTCGAAAGCCGTTCCATGCCGCTGGTGGATCTCGGTTCTTCGACGAAGTCGACGTTAATAATCGATTTCATATTGGACATGGGGTTTCTGCCTTCTTGCGCGGAGTATTTGGGGGAAGGATCTTGCAGGAGATTTTAGTTCGGACGTATAACATTTGAAATATTTTCTCATCACTCTTTACACGATGTGACACATGACTATTTTTTTTAATATTGCATTTTTATTTTTTAGTAATATAATATATCAATACATGTAGTATATCAATGGATTAAGAGCCTTTTTTAATAAATTATGAACAAATAAATTGTGTGAATATTATATAGATAGAGTTTCCTGCAAAAATTAATACAAAAAATTAAATTTTTAGAAAACCTTATTTTTAAATTGTTCATTGTGCAAATATGATAATTTTTCTCCGAACATATAAAGTATAAAACTTTGTTTTAGATTTCGAGTAATATTTTGTAAATTTATTTTAAAAAATGGGCCCTTGAAATTATTGAGTCTTGTAAGAATAATAAAATTATTTGTGATGTAACGCTACCAATAAAGAATGATTTGGCGCCATAATTAAGATAAAAAAAATGGACTTGTTTGATTTTTATAGACATATTTCTTCATATATTCCGTTAACTGATATAAATTATAAAGAGAAATTGCATTTACACAATATTTTAATATCTTTCCAATAGAAAGGCTAAACTACAAGGCCTTTGTATATATACTAACAAATTTCACATTACATTTCTATTTTTATTTATATTCTTGCAACTTACATTTTTCTTTCGATATTTGTATATGTACAATTATCTTTGCTTAACTGGAATATTTTCGTGGGACTAATTTTGCTGAAGCAACAATAACTCGTACGACGAGTGCAGTCGGACGTAAAGCATTTATCCATCGATAGGACCATCAATAATCTTGACAAATCGGCAAACGACTTGTCACTGATGGGTGATACAGTAGCAATCGGCATGCGGTTTCGTGTACGATGTCGATGTACAAATCTATAGACAAATTAACTAAACCGCTAAGGCACGTATTTGCGATTTCTGATTACTATATACCTATACTAATTGTGTAATTGAAAATATATGTATAGAACAGAATAATACATAATTAAATTAATTATTATTTTTTTAAGTTTTAAATTATTTATATTTATACTGTCACATTTATCTTTAATCTAAAAACCGTTAACGTCATTACTTAAAGATGAAAAGTTATATTAATTATAATGTATAAAGTATACTCTATGCGTGAACATGATTAAGATGTACACTTAATAAATTTATAGTTATTTTTATTTTTTTTTCTCATTTGTTGGAAAATTTCAAGTTATTTCAATAATCTCTGACGGAAAATATAGAAAATTTTTGAAAACTTCCATTAGCACGTATTATAGCGTTAGAAGGAATAATATAATTATTTCAGAGTAAAAATTAAGATATTTTGTTCGTAAAACATATTTTTCTTCTTACAAGATTATGTAAGAGGGTTCATCTCAAGTTTAGTTTATTAAAAGGTTGTTTAAAAAGCCATTACTAAAATATAATAAGTAGTAAATGTTACGTTTACTTTGGCCGCTAACGGCAAGTCAGCAACAAAATCGCCGTAGGTAAACGTTATTAACGTTGCTGCTAAATAGTGCAGCCAGGCAACGACCCTTTTGCCGATACGCGCGTCAGTTTTCACATATTTGGAGTCTCATTGATCATGCAGAAAATGACTATCCGCGAATGCGAGAAACCTACGCGTTCATCGATTTGATCGGCCGCTCGATCGGCCGGCGCGCGACGCGCGACGCCTCGCTCACTGCGGAGGATGATATCGCGCGCGAGTCGCGCGGGCATCGCGTGTCCGTGGCGCGCACGTAGGCACGCGCGTGTGCACGCGCGTGTATACACGTAGCCCCGGCACACACGCGCGCACACACAAGTACGAACGGGGACACGGAAAACGGACGATCAGGAATTGAGGCAAGGTTGATAGTCCTGGATAACAGTGACGCAAGCGCAGACGCGACAATACCCGGTCGATGTTGGCCGGGGCTGGCTGACTGGCTGGTAGTCGAGGATATCTCTCTCCCTCTCTCTCTCTCTCTCTCTCTCTCTCTCTCTCTCTCTCTCTCTCTCTCTCTCTCTCTCTCTCTCTCTCTCTCTCTCTCTCTCTCTCTCGCTCTCTCTCATTTCCTTTCTCTTTCTCCACGCTTGCCACCCCGCGGATATCACCCATCCTCGTCAGCTCTCTCTTTCATCGTGCAACCCTTTCTTCTCGCGTTTCTGCGTCTCTTCCTCGTTCTTTCGTAACTGTGGCTCTTCGTTGTACCATTTGTTTCGCTGTCGCTCTGTCTATCCACCAGTTCATTTCTGGAAATGATGCGACGCTTTCGTCCCTTTTTTCAACTCGCTCCACATCGTCCTCATCACCCTTCTCGCTCTTTCGGAACTGTCTGGCATGTCCTCCCCTTGCCCTTTGTCTCTCTCTCTCTCTCTTTCTTTCTCTCTTCCTCCAGTTCTGTCCATGTCGCGATATTCCGTATCTCGTGCCGCCGCCATTTTGAAAGTAGAGGGATCAACCCCACGGCCTCGATGACCGGTGAGGTGTCGAGGTCGAGGGCTAAGAGTTTGCCTTCGAAGGTCGGAGCCTTTCGATCCCTGAAGACGGTCTTCTCGTGCGATGGTTTTGATTAGACACTTTTCGAAATCGTTTAACAACTAAATTTATTAGATTCAGTTTGGAAAAGGCTCACATTATTAGGAGAGGAATTATAAACTTGTCTGGAATTCCACATTTTACATGGTACATCGCTTGAACAATATTGATTCTCAATTTATCAATTTATATTATTTTGTCTCATGTTAGAAGAGATATGAAAAATATATTTTCACCGTATTACTTCTCAATGTATTTAAATATCACCTTAAGCGTTTATATTTGGAACGAAAAACGTAGTTCTTTTCAAGAAAGAATGTTAAAATAATTCCATGAAAAAAAAGATTGAGAGAGAGAGAGAGAGAGAGAGAGAGAGAGAGAGAGAGAGAGAGAGAAGACGGAGAGCACAAATTTTTGTTTATACTTATCGTAATTCGCGTATCCAATCATTTCTACGTTCAAAAAATATAAGAGAATTGTGATAATGGTTTCTTTCAATACAATAACGCGCACTTGATATTCGCGCCGTGATCAACCATTGTATTTGTTAACTTCTGCGCATTATCTTATCAATTGTCTAAACTTACGATATTAATACTCACATTTTATTCGTTTATATGATTTTTATTACTTATTTTTCATTACCGTCACTGTACAATGAATAGATTTACGTGTACGTAAATACTTGATGAGAATTTCATTTTTAATGGTTTTGAGGCAGTTTAACGAACTGAATTTTGTTTAATCTGGATTTTACGTCAGTAACTTCAAAGTCAAGTACACACCAGAGTACACGTGTAATCTTCTTCGACGGAAGGTCGAAGGGCATTAAATGTCTCGTGCGCCATTTTGGCATCACCTACGCGTCGACTCGTCCTCGTGGGTGTACATTCCAGCTGATGCTGATGTATGCCGAATGTATCGGATCCTATCGAATACATAGTGATGCACTGACGCACACACGTTCATGCTACATTCTGGATATCAATGACAGCTCGATCGAAAATGGATAAATCGAAATTGGCTGACATAAATGGATTTCCGTGGGTTTTCGACGGTAAACAGCAGCGTAAATTTAAAAAGAACAAATGGCTTCGGAGTTTATTTTTATTACAATTTCGTAGAAAATATTTATTTTTCCGATGACGTAAAAAAAGAGCGAAGTATGAATTTGAATGTAGCTTCGTTGGGAAAATAATCTGTAACAACGCGAACGAAAAAGAGAAACTCAAGTCATTTTTTGCAATATCTGTATAAATACCGTTATTAGTATTCTATTTTATCATGTATTCGTATATTACCTTTATTCGACAAGCAGAGATGTTTTTTTTCTCTGACGTCTAAAATTGGAAACATTCAGTATATATGTACATGAACAAAAAAATTGCTCGCGGCTTTGTACAAAATAAACACCAGAAATTGTTCTTTTTGACGTGAAACATCAACTGCACTATCTTTTTTTTTGTATCACAAGGAGAAATTTGTTTTCACAAAATTATTAATAAAACAGAAAATAACAGTGTTATCATATCTGACGTGACTTTGGCGTGAAACTGCTTTTTCCTTCTGTACGATATCACTCTTCTTCGAGAGATATCGAATCGGAACCCGTAATCGGAATCAATCGACAAGAAAGGTCGTTGGCTCAAAAAGGCAGAGAGAATGCGCAAATCACAGATGTGAAAGTAACTGAAGGAGAAATTTACAATAAAAAAAAAAAAGAAACAATGCAGTAAAGTAAACGAAGTTAACGTCGCGTACATCTAACTACAGTTGCGAATTCTAGCAAAGTTATCATTTTTGACCAGTGTGAAAGCTCTCTGTTTCCTCCCCTCTTGTTACTCTTTCCACATCCCTCGTTATATCCTCTCTGTTCTCTCTAGCTACCTCTCTCACTTTCCAACACGCCGATTGGACGGCAGCTTACGAAAGTTCCAGGTATTCCAGAGGACCGCCCACTGGTCCTTCTGTCGCCGGGAAAGTTTCGTCATTCATACTACAGTAGGATGAGTTACACGCAGTTATTAATATTATAGTATACCTGGAGGGCTCCGTCTAACCATCATTAGAGATTATGGATATTTATGCAAGTCTCGGAGAAGAATATAATTATTTCAATAATTGTTTCAATAATTGTTTGTCAGTTCAGAAGAAAAATCTGTTTTATTTAACACAGAAAATATATATGATATAAAAACTGATAAAATGTAAAAAAATTCTTACATAATAACTTTCTGTTTAAAAGTGTTCGATAATTTTTATAAAATAATGTTACTTGGAATGAAACGAACTATTTTAGCGTTAATCATTTTTTTTATTGTTTCTGTTGATAGACTCATACATTAAAAAGTCGCTATCAACTCTTTATTTCATTTTTTTATATTTTTGAGAGATAAAAAAATGTAATATTTGCATACAGTTAAAATTTAGCTATCACGTACAGATTCTGATTGCAACTAATTGCAATTAATCTTTTTTCCTGTAGTTTTATCGTTCGTTTCTCATTGAATTTCACGAACATTGTATTTGCAGACGAAATTTTATGAGTCAATCTATTTATTATACTCTCTTCAAATATCCCTATGCTAAAACTGAATTTTTAAGCTTAAAACCCACGTAATTAGACTTTAGCCTAGCAGAACATATTTAACAAGAGCTTATCCGGGGGGTAGTAAAAAAGTTTCGGTTAAAAAAGCTCCATTAAATCTGGCGGCTAAAGATATAAAGGTATTACAGAGACGAGGACGCAGAAGACTCCCGTTTAATTTATCACCTACTTAAAGTCCAACGATCTCACGAATAGGAGGCCTTTTTTTAACTCTGGTTTCAACTTGCTATCTTTCTCGCGCCGCTTTTTTTCCTCTTTCTCTCCTGATCAGTTTTCTTGGCAATTGCTTGTCCTTCAAATCCTTGAAATTGGGATTCTATAGAACGCTCGTAAAAGGATACGTTTCGATCTTGCTAAGCAAGATGATACATGTTTACACAAAGACTGTGCCTTTAGAATTTTACTCTTGTTGAACGTTGATCTGGATCTTTTTTTCAATGTAATTCGTAAAAATATTATATGCAGTAAGAGATATATGAAGAATTTTTTAAAGATATATTTTAGGAGAAAATATTGTTAATAAACTGTTAATGCGTCGACATATTAAAAAAATATATTAAAAGCATTAAAGATGAAAGAAAAAATACGTAGGCATGGATATTTAAAAAAATTAGAAAATAATAATTTTAAATCGAATAATTTGTATTCTTTTTAAAATCTTACTAAAAGATATTTATCTTACATTTTTTAATCGAACAACATTTTCTTTCTTTCTCTCTTTGTTTCTCTAATCGTGAAAAAACCTTATAGTTCTATGTATTAAACAATGTGTGAAATAATTTATAATATAAAATTATAAAAGTGTAACAGGTTATAAAGATTTATTAATTTTATACGAAATGACGTACTCATTTATGATTCATCTATTTATACTCTGTCAATTCTATGATTTTGCTCTTTAGAGCTTTCGATTTTATATTTTATTTCTCTCTTTCCTTTTTATTTTAATTTCTTAATATAAGTATTTTTGTGAATTCTTTTTCTTGTTCCTTTTTCTGCATTATTATTTTTATCACTTGTCCATAATTTGTTCAATATGTATATTTTATGTACGCGGACTGTTTCTCTCTAGAGAGTCAGCCCTAAGTTATCAATGAACGCTATTACTATTACTAGCACTGTGTTATAGTATTACCAGCCCTTGAGGAATGATCACATGCGTGCATCGCGTTACAGAAGCTATAAACTATATCGTCACACGCCTTCGCTACAGTCAACCGGTGGAATAGCCGCAAGGGACGATGCTATTGCATCGCCTAACGAGACCTGATGTCTCAATTTCCGAAAGGACGTACGTCCTCGCGATAGGGGGCGATCGCGATGTGGGGGACGACGCCCCGTACGACGAGGGGTGATGCAGACCTGATAAGGCGCTAAAATAATATACAGCCTCAGCTCGGGACCGGAATCTGCGCGATACCTAATGCCCCCTTCGTGCTCATTCGTTTCTTTTTCGTCTGGCTAGTTCCCTTCTTCCTTTCTCTATTTTTGTCCTTCATTTTGCCCCTCCTTGTCCCTCTCTTTCTCTCTCACCGATTTACCGCCGCGCTTTACTCCCCCTTCCCTTCTCGAATTGTTTCTCGATGCTATCCGTGACTCTCCAGTTTGTTAGGGGGATTTATTTGATTGAATATCGACTGCTCGAGTAACCACCCACGGGTTATAACGGGTGTATCAGTAGTGCACAGATCCCCGGATGCGTTGGGGAATGAAAAGACGCCCCCGTAATACGTGGGAAGAGAGAAAAAGAGAGAGATGCGATATTTTATTGGTTTTTGAACGAAGACTGATATTGACGCTTATTATGACATATTTTTGACGTCAATTGCATATGTTGAGTAATTGATTATTTTTATGTCATATCTAAAAATTTTAGTATTTAATTACAAAATGTATATTTATATGCGAGAGAGAGAGAGAGAGAGAGAGAGAGAGAGAGAGAGAGAGAGAGAGAGAGAGAGAGAGAGAGAGAGAGAATATACTATGTATATAATGCTCGAAAGAAATAAAGAAAAATAAAGGTTGGTGTAATATAAAGTACTTTGTTTCTTGTTCTTCTTTGAAAGTACTTTTCAATGCTGATGAAGCTGAAGTACGTCGACTTGAACAATTATTGAGTTGAAGGCATAGAAGCATAATAATTTGAAAACGAGGTTTACTCCTTTTTAAGAAAAACTTACTTTTCTTATTATAGAGTTGAAGAATGCAAAGTTAGTATTTCTTAATTGCCTTATAGTTGCAATAAGAAACTAAATTTTACGAATGTTTAAAAGGAAAAGTTTAAGAAATGTACAATAAACTGCAAATTATTATTAATCGATGAATATTAAAAAATGTTTGTTTGTAAACATTATTATTATTTTTACTTTCGATTACCTTTTTCCGTTTTATCTTTTCTCGGTTTATAATTTGAAATTAAAATTATATTAACTGAATTTTTATTTATGTAAAGTATTAAAAATGTTTTAGAGATCTTTCTGAGTTTTTAAACATTATAGAAAATTTATATTAATAATAACATTCGTTACAGATGGTAATAGGGTGAGTATAAATTCGGCACCGCTTTAACCAGGATCATTTGAGATACTCTCGCGAATCTCTTGCGATCATATTTGTACATAGCCTCAAGCGCGTTTTATCGGTTTTAGAGACAAACATCTTTTGTGGGCTATAGAAAAATAGCCTCTAACAAGATGTCTTACTGTGGAGATGTAGTTGGTGGTGCTTGTCTCAATAACATAGATAGAATTTTTTTATAGAGAATATACTGATAAATAAATGCTGGCTAGAGTTATTTAATATAAACACGCATGTGATTGTATTGTTATTCAATATAATCCGTATAAAATTAGAAGCATAAAAATCTCAATTATCCTTCCTTTTATTACGGAAAAAGAGGGGAAAGTAAGTGAAGCACTGCTTAGTTTCTCGCTTTAAACAACTACTCCCCTGTCTGGCACGTACACACACGCTCTTGTAGGGAAGTTCGCATAATAGACCCTAATCCGAATCTAAATCTGAGCTTACGAGATAAACAGTCTATTAGGGAGGACGGGGAGTTGCAGCGAATCCGCTCGAAGCCTCCAGGGGGGTCGGGGGTGTAACGGTTACATCAAAGGTATCGGATTGACGAGGATATCCCCGCACTGCCGCATCCCGGTTTATAAATCGGGAGATACGCAGCCCTCTCGCAACAGTCGTCAATCGCGGACAATCAGATCGAAACGGGCTTTTCTTGGGAAAATCATCGCGAAAAGATTAAACGGCGGAGAGTCAGACGAGATTTCGAGAGACCATGTCGGTTTCTCGATGAAAAATTAACGGAGGGTCGATATATCACGGCGGGGGAACGAATTCCGATATCATTGAATCGAAGGGTGTGACAGTGGATAAATTTACCTTTTTAAAAAACTTGAGAAAATTGATCTAAATCTGACTTTTCTTCGATTTTAAATTTTATTCTATTCTCGCCAATTCTTAAAAGAGTCACTTTAGGGAATTAATCTTTCTGATTAAATGAACGTTTACAATGAGAATTCTACACAAAAGTTTCGTAATAAATAATAGATTTTTTAATAACTTATTCTAATAAGAATAAAATATATTTCAGTAGAGTGAAGTGCTCTATATACAAATATGCTCACGAATTTTTACATTTTGAATTTGTTGATCTATTTTTTGAACTGCATTAAAATTACTTCGCACGATTATACGTTATATCATAATATAATTCGCGTGTTATAATTCACGTCATGTAGAATTTTTTTTGAACTCGGTTTGAGTGCCATCACTTAATTATTGGCAACATTTCGAGTTATTGATTGATACCGTGTATCTCGGTATCTACGCGATTGAATCTCTAGTGTAAGTGATTTTAAAATCCTGATAACGTCGGATATTTGATAATCCGGTTGTAATAATATCTTGTTATACTTTCTACGATAGAAAAAGAATATGTACGGAATTGCATGCTAAGTAACCTTCTGGTTGGCTCATATTTCTTGTTTAGTTACATTTACGAGTTATGCACGTACTTACGTCTAAATAGTCTGTAAATCAATAATAATTATCAGTAATAATTATCAGTCATACATGAAAAACCCGTTTCTTGATCACACAGATGTTTAATTGTTTACTTGTTTTGTTTATGTAATTGCAATCTTAGTTTTATATTCTAGTTTTATGCACATTTTATGTGTGTATTGCGTCATATTATTTTATGTCATATCGTTTGCTACCATGAAGTCAAATGAACGGAAAATACTCGCAAAATTACTTAAATTAGACGTGAAAATATTGCGATTTTAAAACATATTCTGACTTTCAATGCGACGATTCTCTCTCTTTCTCTCTCTCTCTCTCTCTCTCTCTCTCTCTCTCTCTCTTTCCTTCTCTCTAGCAAGAGATAGAAACTGTGTTTTACATTTTAACTTTACATTCTGTCTATTATAAATTGTAATGTGGGATGTGCGAATCAACACGTCAAGAGGTGGGCGTTTATTTTAAAGCATATTTGATATATCACTGTTTAATATCAAAGGCTATCGGTAATTAAGGAAATTCATGTAGGTGTTATCAAATTTACTGCTAATATGTGCGTCGACATAGGAGGTTAATGTCGCTGAATGGAGTAATTTCTTGTCGTTCCACAAAGAGCTATTATCCTAGTCTCCGGAATCAGTCGAAGTTGCGAACGTAAATTTAGTTCGGAAACTTGCAGTGCTTGTGGTTGTTATCGATTACGCGTATACTAAAATTACCGAAGAAACAGCGTCGCGATAAACAAGTATCATTTTATGATGAAGAAATATTTTAATTTTTCACTGAATTCTAATTTCCATCATTTATTGAATTTTTTTATCGATAAGGAACGTTGTTTAACTTCTAAACAAAATTCCAATTTAAATTCCAATTACAAATTCTAAATTAATCGATAAATATTTGTTAATTTTTTAGTAGTACTCAATAACTGTAACATCTATTCGGCTACAATAAGAGGTTGCGGTTGGAAGACCAATCTTAAGTATGTTTCATTCAAAATGCCATTACGAACCCTGTCTCGCAGTTCATTTGTACAGAACATTTCTGGGGCTTCGCGTACATCGAGCTATCAACTAGTCGAGGGCGGTATGATTGACGAGCCCTTAAACGAAATGGGATTAATGCGCATGCAAATTTTGGAGTCTCAAGGGAGTTTATCCTAACTCGTCGATAATAATTATTATTAATGATGAAATTAGTGGGCGGCCGCGTGCCGTTGATTTAAAACAAAATAATTTGTGAAAAATCGAGGAATTAGTATCCCCTACTTGTAGACTGTACAATTTAGTTTAGTCATACATTGATTTAGTCATAAGCAGTAATTAATGATTCCTACAACGTGATTATGTACATATTAAATTTACAAAACGCATAAATTGAGAGAGGAGATATGGGTAAAGCAAAGTTCAAATTTGTTTATAATAGATAGAATTAAATTAATATTTATTTATTAAAATTATAAGTTTTGCTATTATGTACCTATATTATGATATAATATTAGAAAATATTTTAGTTAACGTTGGTATTTATAATTTCGTCTGTGTTTCTTTTTAACGAAAATAATCTGTGTAAAAACATAACTGAAATTTTGTGGATGAAAAAGTGGCAGCTCGGTCTTATATTTATTTAATATTTTACGATATCTTTGATAATTTGTTAAGGAAGGCAATTGACATCGGAGAGAGAGAAAGAGAGAGAGAGAGAGAGAGAGAGAGAGAGAGAGAGAGAGAGAGAGAGAGAATTAATTACGAAGCTGAGGGGTTTCCAGACTTCAAAGGATACGAGTAAAGTATTTCTCGGGAATGGAAATGTAAATGATGGCGTGGGTATATGCAAACGTCAAATTTTCCAGCCATTTTGCTAGTTGTGCTTGTTAGGAACGAAATTGGCGCACGGCCATATATCATACAAAGGAACTTCTGCAAAACCGAAGAAACTCCCACGCCGTTGATTTGGGTACCGCACGCAGAATTCTACAAAATATACTCTGTAACTTCGAGAGCATATTCCTCGGGAAGCTGTTTTCAGGAAAATCATAGCTCATCGTGATTTCAAAGACGTAATCTTAGTTAGTGAACTATTTACGGGTTGAGGCTCCTTCTCGTATACACATTTTCTTCCTTCATTTAATCTCTCGCAGATACTATCATTTACTTAATTTCTGTTTTAGCAAGCCAATTAAATTTATTTCAATTTTAATTATCTAGTTATTGATCATAATAGAAATATGAAATTACAGACGATGAGGCTCTCGATCAGTAATTGTAATATCTCCATTTTTATTTGCTTAAACGATTGCATCATAAATTTGTTATAATGCAATTACTCAAGAAATTATACATTTATGAGATAAAAAATTCATAAAAGTACGAAATTATTATGTAATAATTTTTTATGGTTTATATATTACATAAATCTAAGTGTATCCATCAGTTCTAAGTAATTATACGCACAACATTTAATAAACATTTGTGAACACATTTATTTTTATTAGTTTAGCTCTATATTTACATTAGAGAGAAGTTCCAATCTTGAGGACTTGGGGTAGCAGTTTGCTTATGCAGAGAAGCTTTTTAAAGGAGGATCTCCTTTTAGCAGAAACTCGATTATATTATTCTCGCGAGACAGAAAACGAAGGAAATCCGCTCGAGGAAGGCTGGTATAATATAAGCTCGCTATTTCGCCATTCACGAATAGATTTGTTCGGGGTTTCGGAATGAGCTAAGAAATCGTCGCGAACGTTGAATTTTCTCCCATAAAACGCTCCCTAGAGAAAGAGAGAGAGAGAGAGAGAGAGAGAGAGAGAGAGAGAGAGAGAGAGAGAGAGAGAGAGAGAGAGAGAGAGAGAGAGAGAGAGAGAGAGAGAGAGAGAGAGAGGGAGGGAGGGAGGGACGGATGCAGCCCCCGCTTGTTATATGGAGGGTGGAATCGGTTTCTCGGATTTTACGAACTTTCGTTCGATATCATACTTCTTTACTCTCTGCTTCTATCTTTCTTTACGTCTTTCTCTCTTTATTCTATTTCCGACTTTCTTCTCTCACGTTCTCATGTCTTTCACTAACAAGGGAACCTCGCGAACGCGAAAATTCAGATTTTAATGACTTGGCATAAATGTAGAGGGGGTAAATACATGAATTTAGAAATTTTCAGTTGATGCCCAAAAACGGTTTGAAGAGGTAATTTACAATACACAGAGCATTGTAAAAATTATTTTCTGCAATAGGCTGACAATTGCAGAAAATATCGAATTTTTACAATACACAGAGCATTGTAAAAATTATTTTCTGCAATAGGCTGACAATTGCAGAAAATATCGAATTTTTACAATACACAGAGCATTGTAAAAATTATTTTCTGCAATAGGCTGACAATTGCAGAAAATATCGAATTTTTACAATACACAGAGTGTTGCAGAAAATATCGAATTTTTACAATACACAGAGCATTGTAAAAATTATTTTCTGCAATAGGCTGACAATTGCAGAAAATATCGAATTTTTACAATACACAGAGCATTGTAAAAATTATTTTCTGCAATAGGCTGACAATTGCAAAAAATATCGAATTTTTACAATACACAGAGTGTTGTAAAAAATAATTAATGCAATAGGCTGACAATTGTAGAAAATATCGAATTTTTACAATACACAGAGCATTGTAAAAATTATTTTCTGCAATAGACTGACCATTGCAAAAATTAATTATTGAATTTTTACAATACACAGAGCATTGTAAAAATTAATTTCTGCAATAGGCTGACAATTGCAGAAAATATCGAATTTTTACAATACACAGAGTGTTGTAAAAATTAATTTTTGCAGTAGGCTGACGATTGCGGAAAATAATGAATTTTTACAATACTCTGACAAGGGAACCTCGCGAGAACCCGTAAATTCTAATTTTAATGAAACTTGGCATAAATGTAGAGCGGGGTGAATACATGAATTTAGAAATTTTTAGTTGGTGCCCAAAAACGGTTTGAAGGGGTAAAACCACCCTTCAGTGTTGAGACATTTTTGCCGTTTTTCGATATATCTCGTAAACTAAACAAAATATTAAAAAATGTTTCATACAAAAGTTTTATAGCATAAATACCTTCATTTAACTACGCTATTCATTTTCAAAAAAAAAAAAAAAAAATTAATAAATAGCATAGTTAAATAAAGGTATTTATACTGTAAAACTTTTGTAGGAAACATTTTTTTATATTTTGTTTAGTTTACGAGATATATCGAAAAACGGCAAAAATGTCTCAACTTTGAAAGGTGGTTTTACCCCTTCAAACCGTTTTTGGGCACCAACTAAAAATTTCTAAATTCATGTATTCACCCCCTCTACATTTATGCCAAGTTTCATTAAAATCTGAATTTTCGAGTTTGCGAGGTTCCCTTGTAAGACGTTTGACGGAACTTAGAATATAAACGAGCCGAAACCCCTCATCGGTACGTCAACTTGAACGTTAGGTATGAGATGATAGATCGACTTTTTCGACGACACCGTGAAGATATAAATGCATACCTTTGAAAGGCTAAGCTGGCGGGTTTGCTGGGACGATTTTGGTATAATATAGCTTTACAAGGCTATAAAAAAAAAAGATTTATTACATATGTAATCGATATGCGCGATTTAATGTTTATTTATCTCTTCTTCATTTCCACGTGTATTGTAAAGTCTGCATTGCATCTATAATTTAACTTTTTTCTAAAACTTGATAAAATTACATGTTTGTAAATTATTAAAATAGAATCAAATAATTCAAATAAAATATTGAAATACAGAAAATATTTAGAGAAAATTGTGTGTGCAAAATATTTTTTTAATAAATTAACTTTTTTTTTTAAAGTAATTAGAATCGTAGAAAATTGTTAGAATTATGCACGGGACAGAAATAAATACCTCATGTTATTTCCTCATGTTCTAGGTTGATTTTGGCGACGTTTTCATACCGCCTGACTTGAAAGTGCCGAAATTGCAAGTACTTCCTGAATTTTCGAGATTAGCGCACGGCCTCCGCAGCGGCAACATCAGTATTCTAGATAGTAAAACGATCTACATTCCAAATTTACATTACGACGGTGGCGGACCGGACGCTTACTTCTGGGTAGGCAATGGCACCGAACCCAGTCGTTTTGGTATCAAGGTCCCTAATGAAATGGGCAGGTTAGTTGAGTGTAAAACAACTAATGAAGGAGTGTAAAACAACTAATGAATTAATTTTCATAAAACTTATTATTATTCAAATCTAGAGGATTAAAATATACGAAGGAGTAAATAAATACTAAAGATATTTTTACGTAATTTATTTTAAGTCAATTTGTACTTTTATATATTTTAACTTTATGAGTCTTACATAATTATTTTGTATAATAATAATACCGATTTTAACTTTATTGACTGCAAAAAAATATAGACAATACAAATAATATTATAGATGATAATAGTAGTTTTATTTTTTTCATTTATCTATACACTTTAAGAAAATAACATTATTTCAAATTTGATTAAAAAATAATGTTTCTGCGAAAATTCGGAACTTGTACTTTAATTTCAAAATTTATTTAACTTACCGGAAAATGATTATTAATCTCTAATCCACAGAATAGTACCATTAAGAGCATATCAAGGAGAGGACATTGAGATCGTTTTGCCGGGGAATTTGACAGTGTACGACATCAGCTGGCTCTCAGTGTGGTGCGTCGAATACAGGCACAATTTCGGGCATGTTCTAATTCCAAAGGATCTCGACGTTCCTCCGGCTCTCGGCCAGACGAAAATTACGGTAAACCAAAATGAGTTCTCCAATCCGCAGCTCTGATACGCCCTAAACTTTCGTACCTTATGTACCCTCATTAACGTTTACTATGAAATGATAATATACGCGGCTTTGCTCTTTGATATACACGATGAAAAGGTTCGCTTTAATGGAGTATTGAATACACTATGAAGAGAGACTATTTGTGTCTTTATATTATAAAATACATGTAGCTGTTAATATTTTAGATTCAGAAATCGTACCAGCGAACTTCTTATTTCAGTTATTTTTAAGCGCAACTGTACGAATTTTCTTAAGAAGTCTTCAATTCTATGCCTCTCTCTCTGAGTATAATTGTTGTCATATTGTCATATTTGTCGTTTAAATATTTTATATTCTTCTTAATAACGTTGCTCTGGATTTTTATGGAATAGCCGCCGTGGTGGTACAATCCAGTAAGTACAACGCGATTGATTTTGCCATAATGGATTCCCCATGGTGAGACCATAGGTTACAGGTTCAAAGCGACTTTTTCTCTTTCAGACGAGCAGCACACCAACGCCTAAGCTAGTGAGCAACTGCAAGGAGATGCTGGATGGCCGTGTTCAAGTGCAGTGGCAGCTGAAGGATGAGGATCACGTGCAGATTCGGATCTCGGGACGTATCAAAGAGGACCAGTACGTGGCGTTTGGGTTGTCGGGTCGGGATGGCAAGTCCGAGATGGTTGGCGGCGACGTCGTCGTGATCGGATACAATAATAAAACCGGCAAGTTCATCGCCGAGGATTATTACATGACAGACATATCTCAGTGTGATGGCAAGAGGGGCGTTTGCCCAGATCAGAGGATCGGTGGGAGGAACGATGCAATTCTCGTACATGGGGAAAGGAAGAATGGCGTAACAACGGGTACGTCTTTTGCACGTTATAAATGATGGCATTACGATAAGAAAGCAAGAAATAATGCATGGTTAATTGCCATGTTCAGTACCCTTTGACAATTTTACTCTTCACGCGACTTAAGCAATGGTTGATCTTACACAAGAGATGTAGTTACGTAACCAGTTACGTAAATTTATTAGTTATGTAATAAAAATTTACGAAGCATTTGTGATTGAATAGTTTAATTGTATTTTGTTATAAATTTTGTAAATAAATTAAAGTAAAAGTGGCATGAATGACAGAAATTTTGTAATTAAAAATATTTATTTATATAAATACTCTTTGCAATATTTAATGCGAGAATTAAAATTATTTTTGAATATATATTTGCGCCATTTTGAATTTTGTTATATTAAGGAAAATTTAAGGTATACGAAATAGGAATTATCGTTAGTGTGATGCGATTTATTTCACTTGAAGTTACGTACACACGTCCGTTGAGGACCAATGAGCCAGAGAAGGACAGGATAATCCCGGAAAGGGAAACGAGCGTGATCGCTGCCATCGGATCTCTGAATGCGCGGGGCGAAGCCAATGCTCATGAGAGATTCGATAAGACTACCGAGGATATTCGTATCGATTTTACGTCGAGGAATGTCCACGAGTGTACAAATTCCCTATACAATATTCCGGACGCGGATCCCGATCTTGAACCCTGGACGCCGGCAGTTATCACCGACAAGAATGTTTTCAATGCAAGAATTGGTCCGACTGGTGCGAAAAGAGGATATTCACGAATTACAGGTATTAATCACAACGTGATTATACGTTTAATTTGTTCGTATTTATTAAGTAAAATTGCATTATTTTGTATGTTAAATGTACGCAAAATTACTTGATAATGAAAGTCGGAACTTAATTAAAATTTAATCAAAAATATTTTATAAAAACAGTATCTATCATAAAATAAGTTTATGGATATATATTTTAATTTATTATACAGAACAATACTAAGTAATATTAGTATCGTAATAATTTTGAATTGATCTTTTTTTCTCGAAATGTGTAGTATTTTAAGGCCAAGATCAATCAGTGATTTTAATGTGATTAGGTACACCTTCTTGGGGCATTGCATGGTATATCAATGAATTGCTGATCCCGGAGATCACCGTCGAGCGAGGACAGACTTATACCTTCATCGTAGAAGGTGGAAATGATCCTGCCAATCCAGCTAGGTCAGTCATATTCTTATATTTGCGATAAATACCCTTCAGAATTTGCATTGTGCGATATTAAATTGTTAATATTCTTATCATATATTTTTATTTTATTATAGTATAATCTATTTTATTCTATTATAATATAATATTCTCAATATAATGATGTGAAACAGATTGTGAAAATATTTATGTGCCATATAGATATCATCCATTCTACATAACTGACAGTCCGGAGGGTGGTCTTGGGCAAAACATAGGGAAACAAATGGAAGAAAAGGTATATGCTGGTGTAAAGTACGATTCCTTCGGGTACATCTATGCAACCGCAGCTGGCCGTTATTGCGAATGGGTTCGTACAACGGTGGATAATGCGGATAATTATGAGACATTTAAGAGCTTCTTCCAAACGCTTGAACTCAAATGCGACAAGGGTGAGCCTGCCAAACTCATGTGGACCGTGGAAGAGGACACGCCGGACTTAGTTTACTATCAGGTATAAATTTATGAGAGAAAAATCAAGGAACTATTCTCATGAAAATTTTTCTCAGATTTTTATACAAATTGGAATATTGTTGAGAAATATTGACGAAGTTTACATCTTTTCTCAGAACTTTTTATGTATATGAATTCTGAAATATTCTAAGATTTGTATTAAAAAATCTGTGAAATTTTTTCGCCAAGGTACTTGCAAACGCATAAATTATTTTAACGATAAATATTATCTTATTAAAATTTATTAGATATTTTAAGTAAAGACCATTGCATTTCTGTAATCGTTACTGTAAGAAATTGAGCAATACGATTGATTAATTCAGTCGATTGCGGCTGATTTGGGCAATATGATTGGTCGAAATCTTATACGATTACGATTACGGAAATATCATGCAATGGCCTTAATCTTTAATTTCAAATTTTATCCACAACTTTTTCTTATTTAGTGTTACACGCACAAAAATCTGGGCTGGAAAATTCATGTCGTCGACCCGCAAAAAAATGGCGTCAGTCAAGTTTTGCCTATGTTTATGATGTTTGTGGCGTCCATTATCGCACTTCTTTTATTTTCGAGATGAATCATCGCGTTTCCTTCTTTTAACGCGGAACAAATAATAGCAGATAAAGATGACGACGAAAACTGATCGGTTTAAGATAATTGTGAAAACTGCAACAATGTACACACGATTGTTAAATCGATAAAACACATACAAGGTTGTAAGAAAGTATTTAGTACATAAGGTTTACTTGTAAGGTAAAAGATTAGCAAAATATTTTTAAGATCTATCAGATTCAATATTTCATATTATATATATATATGAGATATATATTATATATATATACATACATATACATATATATATATATATATACACACAAATACACATATACATGTATGAACATGAACGCAAAATTTCCATACTCTTTAACATCGAGTTGACAATAATATTGATTGGAAGTGGATAGCCAATGAAATTCTGACAATAATCGTGATCAGAACTGAACAAATGAAATTCTGACAATATTATCAGAACTGAGTAATTAAATTTTGACAATAACGAACGATTGTTCATTATTAGGGGAAGGATATGTCAAACGATATCCGGAGACGAGCTGATTAGTGCATAACTATAGGTATAAATTTAATGCGAAGAAATGGAGGTGCATCAACATGTACAATGTAAATTTTGCACAAAACTATAGTTGATCTTAATATAATTTTAAATCGACGCTAATACGTAAGAAATACATTTATAAATGCTGTCGACTTGACAATAATACGTAGTGTAGTCAATCGAGAAAGAGAGGGAGAGAGAAAGAGAGAGAGAGAGAGGGGGGGGAGGGGGGAGAGAAAAGAAAGATTAACGAAAAGTGAATTATGTACAAGAAAGTAAAGAAAAAGTAATAGTTAAGAGATGTGCGAGTTACAAACTATCCCCTATACATGTAACAATGTTATAATATGTATATACTAGAGTGGACCTTCTTAAAACGAAGAAAGTGTAAAATGTGCCTTGGGTACAGATAATAAATGTCTAATTACAAGGATTAGGATCCACTCGGCAAAAGGACACCGTCTAGTACTTTGGAACTGGTCTCTTGTGCGTGAAGCGTGTTGCATGAATAAAAAAAGCTACAAGTTATATTTTATAGAAAAAATATATCGTAGAAACTATTATTGACATTATTTTAAAAAATATTTTTTAAATATGGTTTTATTTATATGTATATTTTATACCGGCATAATTATAATTATTGTATTAAGCAATGCATTTTTCGCAAGTAACAAGAATAACTCCCACAAGTACAATAACAAAAAAAAAAAATAAAATTATATTAAAAAATATCAAAAGCTTGTGCTTTTGATATTTTTTAATATAATTTTATTTTGCTGCAAACTTGTGCAGATATTTTATAAATATAATTCATATCGCAAAACGTACAAGGGACATAAGACGTGCAACCAAGAGAAATCAGCGGAATACATAATCAACTTAGAGTAGTGAATTTAGTGTAATGCCAAGTTTTGAATGTGTGTCCAGCTCCTAAGTGCCGGGGTGTCCATAAAATTCGCAGCAGCAAATTTTTTGCGACTCAACCGCTTATCGCACGAAGACCAGTATCTATACTTAATTACATACATACATACATACATACACACAAGTATCATACATATACCAAACAAAACTCTCTGAAAATTATTATCTAGCCCTTTATAAAGGGTGAAGTGGTGAAACGAGAGATGCATGAATAGGGATTCGTACTAATTACCGTATAAGTAAATAAATGACAATAAAAACGTTTACCGATGTTTGTGTCGCTGAATTTTCGATATGACAATACTTGAGAGCAATCACGATCAATAACGAGATCTTTGCTCGAGGCGTAGGCTATGTCGCTATATTTTTCATTTGTTTTTTCTTTTTCTAAGGAAGCCGTTTGAAAGTAACAGATTCTAGCTTGTAAGTGGATAAAACTCCTACTTCTGTGAATGACAATAATAAATTATCAACTTGCGGGATTTACAACAAAAGCGGGCTGCTCCCAGAAAAGACCGTTTTCTTTCTTACATCAATCTACTATAATCAAAGCTCGCAAATTTACATAACAAACTACATGTGTACGAATCAATCATTCGCCCATATAAATGTACGAAATTATAAGCCATGTATTATTCTGCAATAAAATGTAAGTCGTAAGACGCGTAGGTGAAGTGTTCCATTCGCATAACATGTACATGTACAGATAATATAGACAATAATGTAGACAATAAAGTATATATAAATATATCGTTCGTAGTATGAGTACAAATAAAAGTTCATTATAGTTTCAATTAAATTAACAGAGTTAAATTGAAAACTTTGGAAATGTGTTTCAGTCTCGGTTCAAGTTGTTACAAATAAATAACTATTTCTTATAGGTACACTTTTTTCTCTAAATCATGATTTGTCTATTTTGTTAAATTTGTGAGATAAAACGTGAAAAAAAGAAAGTGAACGCTAGTGAACATCTTTGTATTAATTGATAATTTTTACGTGTGTTTAAAAACTGAACTTTATTTGCTCACGATTATTTAACTTATGTTATCTCTTCAGTTGGTCGGTGTGTATTTCAAATTTTCCAGGAGCAGTCCGATGACGTCCCAAGTTGCTAGTTCATAAGAGACAAATAATAGCTTAGGTCTTAAGGAAACTTTTTGGCTATATTACTGTACATTAATACTAAAGGCTATATTACTGTACATTAATAATAAAAAGGGGAGAATATGTTTGTGGAAGCGCCTGCGAAGACTAAATTCAAAATATTAGTCGTTCGGCACAGCATACGAGCGATTATCGTCAATGTTGTACAGTTTCAAACGTGATTTCGAATTGTTAGTGGTACTTAGCGTGTAATATTTACAACTCTAGATCTATATCTTTGAATTAATATAATTAAAACGATCTACTTGTAAGCTTCCATCCATGCATGGTTACTATGTAAGACACGTGAAGCGACAGAGATGCGGTGAGATAGAATGAAAAATTCTTATTGCGTTATCATGCGAATGCAATTTATGCAATTTTCCATAAACTGCGGATTCTAATGAAGACTAGTTATATAATTATATTAATAGGTTTTGCAAAAGAATTTTGGAGTGATATCTTAGCGCACATTTTTCGTTGCGTTTTAATTGCAATACTTTTTTAGATTTCATACATTTTTCAAAACATGTATTTAAGCGTGGAAACATTCCGAACAATATTGCAATTTTATCCTAAAAAAGCTCTATAATTATTTTATAATATTTTAATATAGATTTATGATCGATTTTTATTAAATATACAACTTATTAATATGTTACCTACGATTAGCAATTATCGGAAAATTTTTGTAATACTGTATCTCTGTATATTACACACATTTCATTGAAAATGATGAAAGAGAAGTTCTGAGATTAATATGAACTAACTACGAGTTAGTATCGGCATTTTTCACTTTGCGATTTTCATTGCTATTCATTGTACTCATTTATACGCAAAATTAACATAATATTGTAAAAGTTTTTTACTAATTTTCATTTTGTTTTTCTTTTTGCGCGATAATTGTATACGTTTCAAAACTGTACAACTAGCTTTGTATACGCGCAGACTAATATTTCTGACAATATATTGTAAAAACGATCGCTTAAATACGAACGGTCTTGTAACTTCTCGGTAAGAGGAATAAATAACTCTGTAAGAGTTTGAGATAAAAGTTCTTTTACAATTTATATTAAACAAGGAATGCGTTGTCAATATGTATACAAAACGATGAAGTCGAATTACACGCTAAAAAGTCTTGTTGAATTAATTAGAAATCTGGTAAGTTCAACTAGAATCTGATTGAACTTATCAGATTTCCAATTAATTTAACAAGACTCTTTTT
Organism: Monomorium pharaonis; assembly: GCF_013373865.1. Classification (NCBI taxonomy): domain Eukaryota; kingdom Metazoa; phylum Arthropoda; class Insecta; order Hymenoptera; family Formicidae; genus Monomorium; species Monomorium pharaonis. Next base: position 11,685,953 of record NC_050469.1, on the reverse strand, counting down.
TCAGTGTACCGCGCTTAATACTTTTGCAAGTATTGCGTCCCGCAAAAATTTCTTTTGTGGTGTGTAAAGCCGGAACGGTTGCAACAACATCAACGTTAATCATCTTTCGATATTATTAATACAATAAAGCTATTTTTTCATAAAAGTAAGAATTATTTTTATGAAAAAATTTATTATTATAATTAATTAATTCAACAATTGAAAGGAGGAATAAAGAAAGATCCACAGACATTTTCTGTTTTTTCCATCTTCAAGAAAAAAGGTTTTTGATTTTAAAATTCATGAAAAAAGGTTTTAATTTTAAAATTTAAAACAGTGCTTAGCATATTTATTAACTTTACGAGATTCATTTTTTAATTTTGAAAAAAATACTCTTCGACTTTTATATTGACTTTTTTAGCACTATATCAATGAAGATTGCGTATATTAAATCGTATTACATCTGATGTTTTTGGTTGTATAATTTTCTCGAGTATTCGCTATTCTCTTATGAATATAATAATGAAAAGGTTGAAGCTTTGCTAAATGCTAATTGATGTTGATGTATCCGATTCCTAGAAAGAATGAGAGAATTTTGTAAAAATTTTAGTGATCTTATTGGAAGCCTCACAAACACTCATTTTTAAACATTTTCTATTCCGCATACGAAAAGCGCATCTGTACTGAAAAATTAGGATATCTCACGTAGCGATTGAAAGTATTAGTCGACAAATGAAAATTGATCGTCAGGACTACATACACGCGCGCGTGTCGAAATATGTCCGAGAAAATTGTCAACCCTTTCATTTCTCTTCAACATTTACGTGTTAGGCTAGTTTAACTAACAACTAACTCCACTAATCGTCTAATCGTTATCAAGGAATCTCTATCCAAGACGCTCGTTTATCTCTCCTGTTTCAAGCAAATGCCCAAACTAAACGAGTTTAAATTCGATAAAAATACTCGAATGCCGAAGAATTCTGACATGACATCGCTCTTTTCACAGCGCGAACATCATGTTAGATAATACCGTGCTGAAAGATGAAAAATAATAATTTTTTCGAGCTCGAATTTATCAAGTGCATTATCATATTTCTTTAATTAATTTCAAATGGATATATATGCAAATAATGCAAATTGATAGATGTCTAAAGGCATCAAAGGAAATCTCTTTAGATGCTCAAACGTATTTTAAACATTCTTTGTATAATGTAACGTTTTGAAGATCTTTTGAGATCTTGTTGTCTTTCGGCGCGGTCAAGTTCTAAATACCTTTGTGTATTCTCCATCTCATGTATTGAGACAAAAATTCATGATGGTTTTCTCATATACGCATTAGAAGAAGTTATTCTAAATATCTGTAGCTCTTCATTCATTCATTCGAAGCAAGTTTGCCTAGAGATCATTAAGATATCAATGCTCATGGTTTCATCGTCGCGAGCACCACATAAAACACTTAATGAGAAGTCAATCCTTAATGTTTAAATCGTATTTGACATATCTTGTAAGATTAAAAAAAAAGTCGGTCAACGTCAATCGCGAAATGCGCGAGCGTTAAAATTCCGATTGTTTAGTAGATAGGAAAACTTGTCAAAAATGTTAATTTTCTTTATATAGTCTATATTTAATGTATCGTATAAATGTTTTTTTCAGTTGATTTGTAGCGTTTACTTAGAAGGCGCACGCGTCCGATCCTTAAAATCAAAGCCATGCGTTCGAAGGAAGAGAAAATTTGATGAAAAGACTGCTCTCGTTTTTCGACAGTACATCGTTCTCTTTGAAAATAGAATAGAATATGCAATGAATCATATCACACTATTGCTTTTTAATGTAACAACATTCGTTCAAGATTTCAATGGGGCGCGTCGTTTTATTTCAGGCTTTATACTTGCATTCTGAACACGCGTATTGATTGTTGTGCACGAATTTATATTATGCGATCTGATCAGGATATGTGATTAGAAGCGTCTTATCAATTGTAAAACCGAGTTCTAAGTGTCGCTGCGAGAATATGTATCTCAGGATGTTCTGCTCTTTTACGAACTATGAGTTTCGTCGTACATTTTACATATTAATCTTAATGGCTTTGATAATAGCGCCACATTTATTAATAATTGGGTAAAAGGAGCATATCTAAGTAATCACGAAGTATATGATATATTATGATTACGAATTATTGAACATTGTATCAAATTTTATATTCACTTCTTGTGGTTGACAATAAACTGGTTTTATAAAAAAAAAAAAGAGAAAAAAAGGAAAAGAATCATAAGGATTGTCTGTACATTTAATGCAACAGCTAGAAAGGCCAGCGCAGCGATGTCTTGATTGATATAAATAATGTCACACTGTACAAATAAGTTTATGCAGTAATATATATTACATATTTATAAACTTCATTTCGGATATCCCCAGGGATCTTTCTTTTGGTCCATTAAGATAAGAGAAGATTCACAGATCTTTTTGAATACTTCGCGTAATCTTCCCTTTGAAAATACCTATAAGTAAAGATACAAAGTATTTTGATACACATAAAATTCACCTTTAAATATGGTACAATAGTTATTTCATTGTTCATACATACTTTGTACAATTGATGTTGCTCGGAGGAAAGTATGTCAGCCAATTGAATGCAGCCATCGTGCTCGTTCATTTCGGACATAACCGAATGAAGCAAAAGTGTGACTTTCGGGATACAAAGTTCGCGCAGTTTCTCTAGCTGATGTTCCCTAAGCTCATCTTCGGACGTACAAGGTTCGTCGTTGTTACTTTTTGAATCGACGAGCCAACCGCCATCAGGAAACAATAAAACATTAAATAATAACTGTTTCACAGCCTGAAAAAGAAACACAAATATTTTGTTTTATATCCGATTTGATTTTGCTTGCGCTATTATATATTTTGCATGTAACATTATTAATATTTTTCGCATACCTTTGTATGATGCTGCATTGTTGACTTCCATCTTTCAAATTCTAAATTGTACTGCGTCTTTCTGTGATCGTACGCAACTTTTTCCGTGAACGTGGCGTACGCCGGCAATTCTTCTGGTGGCATAGGTTTACCATGATGATAGTGAGAGAACCATTCAGCAAAACCTTCTTGGGCGTCTAGATACGTTTTATAACAGAGATATTCCCTTATCGACGCGGCCGCTTTTTTCGATAAATTATTAGTTATCGTAAGATTCGTAAGTGTACAGTCTATACTTGGATATTCACTCATAACCGATTCGATCGAATCTGCTGGAATCTATGCAACGTATAAAAAGTTATTATTTGAATATAAATTAATGAAAGTAATTTATCACGCAGAATTTATTGCGCGTGTAGTTTTAACGCAAAATTATGCGTTAAAATTATGAAAATTATGAAAAAATTCATTATAATATAATTATATGACAATTATTTTCAATTTTTACCTTGTTAAATGCTTTCCGCGCCGCGTCGATTTTTTCATTAGTAAGGAAGTATCTAATCAGTGCGTTTGTTTGCCGTAAAGCCTCCTTTCTCTGACTTTGATAGAAAATCAACCAATCCAGACTATTAATTTTTTCTATATCTGCTTCAGTAACAGTTCCTTTCAAGTCTGTCGGATCGGTCTCTATGTTTTTCTTACGTATATTTTCAACCACCAATTTCGTAATTGCTTCTACGTTCAAGTTCGCGTCTTCCGCCGCGCGTAAACATGCCTTGCGTTGTTCGTGCTCTTTAACGCTCTCTAAATAAGAGGCATAGTTGGTTATTTGATCTTCCTGAGATAATGTAGCTGTGTAAAACGCGATTAAAGTCGGATCACCCATCTTGATAAGAACGCGAACGTATGCCAGTAGTACTTTGTCTTCTACTTTATCCTTTGTACTTTTCCCGATCTGTCTAAAGAACAGTATCAAATGAGCCAGGAATCTGAGAAACTGCGAGTCACAGGCGTCGACATCTATCATACTTTCAATCTCTTCCATTAACTTTGGAATTTGATCCAGTATTATATATTTTTGAATTAGATGATCAGGCTTGTTGGATTGGGCACGTATCACTGGATTTTTCGACGCCTGCAACTCCTTGAATGCATCTTCCAACGAGATTTCATTTTTCCAATATTCTTCTGGCATAATCGTATAAATTTTCACCATCATTAATCTTAGTGCCGATTCAACTTTGATGTCTAAAAGGCTCTTCATGTACGCCCACAATGCGTCTTGCCAAGACGATGCTATTTGTAGTAATAGTTGGACATTGCCACAGAGACTTGCATATATAGCACGATAGAATATACCTATACAGAAATTTTTTCAATAATTTTTTTCTCTATATTTATTTATGAATAAACACAGTTAAATTTACAATTACAAATTAATAGCATTTTGAAGTATTTAAAAATTATTTTAACAAAATACTCTACAATAAGTAGGTCATAATTATGAGCGCAATCTCTCTAGTAATTCTTACCAAATAGTAATACATATCAAATTCTTTACCTATGCGTTTATCTTGAGATAATTCCCAGGCACACAATTTCCAAAGACTTCTATTAGGATTCCCTTCAATTGGCATTTTAGTGTCTGTTAGTGGATTAGTGTAATTTGGATCGTGATTAGGGATCCATCCTAATAAACACGCGGCTCTCCAAGGTTGACCACAATGCATAGCTAATGATTGTGCTTTTTGAAGACGTCCACAACGTACCTGAGAGATACATCCTCTTAAATATATTTTTTTCCTTTATTCTTTAAAATGATTTTTATAGCTTAACATTAAAAGATTTGTTCAAATGCTAATTATAAAAATAATCTTATAATCTCAATTATAAATTACAAATAATAATTTCGGTAAAGAACAAATATGTAGCTTATATATACATACATACATACATACATATATATATATATATATATATATATATATATATATATATATATATATATATATATATATACCTCTATAAACATTCTTTTTTCAAGTCTAGCATCATCTTCTCTATCTAAGTCATGTAACGGCTTGCCCTCCCGTATTGGTGCATCAGGATCAAGGGATGATACCAATGGTCTGGACGAGCTAAATGCAATTCCTAAACTTTTATTATGCAACTGATGGACCGTATTTTCCCAAGCTACTGTTTTATCAGTGAAAAGTTCTATCGAGGGATATCTGTCTGCTTGATCCAGAGCATTCTTTTCTAGCCAGTCAATAATCAATTGATATTCCCTGATGTAGCCCTCAGACTTGTACAAATTTTCTATAACGTCCTTCTCAGAAATATAATTGTTGTTCACAAGCCCGTCATGGTCCATTTGAGTGGACAAACCAGCGCTACTTATACGATTCTGATAGAGACAATAAATTAGTCTCCATGTGTTTCTTTCGCTTTCCAAGGAAATCTCCTCTTCTGCTATTTCTATATTCTCAACCTTTGATTGCATACCTGTTAAACATGATAATTATTTAGCTAAAATTTAATACTGATATTCAAAATAATTAGATAAATATAATAAGATTTGGTATTTCTCAATACCTCTCATTATGTCCAGCGTGTCAGTGCAGTTCTGTATGAAGTCTGCGATGGTGTCAAAAATCTGTGCCTCTGAGAAGTGCGCCTGCACGCTCTGCAGGAAATCATAGTAGAGCTTGGCTTTGGCTTCCCGCCATGGCTCGTTTGCCTTGAGTATCGCCCCAGTAGCCGTGCTGTCCTCCATCATCTCCTTGATGGTGATGTCGTTCCTGTCTGAGCGTGCCATTATGTCGCGGATTTCGTGAGGTGCGAGGGTCAGCGAGATGTCAAGCTCCACGTTGTGGAGTGGCTTGGTCGCCGATCTGGGACCGCTCTTGTCAGCCATCCCCGCCGGGCTGTACGCGTCACCGAGCTGAGCCTGCCTACCACTATCGTCGGCGTCCCGGCGCGACGGTTGACCGGCTGCCGCTTGCAGCGATATCCGCCTCGGCGTGCTGCTCCGTTGCTGGCCGCTTAACCTCAAAAACGTTCGCCGCTGGCTGTTCTGCTGGCTTAGCAGGCGAATCGACTGATCGAGATTCTCTTTGATGTCGGTGGACGAATCCATCTTCTGTCCGACGTGCGATCCGTCCAACGGGAAATATCGATTCAACGTTGAAAGTTGGAAAACGCCACGCGATAGAGGTTAATCTCTCTCACAAACAACAAATATACCGGCACACGCTTCGACAGTCGCGACATCTCTCTCGTTTTCCTCCCCGCCATCCGCCATTGCCCGCCATTCAAGTCATTCAACAGGTTATTTGATAGCTAACGGTTAAATGAGACAATCGATAAAATGGATAATAATAGTGAGGTGAGTTGAGTTTCTCAAAGATGTCGAAGTTTTATTAATATAGGAGAGTAATGTTAGTTAGCTTTATCGCGAATTCAACAAGTTATTAAGAATATGATTTCATTAATGGTTATTAAGGACAAATCATGATCATATAATATAATGCTCTGTATAACTTTATCATTATTTAGTTATTAAGGACTACTTTGTCATTAACGTCTCCTAGGAATAAGTTTTGTAAAGCAGACATTAATCAGTAATTAATTAAAAACAGGTAGCGTCGGTTTCAACCAATGATTCAGTGTTTACTGAAACCGAATCAACTGCCACAAAATGCCACGAGAGAGATACGTCAGTCGACGAAGCGTCCCTGCTTCGACACTTGCAGAGGGCCATCTCGGAGACAACGGAAGAGAACGTCACATACACAAAAGAGACAGCGACTTTATTGACTAAATTGAATGTTGACGTCAAGGCACTACCCAATGATATAAAGGAAGGTTTGGAGAAATTGGCTTTAATCCTGAAAACCGAGAAGCTGTTCGAGTTCGACGAGACCGCGTTGCGAGTGATGAGAGAACGGAAGGTGATAGAGGAGAAAAGGCGGCAGCGAGAAGAGAAGCAGATGTCCACAAAGTATGATGAATTACTTAGGAATTGCATGAAGCTGCAGACGAGGCTTGATCATCTTCAGGACGCGGTCGATTCTCTCGAGAAAACTGTCGAATCTACGGAGGAGGACAAGAACAATGTGTATTGCAACAAGGTTTTTCTGTCTACTAAACTGACGGAGTACCAGCAAGCCGTGGAGAGACTGGGGGCGGATCTGAGCGATATGCAGGTCGATGAACTGTATTCTGAGAAAATATTGAATAAATACAAGCTGTATTTGGAGAAGACGAGTAGATTAGCAGAGCTTAATCAATCACTCGCTCAATATGGTGACTTACCACCTAACTTGCTGCAGGCTAAGTTACTAGTGGAGAGTAAAAGGAAAGAATACGAGAACTTGGAGCAGATGTTTCTGGAAAAAACTCAATAGTAAGCACAAATTTCAACTCCAATATCAAACTCAACTGTATAACTCAACTTAATATATATATATTTGCAATATTGTTTTTCATACAGATGCCATTAATTTATCTTAAAAATAAAAAAGAATTATATGCGTTTTAAATATTAAAGAAAAACTTGTACAAATTCTGTCTTTAGAAACCATACTTCGATTTTGCCTGTTTCCGTGCCATCTTATTCTGTGCCCACTGATTCTTGAGCTCTAACTCCATGGCTTTGGCTTGATGTGCCAGATACGTAATTTGATGCTTCTTCTTGGACTGCGAGCTCATGCCGCCGCTCTGCATAGACACTGGTCTGTGCACAGTCTCCTCCGTCAGAGCCTTCACCAGCCACTCCCTTTCATCCGGTTTTATGTCCTCTCCACTTATCTCGATTATGTCCGCTTCCTCGAGCTCCTTGCGTTTCACGCCCCGTTTACCACAGAGATACTCGATCGCCTTCTCGTCGAAGGCGACATTACCCTCCACATCGACATTGTATTCTTGTTCAGGGACAGGCAGCTTCGGGCCAACCTCAGTTTTGTTTTTCAACAAAATCTCCTCTTTAGGTAGATTTATAACATTACTTATTAACATTTTGCTTGAATCGCTTGACAGATTATTGGTTAAGTTTGTATCAGAATTGGTAGAGGAAGAGTTGGAATCTTCGATATGTTTTATAAGCGAAGCTTCAACACTTGGTTTATGTGTAAAATCATCCAAGGATAGTTCCGTGGAACTATCTGGTATATCTTTACTCGGGGTAAGTCCAAAGAAGTCTATTGTGTCTTCCTCATCAGAGCTCAACTCGTTATGTGATTTATCTGAAGTTGGCTTCCTTACTTTAGAATCGTTCTGACTTATACTGGATTTTTTTGTTACTTTTGACTGTTGAACATTTTTTACTATTGCATTCTTGACAGTTTGAGGTATCAGAATCTTGTTCCTCTCAGTTTCTTTTTTTGGTGCTGTTAAGAGGGTAAAGAGTCCACAGCCTTTCTACAACAATCAATATAATTCACAAGTTATATCCATTCTATGTATAATCGGAGGAAATGTTACTGTAATGTAAACTTATGTACCTGTGATGATTGTATGATCTTGGCTGGTTTCTTCTTGCTCTCCTCCTCCTCCTCCTCCTCGAGATCCTTAAACTGATATGATATGACAGATTAATACAAATGTTAAGTAAAGTTAAAAAGACCTAATTAACGATGCCCGTACGTACATCCGATAAGGAAGGCACTGATATTTTCACAGTCTGCCTTTTTGCTGGCTGTGGAATTTGACTTTTCGTTTCTTTCTTCAACAGAATATCATCCTCTACCTCCTCGACGTTACCCGTGGAAGTGGGATCTCTGGGTTTTGGTAACGCGCTGAGAAAGCACTGGAAGTTATGCTGTACGATACCGTCGTTCTCTTCTTCCTCATCCTCATTGTGTGTACTTTGCTGGACTACTCTTGGAGCAGGTAAGGACAACTTTGTGTTTATTTGCATGGCCACCGCCTCGGTTGTGTCATTATTCGTATCGTTATTCGCGATGATCGGTTTCGTGGGCTCGTCCTCCTCATTCTCGGAACCCTCGTCGCTGCTACCGTACGCCACGAGGCTCATTTTCGATCAGGAATGCGTAAGTTGTTTATGTACATCCAAGCGTAACATAACCTGGTGACGTTCCGTCCGAGCTGACCGAGCTTCGTCAGTGTTCGTCAGTGATAAGGTACCGTCGAAAGCCACCAGAGAGAGCTTACGGAACTTAGCAATCTCATTTCTATACGCTAGATGGCATTACCAAGGCTGTTTTCTTTTTTTTTTATTTAATAGAAAAATTATTTCTTTTCTTTGCATTTCTACGTGTAAAAATTTCTTCACTGGCGCTTTATTTATTCTATATAAATAATACAATTATTAAATATAAAATGATATAATAATAAATATAAATTTATTAAATATAAATAATATAATAATAAATATAAATTATTAAATATAAATTATTTTTTTAGCTTTTTCAAATATTACGCGTCCTGAGTATAGATTAAAATTGTAAATTTTCAACCCCGATGATAAGTTTAAAAATGTTGTGGATACTCGGTAATCTTTACTTAATCGGTAAGTAAAGTCGGATGTGCGCGCGAAATAATACTGTCCTGTATTCCGAGTAATCGATGACTGGATAGTTAGGCGATTGAATATCAGCTGATATTTTTGCACGTGAATTTGAGATTGTATCTTACAAGCTCGGAGACTAGATGACAGCAGAATTAGCATTTATTGGCGCAATAAATGAATCATAAAATATCCATAAGCGTTTTTTTATCTTTTCGATAATAATTTGTTATGTTTCTAAACTTTTAAAGATCGAACATACATTCTAATGTTAAATTTGGCTTCGAACATGAGTTCGATTTTAGTGCTACTTAATCCAGACAAAATCTAAGCTCGAATTATAAAACATTTTGAAAACCGCTACGTAATGTTTTAAAGACATTTTAGAACGCAAAAATAGTCTTAAAGACTTCTTAAGATCCAATTTTAGATTTTGTGTTTTAAATTGATTGTTGTAATTTATCTCTTTTAATAAACGAAGATGCATTTAAACGAATATTTTGTAGGGATGACTAATATGTATTTTTTAGGCCTAGCAAACTCATCCGAGTTCAATGTACTGCGGACGCTTACATATGTTTATATACATTATACGTATACACTTATTACACACATTTTATGAGAGATAATTTTATAATATAAATATTAAAAAAACGGAATATAAATTAATTTTAAAAAAGAAACAAAAATGAAACTAAAATTTATACATTTGATAAGATGGAGTAAGATAATGAAAGATAAATTTTATTTTCTATTTTTGAATAAAAAAGAAATACATTAAACATAGATTATTATGTTTTTACAAAAGCAATATAATTTAAAAAGATGACTGGAGGGATGCAAAACAGTGAAATTATAAGGGAAGTGAAGAAATTGCATTTAAGAGGTCAATGAAGTAAAATGATATATCTGAAACTTTTGAAAAATCAATTATCTTTAATATATAAATATTAAATATTAATTTTGCCAATGGAATAAAATAAAATATAATGGCATAAAATAAAATATACTTTTAAATAACTGAATTGAATACAGAATACAGAAAGACTATAATAAAATAATTGAAGGGGAACTGACTTCCATAAACACTTATTAATATAGATAATTTTTTAAAATTAAGTGAATACAGAATACAGAAAGACTATAATAAAATAATCGAAGGGGAACTGAGTTTCATAAACACTTATTAATATAGATAATTTTTTTAAATTAATTACATTTATTAAATTGAATATTATATTGCGTTTAATAGAGTATTATTTCGGTAGTTTTCCTGTTGCATTTGCATGACAGAGATGTTTTTTTGTTTTAGTTTTTCTTCTTTACAATGCATTGTCTCATAATTTTCCAAAGTTTTGTCTCTGCACCCATATTTACTGTTTAATAGAGTGTAATAATGTAGTTTTTTAGCCGCAGTTTGCCGTATTCGCAGGTACCATCTCCAACGACGAGAGATCAGCCCGACCCTGATCCGTCCGTCTGAAAACCTTGCTCTTTTACGCAATTTTAGCGTTTATTAAAGTTTGCTCGCAAATGAAACGAAACCCATATAACCTACCTAATTTAGCGAGTAGCATTTTCGAGTGGGGGCCACTTCAGGAGAGTAGGAGGAGGAGGAAGAGGAAGAGGAGGTGAAGGGGAAGGAGATGGAGGATGAGGAGGAGGAGAGGTCGGGTTCTATTGACAGCGGTTATTGCCTAACTGCGTACCTCCACCTAATATGCCCGCTTGGGGATTCACATCCAGGGCCGCTCGAACGAAAACTATGAAACACACCCGCGAATCTTTAATTTTACTCCCTCCCCCCGCGTAATCTCTCGTCGCGACACTGTAGCCGCTTTCGCGCGGATTTTTCTTTAAATTTCTCTAAATATTTTCTTTTTAGATTCTCTTTTATTTATTTTCTTTATATATTAAATTTGTTACAACACATATTAAATGTATTATATTTATTAAATTAAAAGATGATATTGCGCCTCATTATTAATTGATTTTGTTTTATATATTTGGTTCGATTATCGATGTATATATTTTAATCACGTATAATTTTAGAGATCGTGCCGTGATTGCCGAAATCATAATACGCGGTGTAGAATTATGCTCATTTTTTGGCACGTTTCAGTCGAATCCTCGTTTCTACCCTTACGCCGACGACTTATTTAACGAGACGAGTCATCGCGAATTGCATCGCGATTTGCCACGGCCGAGACGGAGGACTCCGGGGTGCGACTGGGTTTATCTTTTTTCTCTCCTCCCTTGAGGGGGCGAGGGGGTTGCCTCGATACCTCGGCGAATACATGTGTGCTCGCGAACGGATGCGGGCAAATAACGGCCCTGCCTGCATTTGAAACTCTATTAACTCTCCGAATATTAGCTCGTCGAGCGAGATTAACCTCATTGTGCCCCGTTGAAAATGATGACATCACTATTAAACTCCCGTCGGCTTACGGAAATTGATTAAACTATCAAATTAGCTCTACTAATATCAACACATCAACGCCGCGAGACCGGGCCTCTGGCTTCGAGATTCAATCCTAAATAGCATGAATTTGCCGGTCCGCACGATCGTTCGACGTGCATTCATCGGTGCGACTGTGTTCCCCGAGTTATGCAGTCGTGACTGAAGCTTATAATGCACGAGGTGAAGCCGAGGGAGGTGATATACGACCGCGACGCACCACTCGCCTCTCGCGCGTTTTTAATTTTTCAGCGGTGAGTCAGCCGACACCTTGTCCTCCATCTCTGGTTTCTTTTCCCGTCCGAAACTTAATCGAGTCACGTTCGCGGGTGATCAAGTATCTTATTTTACTTATAGAGAGTAGCTTGAAAAAATTGAGATACTGTAAAAAATTTTTCACTTGGATTAAAAGCTTTCGTGCGGATCTTCGGACGGATTGTTGCACATTGGTCGTATAAAGTCAGACTATGATGCTGACTAGTAATGTAATAGCTGACTTACAATTAGAAAGATGTGCGATATTCTGTTTCAAAAGCGCCAGTTTTAGTGTTCGCGAATAAATTATCACTGAAAATTGGTGTATATATATATATATATATATATATATATATATATATATATATATATATATATTTACTTTCTCAGGTATTCGATTAGCGGTTAAAAACTCCATTCATATAACACTGTATGATCATGTCGTAAGAATTCGTGTAGTAACGCTACTCCCCTTTCTCTGCCACCCTTTACCATCCGGCATTCAGGAACTACAGAGCGTTAGACGTACTGTTAAGGGAAGTGTGAACAATTTCGTGCATTGTCGAGACTATAATATGGATGGCTGGCAGGATAATTATTGGAGGCCGTTTGAATCTAACTGTTTCCTTCATTAGCAGTCTCAGTTCGCCCGTTTATCTCCCTTTCTCTCTTCTCCCCTCCTCTCTCTCTCTCTCTCTCTCTCTCTCTCTCTCTCTCTCTCTTTCTCTGCGCCTGCAACATCCCCTTGCCCTCCCGGGTTGTGCCTCCTCTCGCTCCTGCTCTTTCGTCGTCTCTCTCTCTCTCTCTCTCTCTCTCTCTCTCTCTCTCTCTCTTTCTCCCTATCTGAATTTTGTGCAGAATTACCCGCCATTATCATAATTGCGCTATTACCGATAATATCTACGACTCCGCTTCGAAACTGTACCTTGATGCTCTTAATCCATTTTCTATTTGGACAGCGAGGGCTTACGGTGGACGAGAAGTCGCAAATTCCGTTGCGTAATTTCCGCTCCATTGAATCATCCCCCCCCTCCTCTCCTCTTTCCTCACTTGCCGCGAGATTATATATTTTGCAGCAACAGACTGGATAGCGCAAAAACGAAACGCACGTCTGCATTTCTGACCGTCGCTCGCTTCTACCTTCGCTCAGACTTCTTTTCCGCAAAGACGTCATGTTATTAACAGTAACGCGCAAGTTCAACAATATTTATGGATTGTAAATTGATGGGGATATTAAATGTTGCAGATACTAAACATTGAAAAAGTACAGGAAATTTGGAAGTAACGTATTATGGTATAAATATAATATAAAGATAAATAAAGAGATAGAAATTGGAATTTTTGAATTGTGTGCAGAAAGAGAATAGATCTTTGGGGTTCTTATTGGTAAAACGACATAACTGATTTTCTAACGTTAAAAAAAGAAATAAAAACTTTGCATTGAGTGTCATAAGTTATAAAAAGAAGAAGAGTTGTTTAAGAATTCACTTTTATAATTGATGAGAATTTAGTACATTAAATGAAGTGCTAATAAACAGACTTTTATTTTTCTAAAATCGCGTATTACTTATTAAAAATCACTTTTAAAAATAATATTTTTATAATTTAATGATTTAATAAATTTAAATTTATCTTGAAAAACCTTTATTTTTGAGTTATGCAGTTGTTGCAGCAAATGAGCAATATGAGAGAAGAAGAAATATAGATGTTACAATTGTATTATATTGTATAATAACGCTTTTATTATATTTTCTGCGATTTCCGTTATTCTGTGAAATCATACTATAAAGAGCTCAGGATTTGGAATGTTTGACACTTCGATGCTTGTTTTCCGTGTCCGCAATTAGATCAAGCGGCAGGTGGTACTCTGAACATGACAGTTTTTAGAAGGGTGGTAGAATAGAGGGTTACCTCAATGCCGCACATAAATCCTATACACGTAATTCATTATTACGAGTGACGACCGGTATTTCCATAAACATGGCCGGAATATTCTGAAGCCCTTATGTCATTTCTTTTCTCTACAATATTGAATCAGTATGTTCACCAAAGTTATAAATTAATAGCTAGAGGTAAATTTGAAAATAATTTTGATGACTAACAAAAAATAATTTTTAGATGTATATTTAACTAAATTTTTAAATACTTTAACAAAATGTCTTTTCTGTATTGGCTTTAATTTTAAAAAGATAAAATTTAATGTTGTGGAGATTTGATATTGTAAAATATTATTTATTATTTTTTTCTTTGATATCAATTGCCTAATCATACAAATACACACACATACACGTGTACAGAAATGAGACACATTGTTATATGTGTTATTTTGCTTGGCATTGTTTATTTTTTGTCTATAATTAATTATTGCCAGGCAATAATGGTGAGCTCTTCAGCAGCTACCGTCGGGCACCATCGCAAAAGTTTGAGACAAAATTGTCGCTGGATTTTCCTTAGCAGCTGACAAAACAAAAAAGAAAGGAAAAGAAAGGCAGATATCGTGATGACAACTTATCTCGTTAAATCTCGTTCTTCGACAGCAGGAAGATAACGAAGGAGTAAGAAACGTGCCCCCGGTCGAGGCGAAAGAGAGCGAGAACGGAGGTGGAGGAGAGAGAGAGAGAGAGGCGGCTAAAGGCGGTAGGTGGGGATGTGGCATAATTACGAATATTAATTGCGTTTCCAACGAGCTGCTGGAACCGGAGCTGCTGAGTGCAGATGTCAACCTATTATCATCCCCTGCCTTACAATGGGTGAGATCTCGCTTTCTCCGCGTCGCTTTATCCCTCTTCCTACCAGTCTCTGTCCGCGTCGTCCTACCTCGCCCACCTCCGCGATTACTCCTCTCCCGTATTGCAAAGTTAACAATGTTACTCGCTCGTGAATAGCTGCGGAGTATCATTATCAACGTGTCATCAGCAGGGCGGGGCCCTCCTACCTTCATAAAGTAAGATACTACACTGAGAAAAAATTCTTTCGAAACAACTAAATGCATTTTCTTTGATACAAGTAAATGTTTCTTTCACATTAACAAATAATATATACTAGTAAATAAATATTTCATTTTTTCAAGTAAATTGTTTTATGTCTCAATTTCGTTATTTTAAGTAATGATTTAATGACATGAATAGTATCATTATTAAATTAAAATAAATCATTTCTTTGCAATAAGAAATTCGAGTTTCTTAAATAAGTAAAATCACGTAAAAATACTTTATTGGACGAAGAAAACAATTTATTTGTAATAAGAAAACCTAATATTCTCAAATAAATAAAAATATTTTTAATTAAATATTTCGTTGAATGCAAGAAATAATTTATTTGCAACAAGAAACTCAATATTTTAAAACAAATAAAAATACTTTCAAATAAACGCGCAATTCGCCGCGCGCGCGAACGGGTAGTTTGACCACTCGTCGCGAGGCGGTCACTTTTTCGCGTATAAGATTCGCACACTTAGGAGATAAAAAAAGCTTTATTTTTAGATCGGTGCAAACTGTAAATGGTTCCCAAAGAGTGGAAACAATTCTACAAAAACGTTCGATCCGTCCTTTTTACGACCAGAACGTTGATATTCCAGTCGAGATGAAATAGAATGATTGTACATACATATCAAAGAAATAATTTTTTTGGAGCAAGTAAAAATTTTTTTTTTTTGAATAATTTTTTCTTAGTGCAGGCATTAATAAACAATTAAAGCCTTTGGGACAGATGTTTTTCAATTATCTTGCTCAACGATGATAAATGCTTGTATCGATTAGCGTAATCTCCACTGATTGTGTCATATGTCGAAACGGAGTAAGTAAAAGTCGCGACGCTAAATACTATGTTATGCCTCGCAGCGGAATGATGAATGCAGTGAGCAAAATTCATTAAAAAAGAATATTAAAAAATATAGATATTATAAAATTTTTTACCTCCTAATTTTTAATCGTAGCAAGCAAATTTTAGTCAGCACATATTGTTTTATGGAACACCTTTTATTTTTTTATTACACTGAGAAAAAAATGTTAATTTGACTAAATTTTTCAACTAGATTAAATTTCTTTAGTTCAAGTATTTATGTAATTAACTTAAATACATAAAATACTTGAACTTCAATTTGAGTATTTATACATTAGACTGAAATACACAAATAGTTGAATTAAAGAAATTTAATCAAGTTGAAAAATTAGTCAAAACAACTTTTTTTTCTCAGTGTAGAAATATTGAATATTCAGAATTAAATATTCGTTAACCGCCTTACGATTTTTTAAATATTCTAAATTGTCTATTTTTATCATATTAATAACAAGTAACGATAATATTTTATATAATGATAATATCTTGGACGAGCCAACATGCGTACTAGTTATGTGCTTATTAAAAACTAGTCAATATTAATTAAATGCATCGCGGAACGATCGTTTGTAAAGGAAACTTCTATCAATTGTCGGCGTCTTATTACATTTGCGACTCGTAATTACTTTTTACGTATGACATCACGTCTCTGTCGTCAAAGAACAACGCGATTCGGAAAGATTGACGACCTAAGATTGTCGAGCGCCGATAAAAGCTCCCGGTTGTGTAAGTACAGTTTTTTTACTGCTTAACATGACAGAGCCGGTTTTTTCCAACAAGTCGGATCGGTACGTGCGAACGGAAGACGCGTGCCTTTGCTTTTCAGCCCCACGATATTTCCACGCGTGTTACATAGTAAGGAACTTGCAGTGACTCGTCGATTCGCCGCGAACGTATCATAAAAAGTATCACTTTCCTTCTCGTATTAGGCGTAACGGTGTGCAAGCAACCGAATTACATTGCTTCACGCTGCGATGTGATATGGCAGTAAAAATTTGCGAGTTGCATCTAATTGTAAGTAGATCAATTAAATTAAAATTAAAAGCGTATTTGTAACACGTCGCAATTATTAGCAAGAATTACGATGCGGTATTCCATTCTAAGACTTTCCTAGATTGCTCCTAACGCTTCAATTAATAACTTTGTGTTCGTGAACACTTTAACGAAACTAGCTGTGTACACAAAAGCGTGGAAAATAGCCGCATACGGAAGTCCATAAGGCAGCCGCATTGCGAGAATAATAAGTGTGCTATATTTCATGTATGTAAAACTTCCGTAAACACGCGGACGTCAAGTACCAGCTAATTATCCGCTTAACGAAAATGGTATACCCGACCCAAAGTTCTTTGTAGCGTGTGTAATATTGCATCTCGAGGTAAGTGTCGGAACGGAAAGGTATTCGAGGAGGCCGGAGGGAGGACGAACGGCGGGAGGGAGAGGGAGAGGGTGGACGGAGGGACCGTCGGAGGGTCGTTTAATAAAAGTATGAATATCGTCAATAGCTCAACGGTTCGTTCCCGAATAATTTCCACTTTATCGGAAAATAATTATACTTTATCGGGCCGGAACTGTCTCCCTTCCTGTCCCCGCCTTTTTTTTTAACCCCCTCCCAAGGCGGCGTCTCAAATCGCTCAATTATATTTCCTTCCCCGTTCTTCTGGCCATTGTCTCCTGAATCGCACGCCGCGGCGCGTTACCCACCGGAGAAATCCCTTCGAGAACGATCATCTCCTCTCCTCGAAGTCGATCCTCTGCCTTCTGCTTCCTCTATTGGCCAGCCCTCAAATGCGTAATCGGTGTCTGCGGATTTTGCCTCTATCCTGTTCGATTAAGCCGCTAAAAGCTATTAAGCAATTTTGTAGAACGCCCCGCTCCGCCGTAGAGAAAGACGACATCCTTACGTTCAAATTTGGCGTGTGCTTCTTTTCAAAGGGACTGACATTTTAATAGGATTTTTTAATAGCATTTGTCATTATTAATCGATTACAAATTCTGATATTTCTAAAAAAAAAAAAAGTGTATTTTACTTTTTGCAAAAATGAGAGACGCATTTTGATGTGAAAAAAATTTGATCAACGAGAATTTATTTTTATAATTTTCAGCGTGCCATTTTTGTTTGTTAAAAAGTTCGACTGCCTCGCAATTCTAGATGCCATTTTGTATCGCCGATTGCGATGGTTCATTTGCGAATCCGAGAGCGTCGAATTGCGCAATCGACGTACATCGTCTGCCGCGTCATAATCGTAATTTAATAGATCTCATCGTGGCAATTTCGTATGCTCCAAGGGACAATTAGCGCGCGACACAATAGGGGGAGTGCCGCGCCGTCGCGTTCGAGATAATTGACTAGGATGATTCGTTGTTACTCCACGCGGCTGAAAGGAGACCGAACGAGTACAGAAAGGAAGGGAGAAGAGCCGGGGTGGATGATGGTCGTCGAGAGGGCTTGATCATTTCGGGGATTACGCGCTGAAAAAAAAAGAGAGAAGGACCGTCTATACCGTTCACCAAAAGAGCAGAGGGGATTTCGGTGTAGGCAGTCGCGGATTAAGTTGCTTAGAGGCCCAAGGTGCAAACCAATTTTCTCCGTTAAAAAAAAAACCGCGGAAAGTCCGGAGAATGGAAGATCGACTCGATACCCGTCGAATATTGTTATCTTTTATTCGATATACATGTTTTATAACTTTGGAAAATAAGAATTTACGCTTTTGTTACGTTTCTTTAAGTCTCTGGGAAATCTTAGACGAGCTCCGTACGTGCTTGTTAGGTAATCCGCCACTGTACGTGGGAGGGTGAGAAGAGCGAGTCCTTGACGGTGCGTAGGGGTAGGATCGCGGATGGCACGCGTGAATGCGTCTCTATAAAGAGCAGTCGGTGAATTGATATAAGTGAGCAGTTATTTCGCGATCATTTGGCATTCCCCGTGAATGTGACGTAGGGGAGGACGGCGAGGAGAGAAGAGGGTGAGGGCTCCGAAAAGTGGGGGACGACGCGGTCCCGGGTATGGGGAGCGTTCAGCCACGTGCGAGATGCTGGGTCCGCGTAACGGATCAAAGCCGATGGCTCCGATCGGACTTCCGAATATTCCGCCGGTGTCCGATACTTCTAATCTTGCACGGTCGACGATTCGGCGTGTAATTTTGGTAAACGAAAATCTCCCGGCCACCGGGGATTCCACGGTTGAATTTATTTACAGTCTCCAGCTTTTTTGCCTCGAGTGCGGCTCGATATGCCGTTCTTTCTCCTATACCTGCGCTTCTCCTTCGATTTTTGCCGACATCGAGAATTTTTACCTTGGCAAAGTCAGCTCTCGGATTCGGTCAAAACGAACTCTCCATCTGCAAGTTAAACGGATGGAAGATGGAAGAATTACTCTGACGTTTTGCGAGGTGATGGCACAGTGGTCTGATAAAGGTGGGCGTCACGAGACGAGACGGGATAGAAAGGGCAGAAGGGTGGGGTGAGGTGAGGGATCGTTTCGAGGGACGAGCCAGCAGCGAAGAAATAAACCGGGCACAAACACAATAATTACTATCTCTTTATTTGGCTGTTTGTGTCGGGGTCGAGGTCTGCTCCGTTTTCTCTCTGCTCCGAGCGAGACGTGCGGCGCGCCGCCGTTGTGCAGAAGTTAATAAAATCCCCGCAGTCACGCCGGGGTGTGCAGTAACCCCCCTGCGACCCCCTTTCCTGCCACTGCTCCTCCTCCTCCTCCTCCACCTCCTCCTCTCCCCTTCGGACTGCTGTACAGAGAGAGGCTTCAGTTTATTTAGCAGCGGCGTAGTCGCCGTTCGTTGCATCCGATTTCTCCTCTTTGTCGATCCCTGTGTATCCGTCCGCGTGTTTCCTTCAAACTCACTCCGTTTCCGCGAAACTACATTTTCTATTTTTCAGGCGGTCTCAACGTGTCATTATTACCGTCTCTTTTATTTGTTTCGTTTTTATTTCATCAATTCTACGCATTTTCTATCCTATTTACTTAGCGCTTCCATTTTGAACTGCTGCGGATAATTATTTTTATAAAAGCAAAATTATCGCATTGATCGAAAACGGACGTAGGGGAAGTGAAAGCTCGATACTCTCGCATAAATAAAGACAGTGAATGTCGACTCCTTTGATGTTGTAAGCCAGTAAAAATATCATTTTTTAATTCTTTTATCATTACGGCTTCTCACACATGCCCTTTCATATCTCAAATCGTATTCTATTCTCGTACGTCTTATCGTAAATTATTTTTGTATCGAAGAGCATTATTATGTGCATATATAGAAATAGTACTAAGATTGCTTTTATTCGCTTAGCCAGATGGGCGTGAGCGAAGGATAAGGGAAGGTGTCCTTTTGACGCTAGCGATCTCAGAGGGGGAGGGGGAGATGATAACTCGTGGGCATAATTGTTACATCGTGGATCCGTCAGAAGACGAATAAACGTGTTCCACGAAACGGCGCCGATCGGAACGGGGGAGGAACGCGAGGCAGGAAGGAGACGAGGAAGGTATGCAAGGCACCATCGGGGTTCTACAATAGGCGGCATTAAATCTGCAAAAGAGAGGTGGCCCTCTCGCTCTGCTCGCGGCGCAGAAAGCGACGAGGTGGAGCGGAATCGAGGCGCAAAGGAAGCAGATACAATTCACAATGGGCTCGGCGAACCGGCGCGAAGATCAAACGCCACACTCTAGCGGGAATTACCGACGTCCATAACTGACGTGAAACGAGGAGTGTTAAGAGTTAGATCACTTCGTGCGTCCGCACTTCTGCGTTCGTCGCCGTGGCGCGTCGCCGTCGAAAACGCGTGCCGCGGGATGATTTGACTGCGTCGCTCGTCCTGTAGTACTCAGAACGAAAATTGAAAAGAAGTATTTGTGTTTCTTAATTAACCCACACTCGGCGAGGTGGAGTGTAATGAATCCCAGTTATTTTTAAAAACGCCAGCACACGCTTGGCGCACGCTTTTCATACCTTAATTTTGCTGAAAAAATTAGTAATTATCTAAATTTTTTTCTTTGTCAAAAGATATAGTTATGGATTTTAAATTAGACTTTATTAAGCATAACTTTACCAATTACGTAACGAAAAGATCACTTCACCAACTAAGCGGGTTAAATATGGGAATTTTGAAGAAGAGTGATTTTTAGCCTTTTCCTACATAATCTTTTAGAAAGAATTAGATATTGGGCTAAAAATATTGCATTCTACATATATAAAGGGAATATAGTAGAATTTGTACGGAATTAGGCATAAAAGAGAGATATATACAAAACCCAGAGTGGGCAAATATTTTTAAGTGGTAGTACACACACACATACACACACACACATATTTTATATATATATATATATATATATATATATATATATATATATACGTATGGAATCAATATTTTCTATAGGGATCTCGTACTTGCTCTCATAGGGCTTTCGATTGCCACTTTTTTCTCGACGCTTTTATTTTATATTCAAGTGCTATAGCAATAATAAATTTTATCAAACAGTGACAGCGCAAGAGTGAGACTATTTTTATCGAAGTTAAATAAATAGCTTAAATGAATATTATACACAGTTATTTTTCGACTCTACTAAATATTTTTTATATCAAAACTATTGTTTATATGTATATTTCTAAAACTGTGTGATTTATTGAGATTTATAGTCAAATGGCGAAATTAATCCCCAACGGTGTAACACGATGGCTAATGTCCTAAATTGACGCGAGCTTTCTTTCAACAACATAAAGGGGACTGAATCTCTCAACGCTGATTCTCTAAGGGAGGACAGAGTATCAAGGACGTCGTTATTGGCCCCCGAGGCCATGCCGCGCGTATTGTTGTCGCCGGATGAAACGAAGAATCACTGAATTTTATGAGATAAACGAGGCGAAAAAATCTCGCGAATAAGTAATCGTATGGTTTAGATTTTGACGGTCAAAAGGAAGAAGAGCTTAAAAAATTATACATTATAAGCACGTATTCAAACGGAAATAAAAATATCATCTACTTATCTAACTAACTAATTATAATTGTATAATATTATATTATATTATTACATTACAACTATAATAAACTTACACAGAAAGAGTATTTTTGAAATTAGAAAAAATCAAAACAAGAAGAAATTAAATATTTGAACTGAAATATACAAACAAAAAATTAAATCGTATTACTAATAATATACATAGTTTAAATTGAGAAAATTGATGGATTCTCTTTTTTTCTTGCTTTAATTAGAATTTTGTGTCATATAAAATTGGTGATTAAACTCGTGATTTCGATAATTTAACTTTTGATTGGTTTTTATTAGATTAATCAAAGTTTCTTTGGAATATTGATTTCATATGTTTTCACGAAATGTCTTAAAAGCATTCACATCCGATTATACAGACGCGACTGAGATTTACCACGCAAATCTTTTCTAGTCCTTTAGCGGAAGCGCTTTTTGCGATATTTCCAGTGGGTGGAGGTTGCCGCTTTTCTTTTCCATCGTCGCGGAGGTGGATCACTTTCGGAGATGACAACAACGCGATTTAGCAGACACGGGAAAGTCGCCACGCGACGGTGGCAAGGGATGGTGAAGGGGTTTGCGCCGCTCTTTTGTGGTTGTATATCAGGGGCGTCGCGTTATTGGCCCCCGAGGCGCAACCGGGCTTTGTCGGCTGGCACACCGCTCGTCGGATAAACCGAGCCCCAAGAACTGCTGACTTTTATAGGATAAACGGAGTAAAGCGAGAAAGAAAGAGAGGGAGAGAGAGAAAGAGTGACAGAAGAGGGAAAGAGAGAGAGTTTCGCGCGCGCACAAACATATGGCAACGTTTTATACATCTCCGCATGAATTCACGCAAATGAAGAGCCGAACGATGTAATCAGTCTAGACGTGCAAACATATGAGGTCATTTAATTTTTGCTCACTTAATTCGCGAAATGACTCCGTATCTTTATTTACGATGAGAATTGCGGAGAATTCGCGCGTTAAGGACTCAAGTATTTCAGGAAGAAATGAGCTCATGGCAATGAGCATGTTAAAAATCTAATGCATTTTAACACCGTGATTGTGTAATTCTTTATATTTCTTTGAGTACGCAATGATTTTTTAAAACGTACATTACTGCAAATTGTGGAAAATGGCCGTAAATTGCATCAGCGCGTTATGAATAAATGTAAATATGCACATTTAGTTTGTTTAACAGACTTTGGAGCAACTATCTTTGTAAGTCTAAACAAAGATAAAACTATTCACAAAGAATTTGTGAGTTAAAATTATATCTTGACTATTTGCAATGCATTTGATCATATATTTAAGAAAAATAAAAATCAGATAATCTGAACAATTGAGAAATTTCATTTATAAAATCACACTTTTTTTAAATATAGGTTGTACAATTATATTTATTTGTAAGTATCAAATATTTTTACAAGTTAAAAATTTTTAAATTTTAAGAAAATTTGTCAGTCAAATTTTACCCGTGAAAATTCAATTTTAGGACTGTAATCACAAGATTGTATCAATAAATTTCGAATCTATGCAGTTTACTTACACTTAAAAACTGAAAATGCAAGTGTATGAAGTATTGATCTGACTGAAATAGTGTTTTTTTAAGAATTTACGTCATTAAAAAAATATTAATAGATTCTTCATTTACAAGATATTTTTTAGTATAATTAGTAAAAAAATTTAATGACAATAAAATGATGCGATCTATAGAGGATCAATGTTGGAGTACTAAAGTGTGGAATTTTTTTTTATTCTTTGAATTTTTCTAAATTATTACTTATTCTAACTAAAAACTGGCGACAACAACTGTAAGGCATAGAATTGTCACTTCGTACGATCTTTTTACAAGTCTCTACGAATATTTTATTATTTACAATTTATCTACTTTTTGTATTGTTTCTCTGTATTATTAAAAAAAAGTACATCTATTCTGTAATAAATTATTATAATCTTCTTAAGTCAATTTTTGATAACGTTTGTTTCAACATAAACATGACTAAATAAAGATATTTTATTTTTCGACAGGTATAAATGCCTTAAAGAAATGTACATATAAATATAAAAATAGACAAGGATCTATATTCACACAAAAGTATACAAAATAAACTATATTTTAAATGTTTTTATATACGCATATTGGTAAAATAACTTGACGATATAAATGTCATGTATTCCTGTGATTTTATTTGACGGCTTTATTAGTCATATCGGAGTAGCACTTTGAGAAATCTATTTTTTATCGTCACAACAACCGAGTATCGATACTATATTTGCATGATAAAGCCGACTATGAGGCAAGCAGGGACGAGATCGAACACTCGCGCCTTTATACAGATGGCGGCAAACATTCTGTACGACCAAATCAATGCGGAGATTTGATACCTCGTTTTATTGAACTATCAAATCGCAACTTTGTAACAAGACAAACTATTGATAAATCTTCAACAAAAAAATTAATATTGTGCCATCTAAATAATTGTCAATATTCGATGGTTTTTTTTTTCGCAAATTTTGTTAAGCCATCTTCTTAAGCGTTGCTAGCATGATGCTCGTGGTACCGAAAGGTATGCGATTAAAAAAAAATACACCATTTGCAATTTGTGACCTACGGTACTTAATTATTTCCTTTTCAAATTAACGATAACATCTAAATCCGTCGACATCCTTTTTTTTTCGGATTTGCACTAGTTTAGAAAAGAAGATATCTCATGACTACAGTCATGGTTAAAAATTACTATTGATTTAGGATTGCTCCATTCAAAAATGTCTGAGAATTAGTGGGCTTAGTAAATTATTGAATTAACGTCAGACGATCTCATTTTTTGTGGGTTTAGAAAAGATCGACCTTGTAAAGTGTTTCTTGGAACCTGTTTTAGACCTGCCTATCTGTCTGGTTGTGCGACAATTCAACATATGTTCCGTTTTTAGGTATCTCTGTGCTAATGTTACAATGTTGGTTATGTTAGAGATATGTTTTTGTCTATTAAAGATGTTTTATGTAAAAAAATTTTGGAGCGTAAGATAATATTAAATCGATATGAATCAATGTAAATTAGCATGTTTTTACTTTATAAATACTTTCAAAATTTTACACTTTTGGCATTGTATGTATGAAGTTGTATATGTGCTAGTTATTTAATTAGTTATTTACGCTGAAAGTAACAAAAATTTAAAAGAGTTTCGAGTTATATTTTTGTCAGATGCGAGTCGACAAGAATCATAGTAGAAATGGAAAGCTTAAAAGACCTTTTAAATGGTCTTTTTTTGACAATATTTCCAAAAATGCCTATAATTGCCCTAAGCATTGTGTAAATCATTCGTCAAGGGCTCAAATTTATTTTTCAGTAAACAAAAACTTGATATGTATTGGAAAAATTTATTACATTATTTTATGACATTATTTAGAAAAAAAAACGAAGGTAGACACATGCTTACCTGATAGGTAAGTTTATCAAGAAGTTGGAACAAAATCGGCTTTATTATACTATTTATTTATTTACCAGGCATTATTTGTTTTTTTAAATAATATGTTCTTATATAAATTTTATTAGTAATGCACTACTCACAGAATTTAAGCTGTAAATATAAAAAAAATAATTTTATTTTCTTACTTTCATAAAAGTGAGAAATGTTATACAGCATTTTATCACGCCTGAAAATTTTATATAGCGTCATGAAATAAAATTAAAGTGTAAGATTTTCGAATGAGTAAAATTACGAGTCATGACATTATAATTGAATTATCTATAATCGATGAAATCCCGTGCCTCAGAAGGAAGAGGAATGAAAGAGGAAATACGTAAGGAAATGACTAAGAAAGAATGAAGTAAATACATACGAAAAGAACCAGAAATAGAGAAAGTCACATGGAGAACGCATGGGACGAAGGTAGAAGACGGAAGGAACGAAGAAGATGAACGTAGGCCGATGGATCGAATGCAGAAAGAGAGATAGAGAGAGAAAAGGGCTGGAAGAGTGAAAAGAGACAGCAAGAGGGCGGATGGATAGGGAGGGAGGGTGAGACGGGTAGGGGGACTAGAAAAAATCCGGGGATTTACGCGGAAAGGGCAAAATATTCCCCGCCCAGGCTTCATTCAGCCTCCGATTACGGGGTGGCTTTGGGTGAAGAGCACGCGCTCCCATTGGCCGAGGGGCTAATATGGCGGTGTTAGGGGTTGCAAGGTGGGGCTGGTGTACGCGATATTAAGGGCTGCTTTCATGTCCGACGAGCCAGTGCGTGGTGCGCCGTCGAGTGACGCATTTTCTGTCGAGAAGGTGGAGAACGACGTTCGGTCCTTCTGCCTCCTCTCAGTCTCTGTCTTTCTTTTATTCGCACGTTTCCCTTCGCGTACTTTCTTCCGTCTGGACCGCAGACGGTGCATTCGACGGAGGTACACGCGACTCGGCGGCAGATTCAATTTGCGCGCGTGCCACCCGGGACAGGAGAATCTATGATTTGCCAGTGATTTTCGTGGATCAAGGACTGCTATTTCGCATTGCAATTTATTTGCGCGAAAGCTTACATCAGTGATTTCCGAAGGCAAACTGACTCCCGACTCAGATATGGCCCAGACTTATAATCAGAAGAGAAATGTGTACAGCATCGACCAGATATTGGGTCACGGCAAAGATGAAGGTACGGCAAAGTGTCTTCCTTTTTTTTTCTTTTCAAGAAGTACGCGCAAGTTATTTGTACCTATGGTTTGAAACATTTAAGAAATGTCTACACGTTGAGTCTACTAAAATTATTTTTTTAATTTTATGAAACTACTTTTTATATTAACAAAATAAGAGACAAATAAATAAAGTAACATACACATATGTTACCTTCGTTTATATTTATAAATCAAACTGTTGAAATCTTAATTAAAAGCATATTTAAATATTTTATTATTGTTCATACATTTTGTTCATAACATTGAAATTTCAAGAAGCAAAATAAATTTAACGTAGGTAATAGAACTGCTTAGATTATGAACGAAATGCTATGTAATGACATGTAACTTTAATGTTTTTCTCTGGCAAAGTTTAACGTATACGTAAACATCGTTTTTAATTATTATTACTATATTTAATTGATAATTGATAATAATTCTAATTATCATAGACTTATTATTAGACTCTTAATTATAGATTTATTATCGATAAATTATTTTATTCTTTATTGCATCTTATTGTCTTTTATTTTGGATTAAAGTATTTATTTGTATACAATAGTAAGGTCTCGAGTCGAAAAACATATTATTTAAATTTTTATATAAAATATATAGTTTTGTTTGTTTAATTTTTTTTTAGTGTTTTCTCTATTATTTTTATCGCACCGCAGACTTTAATTACATTTACAAGTATTTTTTTGGTTATTTATTAACTGACTGATTGTACGTTCTGATTTAAATTTTCAACGCGTTTAGCATAATGAAGCAATTACTTCTTCGTTCACAAAACGATCGTGTACGATCGTAATGATCGTAAGATCAATAAACTCTGGTCGCTCTTGGAATACTTGACTCGTCAACAAGGAAGTTCATTACAGATTTTATTATCTTGATCCTGGCGGGTATACGCTCTTTTTTTTTCATTGTAATAAAGTAGATTATCTAGAGGTGGGCAAACATTGATCAATAAATAATGAACGAACAGGGAATACAAACTTTGAATGTTAAAGTTTGGAAAGATGTGTTTACGTCATATAAGAACAGCATATTTATCAATATTTTCTATTTACTTATGAGATAAAAATTATGAAAAGTAATTTTAATTTTTACATAAAAATTTTTATATTTTTTATCTTTACTTTTTTCTATCATTTTATATCTATTTTTAGAGTCACACACAATATATTTTTATTTATTTTAATTTATGTTAATTTACAAGTTATAATTTCAAATCTTTAATACTAAGGATTATTTCTTTTAATTTTTTCAATAAAGAGAAAATGGAAAATTGACAGAATTTTAATATTTTTATCATTATTTTTTAGAATTTCACTATTTGTGAAAAAGTACAATTATGGAAATAATTAATCGGAGGAAAATACGTAAATTTATCTTAATCTCAAAGGAGTTGAGAAATTCAGCTTAATTGTATGAAAGAATTGCAAACTTTGGCGCGATAAAGGGGAGATATGAATCTTATAGAATACACCGCTAACTTTAGGATTGTGCGATTAAAGGTAACATAACGTAATTAGGTCGTCGCGGGTTACAGAATCTGTGGTGACGATCGGTGTAACGTGAATTTACTACATGGTGTTACGACACGCGAGTGCATGCGCGTGATTAGGTTGCGGAGAGGCGCACGAACGGCGGATTGTTTCAATGCGTTCACTTTTGTGGAATTGTCATGGCGTGATAAATCGTGTTATCAAGTTTAAAGAACTACATTGTTACGTGTACTGGCTGAGCTACAACCGTGGCTTATGGGCAAACAAAACAATAGGGCAATCGCTACCCCACATTTTTATTAAATGCACGAACGATTTTACCTTTTATCGCTTAATATAAGTTGCTTTTTATATGATAATGTTATCATGAATATAGAAGAATACATTGAGAGCTCAGAAACTTATGTTATAAATTATACGTATATTTATAAAAAAGACTATATCTGGCTATTAAGCTTCAGAAGGTAATAATAATTATATAGCTCAGCTCAATAACTTAATTACATTTAACTTAATTAACTTAACATTTAATTTTACGTAGATTTTCAATTAAATTAAATTATAATTTGATGATTATAATTTGATGCGCTAGGAAAATATTGAGATTAAATGATTGTAATAAATAATACTTTTGTTTAGCAAAAATTGACTTATAAAGTGATGATGAAATGCATAGTGAAGAGTAGTTTTCTTATTCGGTTTGTACACGTATAAATTATGTAGGCATATCGTGCATGCCGTGATTTTCAGATCGCAATAATTACATTGATTGAATGGTAACGCTGTTTCCAATGCTACAATCTAAAGTAATCGGCTCAATGATGTTTTTATCTTGAATTTTTCTCATCGTTTTTATGAAGGATATATTTTACTAGGAGATTTACTTAGTTTTTTATTTATATGCGATCAATGATAACTGCTGTAACGCGAATTTACGGCACGACATTACGACACGCAAATATCGCGTACATGTATATATATATACATATTAGACGTATACTGTCTCTTTGTGCGGTGTACAAATACAGGAAAGCTACACATGACGTGCAAGCACGAAATAATCATATGAACAATGTTCTAAATATAATAATAAATGCATAAATTACAAAAAGTACAATTTACGTATACTTGCAATATTTGTATATTCTAACATTCTAATTGTTTTATATGTGGATATTTATTATAATTTACAGTCAATATAATTATATTATATAATTTATAGTCAATTTTAAAAGTAAATGTATAAATGTATGAAATATGTATTTATTTATATATAATACATATTTATATTTATACAATTTATGTTATAATACCAGTAAATATTTTGTAGATATTTTTTTGTTATATTACTTTGTTTTAACATTATTATGTAATTATGAAGAGAAATAGGAAAAGAAGAAAAAATTGAATTTTATACAAAATAAAAATGTATATCAGTCCTGTAATAATTGAGAACGCCAGTAAATAAACTCTTGATTGCTCAAATTATAATATTAAATCAGATTATAAAATCACGAACCGCGAATCTTATTATTCTATATTATTTGAGTCAATGAAAATCATTACCAAATATGCATAATTTGTAATATATTTTATATTATTTTTATTTAAAAAATGAATATACACATAAAATTTAAATGTACCTGTTTACTCGTATTACCATAGTATATTCAAAACATATTTCTTCTTTTTAAATTGTCTTATGTGTATCTTATCAGTTTTCATATGAGAATTCTAAGAGGCTTGTATTTTATCAATTTTCATAAACGCGCGTTTCACAATATTTTTTTTGAAAACATGGTCTCGTCGCATTTTATTCCGTGGAACACTCGTGGCCGGCGTATTAACGTAAGTCCTCTTAAGGACTTTATTAGATTTTCAGCGCAAAGTCCTCGGCCACTTATAATCCGCTCCTGTCTCAACGAAAGTATATTTCGTCGACTGAACGGATTGCAAATCCTTTTTAACGCTTAACGCTTAGGCACATAATCCGGCATAGATGCATAGGCGCGTAGGTGTCCTCCTATCGGAGAAATGATTCATTCCGAATCAATTTGATCATCTAAAGACATTTCCATTATTCTCTACTTATTATAAGAACAAAACAAAATTGCCTGGCTCTTATCTATTGCGATCTAAGATCTAGAGTTTGTTTTTTCTTCTAATTCTGTGGTTTGGGAAAAAATAAAAATTGAGCAAAATGTCAGCGCTAATATTTTAATCATTTTTAATGCCTTGACTTTGAGTAAACACGATAAATTCTATCTTTCTCGACATATTTTTATACGTTTTTATATATATTATCATAGATCTCTTAGTACTTTTAAATTCTGTTACTTACAATACAAACGTGGATAAACAATTTTTATGTACCACATTTATTATAATACTTTTGAAATTGCCGGATGTAATGCTTAAGATTTGATTACAAACACGGTACTAGGAATAATATTTTTAGTGGTACACTTTTCTAAGAAAGAGGAAAATCTCTTATAATTGAGAAGGTTCAAAGATTGTTGTGTATATAATAACGTATATATAAATATATATAAACAATAACATAAAAATAAAATTAAAGATTTAATTGTTGAAATATACGCAAATTAAAATTGTACAAATTCTATTTATAAATGCATGGAGAAAATTTTATAGTAAAAATTACTATGTACGATAGTAGCTAGAGACCATAAGAAGAAATTTCAGAGAATTATATTATAAATAATATAAATACTATTGTAATTTGACGAAAAATATAGTAAATAATTTTTTTAAATTTTTCTTTGCGTTTACTATTTACCATAATAATTTTTACTATAAAATTATAAAATTTTCTCGTGTTCAAATAAAAGCTGGATAAATCATATCGACTGATCATTACAATTACTATTATTTTTTTTATTAATATCTTTTATCAATTATTAAAAAATGTTTTTTTGTGAATTGTAAATTGATTTCTTTTAATGATCTTCATAAATAATGCGGATATTTTTATCAATGACCTCGCAACTACTAATGATTTCTTTGGCGTCTCAGGACGTGATGGTGATTTGCGACATGTGCGCAATTGTCGCGGTAAATAAATTTTTAATTTCGCCATGCAAGTTTCACCCTTTCGACTATCCCTACCCTGCCCGACTCGCCTGGTCCACATCAGGCGTCGGCGCACCGTAGATTTAATAAAAAGCAGTGGAGAGCTAAGCATCAAGTGGGTACTCCATTGTGCCCCAGCATAAAAACATTGAAATCTCTCTATTCAGCTTGGATTAGTACGACGATGCCTCTCTCTACGCGTATGTGTGTGCGTGCACGCGTGCGTGCGTGCGTGCGTGTGGAAGCTTCCGCGTGCACACACACGCACACACGCGCGCGCGTATACATACGTGCGCCGTCGGCGCGGCGGCGGCGTGCATACGTTTTGATCGTATCTCGGTTCATCCTATCACAACTGCTGGCTATGTATCGACACCGAAAAGTAGGATTAGCATTATTACGCATGAGTTGTAAATGCTTGGTCTAATTAGTCCAAGCCGAGACACGTAAAAGGACGTAACATGCATGTACATTGCAGGGGTGGATAATTGAATACCTTTTTGTATAACCTTGCTGTCATTTGAAAAGGTTTATGATTTCCACACGTCGACTGAATTTGTTAAATTAGCTAAAGCTACGTTCAGAGTGGAAAGATTTCGAATAACGGGAAAAGTAAATTAACAAGGGACCAGAGGAAAAATTAAAGCACCTGGCGCAGGTAGTTCTCGTAGATATGATTGTCACTGTTGTTTGGTTAGTTAAATATTATACCTGAATTAAGAGGCGCATAGTTTTGAAATATTCTCACACTTAAAAAGGGATTAAAACAATATTTTTTTTAAACGGGTTAAAATAATATCTTTTTTTAGATTTATTTAGGTCCATGATTTTATATTTATATCACATAAGTAAAATAATTAAAAATAACGTTTAAATATTTGTTAAATAACTTGACAATTAATCAACAAGGAACATGACCAGAGTCGGCTAATTTGGCAAAAATTAATCAGGATTCCATTTAACATTAAATAAGATAGATTTTATTTATTAAATGGAGCACCGGAGTATTTTGAAGATCTGGCACAGCGTGCCATAACATGAAGTGATTTCGAGGGAAACGTTTACGAAGCAGATTATAATTTAATGTGATATTAGTCGGAGTAGGTGCACGTAAGCGGATGTAGTCGAAATTGTAGCTTTGTAGTTGCTGCTTCGGTCTCAGATCATTATCCAATTAGAATAGGTATATTAATCTGAAGTGCTATATGTAGTCAGCTAATTAATAATTAGCCTAGTTCGCGGTAATAAGTGTGTAATCCATGCCGGTTTCGTTAATAGCTCGATGAACATTCGAATTGTTTATCATGCATACTTAACACTTATGTAAAATATATTTATAATGACTGCACAAAACAAAATAAAATGATTTTAAATATCTTGTAATATAATGGATTTTGAAAACGGTATTCCCTCCCCTTTCCAGGAAGAAGGCATGCCGGTTTCGTACCGTCTCAAATTCTCCGCACAAAAGTTCGACCGCATGAAAAGTATGATTTCATATTTATACCATATTCGATATTTCGTAAAGGGCCTATAGAAAAATGTTATCCGCAAAGAATGAGAAACTCAGGAGAAGATCACGCGTTTTCAAGATAACCAATACAAGGGAGAGTTCAAAGGGAAATAATAAATCGCGCGGCAATTTGTGTAACGTGAGTGTGTGTATGTGTGTGTGTGTATATGTGCACACAATGTATCGTTTCTTACAAGCGTCAAAGAGGTAACAAGGTTTATCGCAATGCTCGATTTTTACCGCCCGCATAGGTTTTGCCGCGGCATTCTTACGGGGAATCCCGTGAGATATTTTTGCTACTTTTCCGCTCGGTGATACCCTTGCGACATCCCGTCACAAGCGCATTGCATGACGATTTGGCTCTCGGCAAAGCTCCATTTTTAAAACTCGTTACGATGAATTTATTTTTAACGCCGTCAAGTGCCTTTTGAAATTATATGCAGATCAACCGATTTGTTATTATCTGCAACGTTCGTTGCAATATCAATTGCACGAGCGTTTTTCGAATGTTTTTACGCATATCGATTCGACTGTTGTAGAGTCGCAAGTTTTATGGTAAAGTCGTAAAATATGAAATAATCGTCGTCGATATGATCGACAATTATCTAAATTTTTATAAACGTATAAGAAATAAAAAGTATATAAATTGAAGAGAAACTTTATTAATTTATTAACAAATTGATTGCCCCCGCACGCGAAACCTCCGCGAAGATTTTATTATCTGTACCACAAAATTATATCATTTCTCCATGTGATTATCCCCCGATAATCGCAATAAACATTCATCGTAGAATCGACATACCGCGCGATTTGATTTCTCACCTGAAACAAATCGGACAATCTATACATCCGACTGTTACGTCTACTGCGTGTAGTTTACTTTAATGGGGCTTTAAGCCCTCGTTGAGCGCCGTGCTCGCGCAAAGACAGAACGAGCGATCATGGTAGGAAATATGACTGTGAGGGATACGAGGTGGGGCGCGATTGCAGAAAGCCGGGAAGGGTACGCATTGCACGGGGGGGAGGGGGAGAAGGGGATGCAAGGCTCGGTTGCTGTATCGTGAGAGAGTGAGGCGAAGGTGGAGGAAGGGTGTGGGCAGTGTGCACTCGTGATATTTGCTAATCACTGACAGCGACGGCTTTTAAGTACTGTCGAGCACATACGTATAATGTGCGCACTTACATTTGTAGGGTATTTCGCGGGCGTGTACACGCGGGCAGATGTATGGAGCGGTGCAAAAAAAAAAATAAAAAAAGAGAATGAAGCGCCGGGTGAGGCTTAAAAATTGGCAAATCCGCCGATCGGACGTCATCGGCGTATCGGTTATATCGGTACCGGTCGTTGTGCGGCTTAAAAATGAAATTGCGCCCGTATCCCCCCGCCGCTATCACCGCCGCCAGAGTTGGCATATCAGGCAAAACGACAATTTCGTTTTGGCAACGCGAGCGATATGGCTTAATCGCCTCCCGATCGCTTCCCGCGCTCAAGTATCGGACGTTACCGTTTGACGTGTACGTGCGTTTAACGGGCGGGGGTGCGCCAAATAAATTTCGAGGATTACAAATTCTCCGCGTCTTACGCGGAACCGACGGTTTCTTCTTTTCGATTAGTTATGAAAGTTCCTTTAATTCGGATCCTGATGTCACATTTATAGCACGCGTTTATAGCACATGGATCTTCGGTACGAAAACGACTGATTTAGAAATTTGTATGAGGTAATATTCATCAGGGAATTTATTTGCAAATTGTTACTAATATTAAGTAGTAATAAATATGTAATTAAAAAATTAATAATTAAAATTAAAAAAAATTAATTAATATTATAAATAATATTAAATAGTAATAAATACGCGCGTTGTTGAATTTTTGTTGTTGTTGAAGGACATTCTTTGAGAAAATCGCAGAAACGGGATAGGAATTGCGCTACAGAAATTGCGTATTACTGATTTCAGACCACGCGACATCGTCTGACGCCGTGGTTGACGGTGGCGATACGGAGCTCGGTCACCTGAGCGATCATCAAATCAACGACGCGCTGCACGATCCTTTGAATCTGGGTGAATCCGATCGGCCACGCAAGGTGCGAAGATCACGCACGACTTTCACGACCTATCAGCTGCACGAGCTCGAGAAGGCCTTTGGGAACACTCAGTACCCGGATGTGTTCACCAGGGAGGAGCTGGCGATGAGACTGGACCTTTCGGAGGCTAGAGTACAGGTGCTTTTCACGAATTATTTAATTATTGTAGAAAAAACATATGCCCTACGTAAAGAAAAGGAAGGGAAATATAAGGAAAATTTTTGTAAATGTTTAGATAGAAAGGTAGGCATATATATAAACTAGATATTTGAATCAAACTGTTTTTTAATTTGAAAAAAGTAAAAAGAAAGTTAAAAATGGAAAGATTTTGGCACAGAGTGACCAGTAGAATAAAAGTAAAAAATGATGTTTTTTTATAATTTTTGAGTTGTTAAATCTGATACTGACCTTTAAAAGTTTTTAATTTGTCGGGAAAGTATTAAAATCAGTATGTGAGGTTATTAAATGTCTAGTATTTTAAATTATTGCTGAGAATTATGAAACCGTAAATTATTATTAATTTACGCTTTTCTGCTAGTAAAACATAAAATATTTTTATCTCTATCTCAATAAATCTTTAATGGTTTATGTTTTGATTGATAACAAAGTAAAAAAATTGTTAATCTGTAAGTCTGAAAACAGAAGCATTAACGATAAAACAATTTTAAATCTTAATTACAGCATTTAAGAGCATTGTTATTTATTACATTGTATTTCTTGCTTTTTTTTAATTTACACATATTCTTCTGTATCTACAGTTTCGTTTATTAAAAATATTTTTGAAATTATTGTATTTTAAATTAGCTTATAACATAACTCCGGTATATATCTATCAGAAACTTAATTTATTAAGCATTATTTATTTACTAGTGTTTTAGATAAATAAATTATATTAATAAGGACTTTATACTGCCTATTACTATAAAAAATTAAAAAGTAAATATTTTCTTACATTTGAAAAAGAATTATTAAAAATCTTTCGGCTATATATAAAAGGGAATGAGATATATGATTATTTATAAGCGTGACAATTAAATGAAACAAAGAATACAAGAACTAAGCACTTCTGTTTTAGTATACTCCATTTTTTTATTGTTTTTCTATACTTACGTATTACGTTATAATCATTAAATCTTTTACTTCTTCTAGAAAGAGTAATCATTTTTATAGGTTGTAATACTTCGTTTTGTTGCACTTGCAGCATTGATAAATTGGTTTAACTCACTTGCAATGATTTTGTAATATTAATAATAGACTGAAATCGTAATACAATATTAGTATAGGATAAATATTCATAATAGAGATTGATTATGAGTGAATTATTTTTATTCCATTTCTTCTAACTTTTGTGGTATAATATAATTTCTTAATTATATGTTTAATATAACTTTACTGATGCAGATTTAGTTTAATTTTCTGATAAATTAAAAATGTTTAACGTCAGATTCAGAATGTTAAGAACTACAAAAAGCACAACATTTTATTTGCCTCTTTAGGGACCAAAATCGACCTATTCATTTTTAAGTATATTAGATATGGAAAGATTTTGAATAACGTAAACGTGAAATCTAGATTTCATTCTTGACTATATTGTTAAAATTAAATACAAGAGACAAATGGAAAGAGTGTAGTTAATTTAAGTATCTAATTTTAGCTTAAAAAGACAATGGATGTTTTGTGCTTCTATTATTTTTTTTTTTTTTTTTTGTTATTAAGTGCCGTGTTTTATAAGAATAAAGCACAGTCACGACACTGCCGAGTACACCACGTCCTTCCAAAAGATTAAGTTTATGCCCTTTTCGTAATGGCTGATTCAAATATTCTACAAATGTGGCTTGAAGAGAGAAATGAGAGAAAGAAGTCAGGCCAGATTTTACCAGACAGTTACAGAAGTATAATTAACCTTTCGTCGCTTTGACTGGACGAATCCACAAAGCCCGAGAGGCACGCGAGTGTCGCTGAGTTTCGCGCATTTGATAGTGGCAAGTTTCGTAAGTAGTTTTAATGACGAGTTTTAGATTCGGTCAGCAGGATGAAATTTTAAAAGGCTAACTCACAGCTCGCGCGTAATTTTGACGTTAAATATGGAGATTATTAAAAGAATTCGAGGCGATAAAGCGATAAGCGATGCAAGCGAAAAATGTTGCATTAATAGCAGAACATATTTGAATAGCTATTATAGTTTAGCTATATATACTTTGTTATTCATAATTGTAGATCTAAATTTATTTTGTAATTCACAAAGAATTTATTTTCTGCATTTCTTTGTCTCGATAAAATGGTTCTACAACATTATACGGTGATTAACGTACAATAGCGTAAACTGATTTTCACTAGGATCGATTCATACGATAGATACGATTTTACCAAGTTTTAGAAACATCAGAAGGATCCTCGAGCGCTGCTTACAGGATTGCGCCATGGAGATTCGGCCTCAAGGCGCAAGTCACTTAACTAATTAGAGACTATTGTATCGCAAAATTTCGTGCTGCCGTTTTCCGTCTGTAATTTTGCGAAACACACGCTACGCCTCGAATCCGCCCATGGTTAATTTCGTAGAAGAAAGGCTGCCTCGTGTAATCTGCTTAGGAATTACTTTAAACCGGCGTCCTTGAAAATTCAAGTGCGTTGCAGCATTGGGGGTGTAGTTCCAATCCGCGCGAACCGGGGTGCACATTGTTTCGTACGCGATGATTCGTACTCCCCTCTTTATCTCCTTTCAATATGCATTATATTAAAAGCAAATTACATATTTCGTAGAATGCAAGAAATAGTTTAGTTTGCAATTATAAATAAATGACGCTATTTACAGAATAAATCATTAAATTAAATCAGTGGGTAATTATGTGTGAATTGATGACGATAATTTTGTTCGAGTGTCGGCGAAATTAACATACATAACTGATATTTATATGTAAATGAGCGTATTACACCGTGGCAATCGATTCTCTTTCAAGAAATAAAGTCTCTCAAGTCAGTGCGTTCTTGGAATCATTCGATTCGATTGTTTTATTGTGACGTACACGACAAAGAAACTGTCGACGATTTAAGAGGAAGTTCACACACACACGTACAAAAATTTTATACATGTACCTTTCTATATGTATATAACTGTGGATGAGTGCGCGAGGGTCGCGTGGGGCTGCCGACGGAAGGGTGGCGATGATGTTGAAAAGAGACAGAGAGCATTCCGATTGGCCCATTGTGGTACAGCGGAGCGACAATGCCGGCAATTGGCCGTCGCTCGACAAAACCGCTAAATGATCCGCCGCGGCGCACAGTGGTGCCACGGCCACTTTATTTCAATCTAGGAAATCCTCCTGTACCCCCTCCCCCGCCCTCGTTCACTCGAGCGCCGATTCCAGATGCGAAATTACCCCATTTTTCGGTATTAACGGCTGGCCGATGTATCGACGATCGGGCGCGTATGGTAATGCAATCGCGAGTCGTTTCTGACGTTTCCTACACCCTGGGAGATGATTTACCACCGCCGGACGCTCTGATGGAATTTTTATAAAGTATCGTGAACGTTGCGATCCAGTTTTTATTAATCTATTGATTGTGTGCGTTAAAAAACTGCATTAGGAAGATAATGCCTTCTTTAATTCTCCTTTCTATTTTAGTATTCTCTAGCTAATTTTCATACTCATGATATTTTAATTTTGGAGTTACATAATATGTATTAAAGTTATAGATATATTAAGTCGTCACGATTTTAGCTGTGTATAAATGTATTATTTTTAATATTTTTCAATTATTAATTACAAATTAATAGATTACTTTTTTTTAAAACAAACATTACATTATTTATAGTGAATGCGGTCATGGAAATCTTTTTTTAAAGCAGCTTTGTATTAATTTTTGTAAAAAAAGAAATTGAAAGTTTAATAAAAGAAACATATTAATTAATAAAATACATTTAAAAAATTTTTAATTTGATGTAGATTGATGCTACGGACTGTGGAAACAGCACCAATTTCTGTGTTAAATGGTTCGCAAGATTAATAGGGTAGAATTATGGAAACGTGTCGGCATTGCAAACTTTCGAGTTCGCGGTGGGTCGCTTAAATGACGCAAGGTTTGCGAGCACTTAAGCGTTAAAGGCTATTCAGAAGCGATTAAATAATTAACAGCAATTAGGCAATTGAATTTCCTGCCCTCGTCTGGAAACGCTGACCTCTTTCCCTCGCTTCGACGTTATTCCTCTCTTCTCTTCCTTGATGCCACTTTCTTCTCTCCCGTGCACCCTCGAATTTCTCACGTTGCCTTGATTTTATTCTACAATCCGACCGAATCAACTCGCTAATTTGTCTCGATCCGACGAACTACCATAAGTCACAATTTAATTTGGTTTTCAAATAAATTAATGTTGCCGCGTGATAAATTATAATCTTTATAGTTTCAGATGCATGCTTTTGTGAAGAAAAGACTAATTCTTTTTATTTAGATAAAAAATTATTTAGTTCCTAATTTTACTGTAAATAAATTTAATCTTTTATATTACTTGTAATATTAATTATATAAAACTGTGAAATATTTTATGCATGTGTGTATCTGTTTGTTTAAGTATTTACTTTTTATTTATCTATGTTTATTTACATGACTGTTTTTTTTTTAATATTTAAATATATATTTGCATACTTATATTAAAAAAATTTTTAAGTATAACTAGCGTGCGTGCGTTTTTGAGTGTAATCTAGTTATCTTTTTGAGAATAAAAGTATAATAAAATTTTTTCTTTTTTTCCTTGTCTTTCTCTTTCTCTATTCTCTGCCTCTTCTGGTACCCACGAAAATTCGGAACAGCTCGAGTGGAAAGCGAAAGTATTTATACGGCAACCGAACCAGCGATAGGGTCGTCAGGGGTAGACGAGAATAGAGCCGGAGGCAGGGGTTGCTAGCACTCAGGGGTACGAAGGAAATCAGGATAATTGTTAACAATTAGCTTAATCAACCTCGAGAGCGAGCTTTTGTTGTTGGCCGCTCTGATACGCGCGTCTGGGGTCCTTATGGGTTTCCCTTTCCTGTTAATTTTGAATCTTCATGACGAATATCCATGACGATATTCCGATAATTCATAATCAATAGAGATCACGAATCGCCTCTTAACAATTTAATTGGGTGGATTTAGATTATAACAGTATTTTTTAGAAATATTATAATATAAATTATTTCGCAATAATTGATAATGTTTTTAATGCTAATTAATATAATGTGATTACGTTGAATACCTATTTAAAACAAAGTATTCCTTTATGTTTTAGGTATGGTTTCAAAATCGGCGTGCAAAATGGCGGAAGAAGGAAAAGGCTCTAGGTAGAGACACAAGTTTTATGCACGTTGAACAAGGCGGTGAGTTTAAGAAAGTTAATAATTTAAACAATTTTACACCGATCGCGAAAACAATATCATTTTTTATTTTATTTTTAATAGAAATAAAAAGAAAAACTTTTATTAAAAAGACACTTTTTACAATTATTAATTATTATTTTATTTTACATAATTGTTTGGGATAGAATATAAATATTTCATGTTATATTGCATAATTCATGTTATCCTCAAGTTTTGTAGAAAAATAGAAATATTTTTTTAAATTGAATTCTACTTTTCTCATGTGGCAATGATGGATTCGCTGGCTTTTTTTCTATTCTTCGCTATAGTGAAACAATCGCGAAAGCTCGTTTTCATCCATCGTTGCTCCCTTGCTTTACAGTAACATGTGTGCTATGTGTGCAAGAGAGGACGACAGGGCACAAGTTACGGAGGGTAGATGCAATCGGCGACAATTACGTCTAATTTCAGTGTCGTAGCCATAACATGCGAATGATATAGAATAGAAACCTGGCCTGGATTATTTTTTTATGAGACTCTGCGGATAAAGCTTGTACATCGAACGGGTGATATTAGCAGCAAAAAATCTAATGACTTCAACCCTCCCATATCACGTAATAATCAGTTTTATTAACTACGTTCAACCGCGTAACGAGGAGACGTTCCTACGTTTCTTTTGCGCATTATGTTACAGTGCTTTTTCTATTAAAAAAAAAAAGAAGAAAACAATGAATCTTTTTCTCCCTCCCCTAATCTGAAAAAAATGACAAAGACAGGGAAAGAAAGTGGAGGTCTCTAAAGTTAGCTAAAAAAGGATGCAATTTTGTCAGCAGCGGAGAATACGATCTTTGGATCAAAGATCAAAGGAGTAAGCAAGCCCGTCGAATTCTGTTTACAGGTGTTAACGAGTTGTCCCTTTACGCGCGGCTGCTGCAAACGGCCAGCGGCGTTCCCGGCGCGGACTCCTCAGGCCCGCCGACGGGCGCGTTTCCCTGGTTCATACCCCCGGTTTTCCCATCACCCTGGCCACCGAGCGCGCCCAAGCTGCCGCCGCTGCACGCGCTCCTGTCGCAATACATCGGCCTGCCGTTGCCACAGAACCTCGCGTCGCTCGGCACGATGCTCCCGGTCGGCCTGAATCCGAGCGCGTCGTTGAATCACAGCAACGTGAACGGCCACTCTCTGGGCGGCCATTTGCACGGGCATCCCTTGAACCTCGGGGTGCAGAGCATACCGCAGAACCTAAGTTCGAAGAATGACAGGGAGGAGGACTCGGCGTCGTCTGA
Organism: Monomorium pharaonis; assembly: GCF_013373865.1. Taxonomy (NCBI): domain Eukaryota; kingdom Metazoa; phylum Arthropoda; class Insecta; order Hymenoptera; family Formicidae; genus Monomorium; species Monomorium pharaonis. The sequence goes on along the minus strand of NC_050469.1, from coordinate 11,644,536 downwards.
CGACGAGATCAGGAAGCAGAGCGCGGAAGTGCTGAGAGTGAAGGCGGAAGAGGCGCTACGCAAAGCGGACAATTAACTGTGAGACTTAGGGATTTTTGTAAATACGAAGGACCCTCGGTTCACCCAAACCGTCGTTTGATACCAACGTAAATATTTTCCGTTCGGTGATTATCCGCGATTCTATGGTATCCTGTATGCGTCAGAAGATTATTTCGTTTGTCAGGCTGCAAGGGTATGGATTCAAAATCGTTCATACAATTCAATAGGCATTTTAACATGGTATCCCGGGAGAAAATGTTTTTGCCACTGAACTGTAAAAGTGAGAGAAACTAATAAAACTCTCTGTGATAGCAAAAACTAATAAATGTTTTTTGCATTTTCTTCCGGGACACTCTATTCGAATAGGAAATATTTGAATAGAAAGTAAACAATATTTGATACACGTTTGGATATTTGTTGTGACCAGATCGATATTATTAATTTTGAACATATTTGATCAGCAGCATAGTCCAATCAATAAATTGTTGAATGAACTTACACAACTTCAGTGCTAATTAGATGTTGACATAAGATGCTGTAATAAGTTTACCGTATATTAGTTATTAATCGATAATTGCTGATTGAATATATGCAGCCCTTTGATCTAGAACCATTGAGACTTGAGAATCGCAAATTCGAACATGTTTTGAAAAAATGCAAACTTAAAGCAAAAACAAAAACACCTGATTTTTAATAATATAATGATAATAATATAACAAAGATTTTTTTAAACGTAATTTAATTTCCTTTATTCTGAAAAATTTAATAAAAATGGCAGAACCATTTATTTATTTATTTTTTTATTAATAGATAAAAATAAACATTTATGAATTATTTTTAAATATATTATTACATAAATTTTAAAATATTTATATACATTTATTGATTTTTTTAAATTATAATATTATTTATTAAATAATATACACACGCAAGAAATAAAATATTTCAAAAAATTACAGAGATCGCCAGTTTATGATGAAATATTTGATTGCTTATTTTTATTTGTTTTCCAGCGAAACGTTGCATGAGATTTAATAGATAGCTATGCACGTAATGCAACCGTGCATTATTATATAATGGATTATACACTTATATTTGCGCCGTAATTAGTTAGTATTGCTCGAGTTGCTATTTGATAGTGACACGTAATGATCTATTGCATCGATGTTAAAAACTGATTACATTTCTCTAGGTGAATTAATGTATAAGGGCTGATCGGACTAATCGCTGCACTGAATTATATTAATAATATTCTGTGATTGTCGTCATAGAATTTAATAATAATTTATACATATTTGATTTAATTATTTTTTATTAATCATAAAAACTTTTTTTTTTAAAAAACATAAAAATTACAATTATATTTATCCTGTGTCACAACTGCCTTATCCTGTATGTAAAAAAAGATAGATGGTTGCAGCCATGTAGAATTTCTATCAAACGATCAAGTGCCGTACAGGATCGCCGATGTACGCTACAGGTGAAAAGAGAAAGCAAGAGTGCGAGGAAAAGTTTTGTAAAATATATGTATCATACGAACATTAGATATATGTAACATATATATCGGTATAGACTTTATGTAAATATGTAGGCTACCCATTATATATATATAAGTGAAGAAATATATTAAACTTACCAAGAACCATGCAAAAATTGTATTTCTTTCAAGGCTAACTAACTGGCTGTCATAAGTCGAGAACGATCTTGTAAGAGATAAAAAAAGAGATAAATAAAATTTGAAACGAGTTATTAATTAATTGATTACTTTAAGTAATTATTAGAGTTGAATTAATTTTTAATAAGAGAAAAATCACAAGAGGGACGTTGCAATTAAAATACTCGAAAGTAGTACAAGTGCCATGCGACTGCACGCGATCATTTTTCAATATAAATATATTTTCAAGTGTCGCGCGGCATATAAAAGTCTTTACTTTAGCGTATCACTAGATTAATAAGCCGCAGGTGCCTCGTCTCCGACTCTTTCGCATCCGTCAATTCGGGCCTCAACTACCCTAATTCGTTCTGTCCGAGGGCAATTCACACGGGGGCGAACTACAAAATCGCTTCCGCGTCATTAATCATGAAAAGATTTGGCGTATTGGCCGCGTCATTACGACGATTTCCTGAATTCCGCGCAGCTGGCGGTGCCCCCCGCGCGAAACCCCGGATTCCCACGGGCCCCCGAACGCCGACTATGTCGCGCGCGTTTAATCGCGCACCCCCGTCCCTCCCGCCCCCTTCCCCGTTTCGCCCCCTCCCCGGGCTCCGCATTTTCCGCCGTCGAAAGTGAATTTCGTCCGTGGGCGGGATCGGGCGCATCCCGGCGTGAACGCCGGTAACACGCACAACGGCAATTACAATCCGGCCAATTTATCCGCGTTATCAGAAATTTATCTGTCGCAAAGGGCGAAGGCCGCATATACGACGAACGCGAGAGTTAACGTTATCGCCTGGCGTTATCGCACGGGGAGGTAATTATTGCACCACCTGCTTGGGACGCGCGAGGTTCGATAGAGCGCACAGATAACGCGAATATGATATTTCATTTCGAAGACATTTTAGCGAGGCTTATTTTACTGATGCTATATTTTACTGGCGGCTTTTTCATGAATTCAAAAGTTTATTGAAGCAACTATCAAATTATATATATATATATATATATATATATATATATATAAGATTTGTTAAAATAATTAAGGACTTTAATGATCAATCGATTTTTAGTTATAATATATGGACAGTCTCTTGTTGTGTCAATAAATTTACTGTATTATTATAATATAATAAATATGATTAGAGAAACGTCGCTTTCACACGGAGTTACATGCCATTTCAGCATACTAATTAAGATAATGAATACCTTTGCTGTTGTAATGAAACTTGTAATATTAGTAATTTTTATCATAGTAAGGAATTTGTTTAATAAGGATACCGATAAAGTTGCTTTCAAACATATAATTTCTTTGTTAAACTATATTCTTAATTATAAATATTGAACTCGTTGTAGCTTTGCTGAACCATTTAATTTTTTTCTATGGTACGCACTTGTATGGAAATATCGACGAAAACTTGGCAACGACAGGTTACGAAGACGCCCATTTTCGTGGATTTTTAGGCGAAGAAACGCAGGATGGCGCACTCGAGAAGCGGCGCAGACATTTTGTATTGCCACATTAGGTGAAGTATACGCGTACGCTTTCGAAATGCTCCGCTTGCGTTTTAGCTCAACGACCGCGTCGCATAACGCCGCAAAGTTCTACTAAATGGAACCACTAGAGGATGGAGAAAGAAACGCTCGAGGTCCACTTCGCCCTCGATTTCGTCCGTCAAATGGTATCGTTGAATTTCGGTTTTGATCCTAAAGTCTTTCACATTTCTGGGATATTCGGTGTGTTAACCTTCTTTACTGAGACTGATTTAGGAAATAGCGCGTATAAAATAGTAACAATTCTACGATGCTAGACAATCATTTTTGAAGAAAAAATTTCAATTCCTTTGAAATATTTTTCTACCTCACGTTGTAATTTAATGATATCAAAACATTTGATATTGGGAATTCTGAATGTTAATATGCCTATTTTATCTTAATTAAGATAAACTACAAGTTAATATTTTTTGAAAAACGTTATGCACAAGTCAAATGTATAAGTGCATTCTTATCTCCAGATGTAAGAGAAAAACGATGTTCCCGTTTGTCCTGTTTCCACAGATTTCCACTAACCGTTTCTCGATTTTTTACAAAGTGCTATAATGTAGATGAAGAATCACAGTTGCATACTACTGATCGCGATCGCGGTTGTTACGAAGGACAATTAGATTAAAAGCAGCGCCTCTCGTGGCGGCTTGAGATCCATTAGTGCCCATTGTGCCACCCCATTTACACCCCCACCGACCATCCCCTATTGCTCCATGCCCTCCTCTCCGGAATAGAGCACCCGTCTCCGAAGCCAGGTACTTATTCTCAATAGTAATATGCTCACTTCATATTTCTCGTCTTTGTCCTTCAACGCTTCTGTCTGCGTCTCCCGACTTCTCTTTCCTTCCGTTCTTCTTCTACGTTTCTTAATGGCAGCAAAATTTACCGGTAACGATGCCGTTTAAAAAGATTTTTCTGTCTTACAAATATTACCGTTATAATACGCGTGCGAAAATGCGAAATCCCCGCGGCGTTAATAACGAGTGATCCGAGTGACTTCTATTAGTCTATCGTGTTTGAAACAGGCATTAACTACGTAATCACTGAACCCAACTAATCTTTCCTTTGTGTTTATTATCCATAATTTTGTATCATTTGTTAATTAAAATATTTAAATTTTTTATTTAATATACAATTGCGTTAGTACGCAACAAAAGTAATAATACTAACTAACTAATAATAAAAATTAGATTCAGCTTACAAAATACATCTTTCTCAATTATTAAACTTAGTATGTGGCACGATAGATCGAGGATAATCTTTAAAATATACAATAGTAAGTTGGATGAAATGAATAACCGAGAAATAAGAAAAGTACCATTTCTCGAAAACGAATTTTGATGCTTTATATTCTTTATAGTATTTTTATATTAATTATTAAACATATTTTTAGTTCTATAAAAACTATTGTACATGCCGAAATGTTTGTCGGATTTTAAACGCAATTGTAAACTAAAGCTAAGACTAATCTAATTTAATTCGATTGTCAAATTTTCTAACGATGCTACAAGTATTTTAAAAAATTACTCTTCGATCAAAAAATGGTACTTTGTTTATGTAAGACATAATAGAAAGACTCCTGATGAATAATAACTGCAATATTTTTTAATCGAAGAATATATATATGATGACTAAATACTATAATCTTTAAACGCATTTCAAATTTAATATAATATTCGTAATGAAATTATATGTGTGGACAGCTTTATTTAATAAAGCTACAAAATTTCACGTATTAATTTATAGAATTTGACGCGTAACTCGATATCTTTCTATTTGATATTTTGTCCATGTAAACATTGCAGCAAACATTATTATGGTTTCTATATAAACTTCATATAAATGACTCGTGCAATACCACAGACTAATTTGGATGCAAAGTCGAAATAATATTCCTAAGCGCGTATATATAATACATTCGCAATAGCTGACGCTTACCGCAATGGTTTTGCGTAAGCGTGGAGATATAATGCTTAGAATCGCGCACGAAACGTTGTTATTTTTTTCGGCGCTAATAATTCGTCGAGCGTCATTATCCGGAATTAACGTTGCCTCCGCGAAATAATAATCGCTCTCGTGGCGAGCATGCTCTGATCTGCCGTAGCAGGATTCATTTCAAATATTAAAACGTACAAGTGAATTTCTGCTTAGTTTTATGCCAATGTTTATCGGTTTAATGTTTCGTTAATTCACGATGTAATTAATCGATAAGTGTACTCCATAGGAAATAATTCTATTCAAATCATACGGATCGTTTCGAGATACAATGTTACTCGTTCACTGATTTAATGATAATTTTTTTGTGCAACTTTCTTAAATAACAAATGAAATAACTGACTTAAATTATTGCGTTTAAAAAAATCATTATATTATTGTTTTTTTTATAATAAGCATTCCATTACTTTTCTATATGTGTAATAATTGACGCAAAAAACATATACATGTTTATTTGAGCATTTATAAAGCGTCGGGAATCCAACTATTCAAAATTAACCGGTTTGGATACCCAATTTCAAAATCACCCTAATTTGCGGCGAAGAACGCGAAGAAACTCCCCGCTGCGGAAAGGATTCCGCGTGAAGGTACGTCCTGCGATTTCTCCCGGCGAAGGATCTTTGGAAACCTCTCCATGTTCACACGTTGTGAAACTGGGTGTATGGTTATGCTTAAAAATTAGTGTCGTTATGACGCCGCGCCCGACTCTACGTACACATTAGGTGTACACACTTCATTAAGGCCATTAGGGGGCATCAGAGCATCCAGGGCGCGCCCAGCAAGGCGACGATCGGCGGTCTCAAAAACGATCTCTTTCTAGCCCTCGTCGTCTTTTCAGCCCCCCCGCACGAGGGGTGACCAACAATAATGGCTTCTACGCTGATAGGCTTACGCTCCGAAATTGTAGGCCTCCCGAGCCTCTCTTGAAAAGTGATATACCTGCAGCTTGCAGCTCTGGCCGCATTCGTACTTGCTAGCGATCAACGACGCAGGCATCGCGGATCACGGGGCGAAATGATTCCGAATGTCGAATCTCTCCGATGGAACTTTATTTCACACATAGGTGTTTGTTTCTATCAACGTAGAATTAACTTTAATTTCGATTTAACTTGCTTGTTATCTCATTTTCGTTTCAAAATTGAGAAAAAAAGATAAAGAATAAGTTAAACCGAGATTAAAGTTAATCTACGTTGGTAGAATGGTGGGCTGTGATTCTTGCGAAGGCTGGCTACCTTTATCATCTGTTAGCTTAAATTATTTAAAAAATTGAATATTAATATAGAAAAAGGACGCAATAGTTCAAAATACAAGACCGGATTTTCATAGTTTTTCACGAAGGGAAACGACACTTTATAAATTGACATCATGATATTGCACGCGAATTAATTTAGGAAGGCGCGTTTGAAGAATGCTAGACCGTGTTAGACCGTTGTTTGGCTTGAAATTTAATTTCATTGCACTCGCGCTTGATTCCCGCGGAAAACGCTTTTCATAAAAAAAAGCAGGAGGGAGAGAGGGATGAGGGACGACCAAGCGCGATCGGATACACTCCGGCTCGTTGAAAAGATCAAAGCGCATGGAATTCTAATGGATCGTGGAACGAGGCCTTTCACACTCGATCAATTTTCTCGAATGAAGCGGTTTTCGCGGAATAAAAGGTGCATTAAGGCGTGCTCGCATATGACGGGAGTCCGTCGGGGTGCGATCTTGCGCGGGGTCAAGAGTGCCCCCCCGACAGGAGGAAATTCAGTAAACGCAGAATAAAGACTGATACCCCTCAACTCTTTCCAGGGTTTTCTTTTGATAAAAGTAATGCTGCAGCTTTTCCTTTAGTTATTTGGGGTAATTATTATAACGTTATGTATTTGCTTTGAAAATATCGAATGTACTGAAAGAAGATTATATATCACTTTGCATTATTTTTTTAAAAGTATCTATCTTTAACTTTTATTTCTGTAATTACGGATATGTACTAGATTTATAAAAGTATATATTTAAAAAACACTTTCAATATATTACATTAATAATTTTATAAAAGTAATTAACGAGACTTATGTGTCATTGTTTAATTAATATGTTGAATGTTTTGTTTTTAGTAGGTTTTCACATTTGAATATTGGTTTTATTGCTAAACATTTTTCACATATTTAAAAAAGTTGTACTTTGTAAATAATTTAACTTGTAAATTTGAGAAGTACTTTTTACTTTAATTGTATTTGATAATACAAATAACCCAGCAGGCCCGTGTAAATTTAAAAGAATATATACATTTGTGTAAATTATATAAATTATAAATTACATAAGATAAAAGTAGAAGGTTTATATTACAAATGTAGAAATGCATTTTTTAATCGATATATTTATACATATGTAAGTTTTAAAATGACAGCCAATAAATTAGAAATAAAAAAAATTATCCTAGATGTCATCGTAAATAGACACTTCGCTTTTCTCCGTTTAAACGAAAATTAATCGTTCCGGTCGTGATCAGCTTTATCTGGACGTACCGGTCGTAAATTAATCGTACAGTTAATTCCGTTCTGTCGATGTACAATCTAATAAAGCGTGAGACACGAAAGGCTGCGACTGCTCTTTGATAAAACGATCAGCCGACCATTTCCATCCTTTGCCGTGCCGCTAATATTACATTACATTAAGCTGATTATCTATCTCGCGCGTTTGTGTACGTTTTCCATTCAGGGGCAGATCTGGAAACTAGACACCTGTGTATATCTTTATAATAATCTAGAAAAAGTTGGAGAAAGTGAGAGAGAGAGAGAGAGAGAGAGAGAGAGAGATAAATATTACTAAAAAATTTTATATTGGAGGTAATATCTTTTGCAATAAGTTTTTTACAATTTTTTGGGGGGGACAGAAGAAATTTTAGATGCGTGTAGCATCGATATTAATTTAATATTGTGATATTATTATACTCTGATATTATTAGATTCTGATTCAATTTAAGCCATGTTTCAAGAAAGTAACGCGCAATTCAGAGACTTAAAAAAATGTGTAAAATTACATAAAAAATATTATTTAGATATTGAGATATTTGTTATAACCATTCCTCGGCTTCTTTTTTCTCTCTCTCTTTCTTTTTCTCTTCTCGATTTTAATTGTATTTATACTTCAAAGTCTTACCTCAATTGTTGTTTTAAAATTGCTATTCTGTTCGATTAATTGTATTAAAAATATATTGTAACTAATTACGTAATAAGATGTAAACTGGGTAAAGAATGTAATACAAGGCAAAAGAATGACTTTTTAATAATTTATATAAAAAATTTCAAAGAGAAATAGATAGAAAGAGAACAGACAGTAATAAATATTAATTTCGCAATATTTAAGAAATGTGTTCTATTTTGCTCTACGTATTCCCTTTTTATTTTAGACTCCGGAGGGTTAACGCGACAGTGGCAAATCTGGGGGTCGAAGATTGTCGCATTTGCGTCCGCGTAACAAGTTATCCGGTCATTGATTCCACGCCCGAGAATCGTCGCGACAACGGAGCCACAAAGGAGCCTCACGCCGAGAGGCCCGGTTATTATTGAAACCGTTCTCGCAATCCGAAAGAAGGCAAGAAGGAGTTGGTGCCAGCCGCCGTATCCGTTTAGCCCTAAAGTGCTTTCACGGTCGGCGTTCGAGGGTTGGATTTAATGGCCGTTTAAGGGGATTTTCGGTGGATAATTAGCGGCGGTAACGGGAGGGGGGGGGGAAAAAGGAGAAACGTCGCCGCCGTGGCGCAGCGTTGCGGCGACGTTACGCGCCTCTCATCGGTGCGAAAAGCCGCGACAAAGGGGGTCGGTTACACGATTACACGGTGGGATATGCGCGGTACACCGACAATCTGACCGCCGATTGGTCGGTCCACGAGCGGAGGGCCGGGTAGTCCATTGGCTTCGGGCCGGGACTTTTGGGATGCGACCCGCGTCCCGGATGCGAGAACTGGCCGCACGGAAGCGACGGGACCCCGAAGGAGATTCTCTCTCTCGAGGACCTTTCTATCGAAAACGGTCCCCGCCGGCCTCCCGCGGCGAGCCCAGGCAGATGCGGACACGTTACACCGTGTATAGAATCACGCCGAATAATAATCTCGTGGCCGTGTTTGGCCACAGAAGTATCTTTTATTGTGATTTTTTTCTCCCCCCTCGAGGGATTTCCCAAGGAGGGCGGGTATCAGCACGACGGGGAGAGGTGTAAGCTTACAAGTTTACGAGGCTGCTTCCAGTTTGTGAGCACACGCTACCGGTTCATCTCCGACGACACGGTCCTTGTAGGCACCGCCGATGTATTTGATCACACCCGAAGTGTGAAAATGGAAATTAGCTTGGATTTATTACGGCAGAGTGAAGAGCCAAGATTGATTCAAATTTATTTGTTATTACATCGACGCTTTTTATTCTTAATAAATTCGCGGAATAAATAGTCTAATAAATTCGTTTATTTCTACCGAAAGAATAGACAATTAACTGTCGCGAATAAACTTCAGCAATATCAATAATTACTATCGCAAATTATTATTTAAACAACAGATGGGAATTTATCTAATCGAGTGACAAATTGATTGGAATTTCTATTTCGCACAATCGTGTTAGAAGTAACGATGTTTTTGACATCGCGTAATTATTATGCCATTGTAATCAATGCATCACGTATAAACTATCACATTATGTCCACAAAATACGTAATTTTCAATAGAGCAATTGTTGCAATTTTTATTAATAACTTATCTTCAATTTTTCGTGACATTTCTCGAAATCTGTTTAAATAATTCTATTGCCACAGTTCTTAACACGAATCTCTTTTGTGGCGAATGTAGGACAAAGTAAGACGCACTACGGGATCGCGGGATGTGTTATTGATTTCATCTTAATCAAATCTCAATATCTCAATTACGTTTTGAGCCGGGCTTTCCCATTTGTTTGCCGTAGAGATTTTAAAGCCAGGGCCTATTGTCTGCACGCCACCCCTGAGCTTCCTGCACCAGGCTTAACTTTTCATTCTCCTGTAAATTGCAGGTTCTGTATTACGGGTATAGAACACGGGTGTAAATCGAATGAAACAATGGGGGCTTCCGTCTACTACGATCCTCGAATCCTGCTTATCCGTCTAGCGTGTCGTCGAGAGAGGGAATTTAATTTTAACTCGGATCGCGCCGGTCTGTCAGCAACTATTATCTCTCCTACGTTTTTCTGCATCTGTCAGAACTGGATGCGGAACGGCGATCGGTTCTCGTACACGTTATCCGATCCCGACGAATATTTTTACAGGGCTAAATTGGAGGAAATATAGAGAAACGAGATACACTGCGATAATCACATTTTACGTAAAATTATTATTCGTATTATCTATCCGTTTTTCCATCCATACACATCTTACGGATAAAACTATATTCTTTACTCTCAGATTTTTTATATATTTTAAAAATTAACCCATAAAAATAGAAATATTTAAATTATATAACATATGTATTTTTTTAATAGATAAGTTTTTAAATTAATTAATAATTATTTCGAACTTTATAAGTTTTATTAATCTTGAAATATGTTCAATCTGACGATAAGTGATCTCTGCAGTTAGGAATAGTTACATCATGCAACACCCGTCGGAAAACACCCTGCGAGAATTGGTCGGATCTCTCCGAGCCGCAGCCTGCGGTCTCGCGGACGGATTAACGAGCTGGTATTGTTGTTTAATTGATTCTCGAATCCGTTCACGGCATCGGACTAATATGGCGCTCTCCGCGAACTAATAACGTACATTATGATAAACCCGTCGCCGGGAGCGGGCCGGACCAGCGCGAGAGACGTGGCGTGGCGCACGTGGCGACACGTGACTCTACGGATCGCCGCTTCTCGCTCCGGCCGCCGCCGTCGGGCCTCGTCCTTTTATTTAATTAGCGCGACTTTATGAGGCGCCTCGCATATTAGCCGACGCTCCGTTTCCTGCCAATTTGACGGGCGAGTGAAATCTATCGCCCTGAATCACGAGCTCGAGAGCGGCACGTCCCCGTGGAGACGGGTTCATTAGAGAAATCGATTTATTCACGCGTCGTTACGAACAATATTCTTCTTTAATCTGCGAAGCGCGATTCTCCGCGACAAAGAAAAAAAAAAAGAAAAGAAAACAAAACAGCAATTATAGTCGCGCAGTCAAGCGAAAGGTGCGACGTTTTTTGTATGCACCTTTTTATGTAAAATGTGCCTGCCGAAAGATATTAATTTCCCAATCTTTCACGTATACCTGTGATTATGCTTCGATATCTCTGACGCAAAGTTCCTTCATCACTGCGCAATTGTAAGTATCTCCTGGCCATTTTAGCAATCAAAAAGTACCATGATGTTTGCAATCGCGATAACCCGTCACGGACACGCCGCTCATAGTCCGGGGGGAGAGGGGAGGGGGGGAAAAGGGATGGAGGTCGTATGGAATCTGCGGTCCGTTCTCGCAGCGAGATTTTTCATCCCGACTTCTCGAACGAAAGCGACCCGGGCGCGAGTGCGCGCGCTTTTTACGCGTCCTCGCGTCACTTTGCGCTTACTCGCGGAAAAAGCTCAGCGCCGACGACGAGAATCGCGCGCGTTTACACGACCGTGCAACGACACCAGCGCGCGCGCGCGCGCGCGTGTGTGTGTGTGTGTGTGTGTGTGTGTGTGTGTGTGTGTGTGCACGGACGACATCCTTGCGCCCATTTCCATCATCCACCCGTCCGTGCAGCCCCGACAGCGCGGGGCGCACATGTGCGCGCCCACTCGCGCGCGCGCGCGCGCGAGCGAGCCGCGACCGCGGCGGCAAGTTCCATTCACGCATACACTCGCTCGCAAACAGATTCCCGGCTTGAGTCGAATATATTGAAATAATCTGGGCAAATACGACAAGTTCGGTTATGAAATTTGCCGAAGGGCTTGCGAGCTCTCTCGGCTCTCCTGTCTCCGCCTCTCCGCCCCGATCTCTCTCCCTCTACCCCCTCCCCCCTCCCCCTCTCCTCACGGTTTCCCGTCCCTCTCCTTCCGCCCGCTGAAACCCCACGTTGCTCCTTTACCTCTTCGTCCTGGGTCCCTCCTCGTTCTCCTCTCGTCCTCCTCCGCTTGCACCGTCACCAGCCGGCATCGCGAATCTCCCCGAGTGATATTTGCTCAAAATCGGTTCAATAGCAACTTGGGTATTCGCCTGTTCCTCTTATACGTTTCGGCTACCCCCGTCGTATAATGTATACACGCGAGTATGTAGTCGTAGAGTCGTAGACGGTAGTTGTCTGTGTGACGGTACGTATGTTCGTTGTGTGTTTAAATGTGTGTGCACGCTTCGTCATCACCGCAAACCGCGCGAATCTTGAACCGTGTGTCTCGTCGAGGCCCCAGTGGGAAGTCGCTGAATATCCTTCACGTGAAAAGTCCTCGGAATCGCTTTCGTGTAATTAGAAATTCTTCTTTTTCCTCTTCTTCTCCGTTTTCCCCTCTTCTTTCTCTTTTCCTCCCGTAAGATAACGGTGTCAATTTTGTAGAGCGTTGAATCAAGTAATATTATATTTATCAAATTATGTCTTATTAAAGCGAATCTTGCTAATAAATGTATGAAACCATCGAGAGATTGTATGGACGAATTATCGAATGAGCGGTATCTCTCGACGCCAATAAATACCGCGACCATGTTTCGGCAATGTTATCGTTTAACATTAGTAATTGTTTAAGAGAACAATCTGCGTAGGTAACAATGAAGGATAATTTGTCATATTACCCGGCCGTTTGATGCGCGCGTTACAAAACCCCACGCGCGATTCGTGCCTCGCGCATAGAATGAATTAACCATTTAATGATTTCATCTCATTAACGATGGGTGTATTAACGGCCGCTCGAAACGTAAGTGCGCCCGGCCGCGCACAATGACGGCGAGATGCGTATAAACGTGCGAAACGTATGAGCGTACGTGGATTTATAACGCGCGTAGTCGAGCAGAAATCGAAACCTTTGATACACGGGGTAGGACAATTAAACGCTAAACTACCCCTCGAGGGCACGGGGCGCGCCCCTAATGCGCTCTTTATGGCGACTTAATGCCCCTAATATTGCATGCGACCCTTGTTTATACCAGTTCAGCGCTTCCCATTTTCGTCGTGTTTTCACTTACTCGCCGGTTACGTACCACGTACGTACATACAATTTGCGATGGAGATGCGGGTATACGTGTGTGTACCGCCTCGCGTTTTCCCATGCAAATTTACCTTACTTGCCGGACTTCCCGCGCCCGCGAAGATTAACGTCGCGAGGAATTGGGAACGTCGAAGGGAAGCGTCATAAATCACCCGTACGCATATCCCACCTCTCATCGATGAGAAAAACAAAATCCCATGCATTATGGTTTGATTGCAATCGCGTACGATTGTCACGGAAAAAATTTTTGCGGCGATCGCGGGCGGCGGGAGGGAAGGCGGGGAAGATCGCGATAACCGAACGCGGTAGAACTCTTGCGAATTTCCATTCCTTCTCATAACGACGTCTGCCGGCAAAGACTCGCTTCCGCGGATCGCTCGCAAACTCAATGGCAAAATTCAATAACGGGAGCTTATCAGGAGCCCGGATGCGCCGCGAGACTCGGCGACGGTGGCACGGGAGTCAACGATTTCTCTTACGACGCGGTTGGTTTATTTAAAGGGAACGAAAGAGAAAGAGAGAGAGAGAGAGAGAGAGAGAGAGACAGCACGACGGGGTTGCGGGGCAAACACGCGTTACATCCCATCCCCCTCGCGCTGAGAACCCCTGTGTCGCGGACATGGCATGGGAAAAGTTGATGTTGTGTTTGTCGTAGAGATCTACCCGTCGAATAATGTAATGCAGACGTCTCTATTGAGTCGTACCTAATATATCTGTCACCGACGGCGCGGCTCTGTCGCTCTCTGTTTGGTCAAGCCTCGGCGGACTCGTCGTCTTGATTAAATTACGAAGTTACGGGTTAGGTTCGCCTACAGCAGGAAAAGAGGAAACTGCCGCGGCTTTGTCCGATCTAATCGATAGCCCGGAGATTTCATCGGTTAATTGAAAAGCGAGCGAGATCTTAAGCTCGGACAGCGGCTAAAATTGCATAAGATGTGTATATGAGTGATATACAGTGTAAGATTATCCGTTACTTCTTTAAAGCGTAGAGCCTGTATGAAAATTTGCGTCTCTAAACTTTAACAATGTATTATTTTATAATTTGCGATTTGTTATGCGACGTAAATCCGTCCGATGGATCGATGAAATAAACGAGTCGCAGATAAAAGGGAGAATTAATTGAAAAATTCAAATCAGATGAAAATGACTTATTAAGTATTTGCTAGATCGTGTTAAAATACTTTATTGTACTTTTGAATTTATTAGTTTGCACATTTTGCCGCATTTCGCGCCCATTGATCGTTTCTCATAAGAGTATGGACTTTTAAAAATATAATTTTAAATGCGTGGCAAATCTCATCCGAGAAATGAAACCATAACCATCATATTAACAACGTACGAACGCCATTTAATGAAAATATAGCAGCGGACATAGTTTTTCTGCCATGCAATTAACGTCAAAGCGGGTGTCGACGTAATTTGTAATTTTCACGCTTTTATCGTTTATCGTAAATGACTGAGGGTTAAAGAACCAAGTTATCCTTTGAAATAATAGCGCCGCGTCATCTAAAAATCCGAACCCCGCGATGCGAGAGCGGAGTGCATTAATTCGCCATAAAAGCTGGCCGTCTCGTAAATGATTTGACGTGATTAAGGACTGCACGCGCGTTTGACAAAGGAACAGCCAGGTCTTACTAGTAGCGATACAGCTCTTTCGGCCCTAAAATCCGTTAAAATTATTTTAAGCACGGAACGTAGCTGGACCGTACGTCTAATTGAGCTTAATTGAAGAGCGCATGATACGCAGTATGATGCGACCCAGCACATGCGACCAAAGATTTTTTTAGAAGAGCGTCACTTTTACATGACTCGCACTCGTTAAAACCGTCATAGGAGAAAGCTTACAAATCCGTCCTGCCGGGTGCATTGATTTCCGGCTTAAAACTTAAGCCCCCCGACTGGCAAAACTAATAACTGCTCGGCAAGGCACCCCTTCCCTCTCCCCCTTTCATCCCCCGTCCCTAGCATTTTTCAGCGTTAGAGGATTTTTTAGAAAGTAATTCTTAATTTGAGGGGCGCCCCAAGTTTTGACACTTACGGCAACTTTTTAATATTGCCTTTTGTGAAAATAAAGCCCCTATATGTTTATTGATTGCGGCTATCGGCTTAACTGGGAACGAAATTTTTCAATTGCCTGTATTTTAAAAGAGACTCAACATGGAAACAATAGATTTGTTTTTTATTGCCGCACATATCTCTCTTCTCGCTTTCATTAAATTTCATACACGTATCTATTTTATTTCAAATACACACAATGTGTACACTAATCAATAATAAAAGGCAGACCCTATATCCATTTGTAAGTTGCAAATGCATATTTTCTTCTTTATTTAATATAATTACATTTTTAAATAAAAATGATATTTTTTTATTAAAAAATGTTACTTTCTATACATAGAAATAAAATAAAACAAAAAAAATTTAATTAATTTGCAATTTATTAATTTAAAGTCTTTTATTATTTCAATATTTTCCTTAAATAGTTATTTACTGGAGAGACTGTTCAGCGACTGCAGTGATCCTGTACGACTTTTTGATTTTAGTAGACTGTGAAACAAATGTAATAATCCGTACATGTTCGGAGGTATTTTTGCAGACAAGTATCGTGATGAGTTGATGACTCTCTTAAGTTTCCTCTGGCCTTTCATAAATCACAACCATGTTGAAATAGTCGGAGGCGCCCGAAATTGATCTCTCAGCGCGCAACCATTGTATATTTTTCTGATCGCGGCGTGTCATTTAATTTATACAGTGTTTACCGTTTCGTGTAGATCGTGCAGTGACTCGCTAAAACGCGTGGATGATTAATGAACCAAATCGTGATGTCCACCTTCGATGAGCGACGATGAGCCCCGTTCTTCTCTCTTTCCCACCCCCTGAATGATCGCATTATAAATCACATGCGATATTTCTCGCCCTGCTTATCGCCCGCCCGCGCGTACGATAGCAATCATAATTGTACCTGCGCGATAGCCGATCTAAGAGAAAAAAAGAGCAAACACATATCCCGCGGTGCTGCTAACGATCGTTATTTCTCGATTGTCATAAAAACGCATCACATCGGTCGACGTTTTTAATTCTATTATATTTTGCGATGTTTTTCCGGAAAAAAAAACATTTTTGTTTGGAAAATATCTTTATTTTCGAAATATTAAAATGACGATGTTAAATATTAAAATGAGATTATGTATATGCCGCGTTAGACACAATTCGATTATGAAGAAATTTTCTATAGTTTCAAGAAAAAAATATTTTTATTATTTATTAATAATTTAATTTTACAGTTTTCATGAGAATTTTTGTTAATATTATATTATTAAAATTATTATACATATATATATATATATATATGTATAATAATTTTATGTATATATATATATATATATACATATATGTATTTGTATATAAAGTTCTTCAGATGATTAAAATATTGACATAAAAATATAATATTTTGTTAAAATTTAAAATTATTAAATGCTTTAAAGAAGATTAATATTATTATATATAAGCGAGATTATCTTCTTTAATGTGTGTGTGCGTGAAATAAATTATATTCTTGCTTATATAAAATGGCAATTTTTAAATAGAACATATTAATTTTCATTTGATATTTGTTAGTGTTTTTCTTTACGTATGATTATTTGTTAATAACATTTTTTTTTAATTTATCCTTTTTAAGATATGTTTTCTTCTTTTCAAATTAATCAAAAATTGGTGACAAATATTAAATCATGTTTAACATAATTTTTTGTAAGTTATATTGCGTGTTTTCAGAAACCTCCTTGTGAATCCCTTTATCTATATCATCTTTTACATACATATATTATCCTATCAAGTACATCCTGTTCGCTTTCACGTACAGGACGCATATATTATTCGTCGGTAAACATCAATGTTCTTTACCAAGATTCTTCGATTCTGTGTCTCACCATTCGAACGATCTCTCCTCTCTCGTCGAGTGGATCTCATGTCTCACTTAAGCCATGCACAATGCGACAAATGAACCGAATTTGCGAAACTCGGTGATCCGTGAGCATCGGTAGGCTCCTCGACAGAGGTCTTAGTGGCCCTAGCGCGCGGATCATCCACAGGCGTTAGAACTAACACCATTCAAGGTGTCAAGCAGAAAGAGGTTGGGCGACCCACTCACGGCCCTTTGCAGGTACTCACGGAAAAATCCCAGCCGAGGATCCTAAGGAGTTCATTACCGGTACCTGAATGGACGGCTGTCTCTCGTTTTGGGATCGTATTCTCCTCCTAAAGAGGTTTAATCGAAACATTAACAGACGCTTCTGCTACATCTTATTCTCCGAATCCAGGGACTGAAATCAATGTTACGTGTTTGGGATTAATTTTAGATAGAAGATCATTTCTTTTGTATGGACCGGGACCAAATACATACGCTTTAACTCTTTTGTTACAAATTGCAGAATTGTAAAATTTTTAGCAAAGATAAGTTTTAAAAAATTGAATGAGATTATTGAATAAAAATTGAATAAGATTACAGTGTTAAAAATCTTTATTGAGTTGTGATCTATAAGCTATCTCTTGAAAAAAATGTCAAGATCTAGTCACGTTTGATCACACAACTCAATAAAGGTTTTTAACACTGTAATCTTTGTCGTATTCGATACACATTTGACATTTTTAAAATATAAATACATAATAATTACTTAATTGGGAAGGAAAGGAAAACAAGAAGGCGACAAGAACGTCGTCTTCCACATATGTGCGACTTGCAGGAAGTTTCTCCAGCCGTATCGGAAATGCCATAACTGCCGCAACTGCCTGGGCGCAGGGATGAAGAAACAGAGGCGTCGGGAATTTTCGTAATCACTGGCCGAGGGAAAGCAATTCAATGGCGCGTCACGCGGAAATTGTTGGGCAGTATTTGCGAGATTAATGAGTTTCATAACGCACTAACGACATTCACGGTCAAAACGAAAAGTAGATTACGTGGGTGAATTGGGATAGGGTAGGGCGATGGCGAAACCGAGGGAGGCGCGGCGGAGGAACGGGGTTGCACGCGCGCAACGCTCTCGGGCCATCTGCGAGTTTTGGTGACGATGATTTCACTTGATGAGGCCGTTGGTACTATTGTGAAAACGTTCCCGAGGGCGGGCCGCGCAATTTTGTAGCGCGTGGTGACGATTTAAACCGACCGCTCGCCGACCGTCGTTTTCGTAACGAGCGCGACCGGGTGTATTCGGGTGAATAGGAACTCATCTTGAGGAGAACGCGCGCTCGAGTGCAATTTTGATCTCGATAAGCTTAATTCTTTCTTATCGTATTGTAGTTGTGTGAAAGTATCCGGGAAATATATACAAATAAATTAGTTTCTTTTGAAATATATCAATTTCTAGTTGAACATACATTGTTCTACACTTCTTTCATGACGAACGTCAAAAATATTTTAAGTTCAAGTTAATCTACGCATTGTTGCGCAATCTGAATATGCTAGTTCTGAGATTACTTTTTGTCTAAATTGAGCATTAATTCTAATCTATAAAAAGACGTTTTGTCGAGATTAATTAAGAAACTAAGGATTTTTAAAAAAAAACACAGGAAAATATATCCAAATACATTAATTTAAGCAAGATTTATTTATGTTACGAACGTTACGTTACGCTATTATGATTTTAAGTTTGTGTTTTTATTAAAACTACATCTAACACATTCAAAGCGTTATTTTCGAAATAATGCAGAATAAACATGTAGCGTACAGACGTATGTTCGGAGGATCTGCTATTTCACTTTTAATCGACGAAGTGTCCACGGACGAGAGACTATCTCGCGCTGAGAAATCTCGCAGAGGGGACGCCAGTCACGAGCTTCGGTAGCGAGAAATGAAGGAATATTGCCCGGGAACAAAACTGTTTCCAGGCTTCCATCGAGAGGTCGCGTATACGAAACAAAAAGCTGGCCAAAAAAAAAGAAGGGCCGCGAAACTGTGTTCACGAAAATGTGTCGAGCACAAGCTGCCTATGCAACGCGACGTCATGGTCACTCGTTTCGTCCTGTGTATCTCTATCTCTCTCTTCTTCTCTCTGGTCCATCCACATTCTGCTTCTCTTTCTCTCTCTTCTTCTCCCTCTCTCGTGCGCTTGCACGCATTTTTTTCTTTAATCTAATCTATCGACAATTTGACGGGCGAAAAACTCGTCGCCATTTTTGCCTGTCCCCGTATTCCCCGGCCGGCCCCGGCCCTTCCTTCCACCCCCACGTGGCGCGGCGTAAAGCTATTAAAATTCATAACCCCGGACATACGCCGAGGGGTTAAAACGCGTAGCGCGCCACGTCGAAGAGGCAGAGAACACAGGTGATGCGGGGACGGCAGCGGGTGAACGATGGAGACCGAGAGGAGACACGGGCGGGACACGGCGGAGGAGATGAGCGAAAAGAGAGAGGTAGGGGAGAGGTGGGAAAGGGGGTGGGAACGGTCAGGGCTCTCGAAATGAAGTAACCGAATTTGCGGACTCGTGCTCCACGCTCCGTGCTATAGTCCGGGCGCAAAACAAGAGACTCCGTTGCCCTGGCACGCCGCCCGCGGCTGAATTTTGAATATGCATTGCTTCCCGGTGCAGTGTCGCATCCATATACATGTGGTCCGCGTCTTTGTGTCGGCACGCGTGTATTACGTACGGGGGGGAGTTGAGGCCGGGGAAAGGTGATTCGGCGGGGCAGTTAGGGACCAGCGGCGGGGCACGGGGGTAGGTGTCCGGTTATGTCCGGAGAACGGGCGGACAATGAGGCCCTATTGGATTATACCGACCTCTTTGGCCCGGGTCGAGCGCCCAGTGCGAATCTCTATTAAAAACTTCAAATTGCAGGCCCGGGTTCTGTACCCTGTTGTAGCTCCACGATGAACGGTCGGCCGTCTCGGCGACGTCTCGCTCGACGCGCCTGGCGTCGCGCCGAGGATTACCGGATGCCATCGGTCATTAGGATGCAATGGTGCTCGTAGCTCGACGTCCGTCCAAACGATTTAGATCTCGCCCGAGTGACGCGAACTCTCGGCAAATCTCGTACCTATGGGCTTTACGCTAGGGAATTGCACCAAAAGTTTCAGTAATGCAATTCTGTTTGGTTCAAAAAATATTATCTTTCTCTTTTTATGTTATTATCTCTATTGGAAATCTCCACTTCTTCCGACCTCTCGTGAAAGTTAAAAAAAAGTATCACCCTCCCGAAGTCATAAAAATCCGTTGTGTCCAGGTTGTATTAGTTATGAGATAATTATAAGAGTTTAGTGGCGAATATTGATAACGTTGTCTATTGCTGTCCAAAAGCTCTGATAGTCGAGAGATTAAATGCGTACTGGTTCATTAAAGCTTCATCATCAGGGATGGGCGATGCAAAAAAATATATTTTCTTCCTAGGGGAAATTTGCATTTTTTTGTTAAACCAATTGAGACGAGCCTCGTTCCTTGTTCACCATTTGCAGTTAATGATCGGTCGTCGGTCGAGTAAAACTGATTTTCTGATAAAATCGTCTAGTTATAAAACTGATAAATGATTTTACAATAAGAATATATTTACATATGAAAGAAGCGAAGAATATTAAATTTCCCAAATAATCCTAAATTTATAACATCTCTTCAGAAAATCTCCCTCTCTGATTTCTTTTGAAATTGTGAAAAGAGCACGTAACTCTAACGAGAATATTTTTTACGTTTTTTTAAAAATTATTTCAGACTGATGCGGATTTTTATCGATACTTCATTACCGGGTAACAAAAAAAAAAACTCGATTTGATGCTTTATGAACGGAAACGTTTAGTAACAAAACGTGACATTGCATTAGAGAACTCGACGCGTGGAAGTATCCGCGGGATGTTCCGACTGCTGGAGGTGTCCAATGGAGAGCGATCAAATATTTGCCAAACAGGACAGCCAGTATCGCTGCACAACGCTGTTCTACCCTCCGTCCCCGCGCGCGCTTGTATATATATTTTCTAATAATTGATACAAATCCGACCACCGATTACGTTCTATGGGTCGACGAGCGGCTAACCGTCGGCTTAATGAAATTCGATACAGGCACGCCGGTGCTTTCTCACGTACGCGGATTTCGCATCATGCCGCATTAATATGTTACTAATTGTAAATACGGGATTTACGGTTGCGTTATGGAACGGCCGATTTCGCGATCGCTCTACAGCGCACACACAGTGGGATCACAGCCCTACCGCGTGTCAATAAGATTAATTTCTGTGCGGATTATTCGCAATAATTGGAGATACAATGAGCAGTCTGGCGGGACCAGTGACCGCGCCAATATTGAGTTGATCGAGCATTATTTTCCGTTGGCACGCGCAACACTTCTGTCGGCTTTCGTGGAGACGTAAAAATCGAAGGGTTGTCGCCATTGTACATACATCGCATTACTAAGTTTCAATGCAAAAGAAATGCGCGCAATTGTATATGCAATTGCATGCATACACCGTGTGTAACTTTTTTTTTAATAAACTGTGCATTTGCACGGCACAATTATAATAATTGCAATAATTTTCGGCGAGTTGTGTCGCTTTATCGACGACTGTTTTATCGGTGAAAAATATTTTGTCGATAAAAGAAGAGGACTACGTTTGCCGATTTCCAGTCATTCATTACCGTCGGTGGTAATCTTTTTATTGATTTTTCCCGACTGCGCCGATAAATCAAGTAGAATAATATAATATTTTTGTGCCAGGGGACGCTACTAGTTTAAGGGAATTTGGATATTATTGGAGAGACATTGTGAATTGTGACTCCAAATGAAGAAATAAAACTTACAACTGAAGTTACTTATTAAGTTTATTATATAGAAATTCCAAAAAAAATTTTATTAGACATTAAAAATTTTTAATTTTTGAAAGATACAGATGAATGACGTAATTAGACAACAAATAGAATTTTGTTTCTTCAGTAAAAAAGATTTGAGTAAATCAAAATTTGTAAAATACAATAAGTAATAATAAGAGAAGAATACAATGTAATATTAAGAGAAAAGAAAACGTTGAAAACAACATTGTCACAGAACGTTGAAATATCTGAATATCTTTGATATAGATCATTATTTATTAGAGAGCAATATACGCACACCAGTGCAAACAAATGCAACGGGCGTGCCCTGATACTTCGTGGTCACCATAGAGCGGCGTCTGGCAGTGCACCGTTATAATTACGGAGTAGCAATCAATTAGTACACCAATCATGCGTTGATTAAGGGGTCGATTGGAATGTAATGGGACTGTAGGTGGTCACTGATAATTAACGTTGGTGGAAACCGCCCGATGCGTACTGCGTAAAATCAAATACTGTCGACCCTGTCAGGAAACGAAATATTCGGTGTGCGGCGAGCCCGATTTCAGACTCTACGATTCTACAGAGAGAGAGAGAGAGAGAGAGAAAGAGAGAGAAAGAGAGAGAGAGAGAGAGAGAGAGGGGGAGGGAGGAAATATCTGTTACGTCTATCATAAAAATATTTTTCAGATATGCTTGTCATAAGCTAAATTCTAAGACATAAGTAAATAAAATTTCAAGTTAGAAAGATTAAATCGTGGAGATGCTTAAAATAGTACTTTTTGATAGAAAGATTATGGAAAAAAGTCTTTGACATAAAATATTATTTCTGCCACTTAGTTGCATATACCTGAACTTTTGAGCTTTTTATTGCTGTTGAACGTAAACCGACGAACATAAATAGTGGGTAATAAGGGATAATATGATGAAAATGAATGAAAATCAAAAAGCAATAGCTGTCATAGTGACTTTATGAAATTTATCGGCTTCCCATTTTATCAGGCGGCGAAGAAGCGAAGAACGCCGGAAACTGAGGGCCGCGAGAAAAAAAAATATGCTAAAAAACCTGCATTCGAAAATATCGCAAGTAAAAATGAACGTCGCGCCGCGTAGGAAATCATCGATCTGTCCATCGCCGTTTATCAAAGCTCGACGCGAACGATAACGCTCGACGCGGTTCCATAATCGAGAGGGAGCGAGCGCGCGTATGCGTACTCGCGCGCGGGTGCCGCGCGCGCGCGAGAGCACGAGCGGACGAACGAGCAATTCCGGCATCCTGCGAAATATAAAAGCATTATATTCGCGAATAATAATCAGCGTTTCCTGCATAGCCAGGCGGAAAAAAGCGCGATCGACGTTGTACCCCGTCGACGGCATTAATCCGGCACGAGTTTTATGCAATTTGTCGTTCACAGGCGCGAAAGGCGGGACGTGTGTATAAGTGCGTGCGCGCGCGCGAGCGCGTACACGCGCGTAGAGGTATATGTGTGCGTGTGTGTGTGTTTGTGTGAACGTGCGTATATTATAGATATGAGCGCGTATGCGCGCGGCACACGCAGTCCACGCACACAGAGGCGCCGCCGCCAGTCAACTTTTAACGGGGCGCATTTTATTTTTATGCCGGACTACCTTTGAAATGCAAATCGATTGTTGGCCGAGCCCCTGCAAAAAACCGAGCAATTAGCGACAGAAACAATCCTGGCGTATTTGCACGGGTACTCATTTCGGAACTCCTCCGCCCCCGTACCACCCCCCCTTTGCCACCCCGGCCGTCCTCGATCGGTCGCCGTCTGTTTGATACCCAGATCGAAAGTTGCTCTACGATATCGATGGCCTCTCTCATTGCCGATTTTTTCTCGCGATCGCAAACACGGTCGCTGCTGCAGCGAAAATCTTTAATTAATGTTTCAACGTTAACGGTATACGGAAGGTACGGCTACACTTCGCTTCCGTTCCGCGACATTTCAATATTTTTTTGAGCCTACAAAACACAAAATTTCGTTTGAAAGCTTGTTATGCGATTCGCACATTTTTCTATTAAAAAATGCAATTTAACTTTCTCAGGTAAAAAAAAAAATATATATATACATTTAATAGTCGTATAAAACAGTCATATTTATTTGCGTGACACGGTAGCTGCGTCTTTGTAGCTCCAAACCTGTTACATTATATCAAATTAAGTTAAAATATCGATCTTATAAACCGTTTAATGACTCTCTGGATGGATGTATGCTAGCTCTCTCGGTTACACATTAATAATTTCCAATCCTTTCAAATATTTCAACGCAGTTTAAACTAGTTTCCATTGATCGTCATATAATTCAGTTCTTCAAATTATCACTTAATCGCCTTAATGCTTTCACTAATATTTATATAATATATGTAATCCGTAATCGTCTTAGCATTCTTCATTATTAATGTTAGTTGGACACAGCTTGCCCTATGTGTAATCTACTCTTCCCTTTTCTCTTTGTCCTTCTCTCCTTCCTATCAGTCTCCACCTCTGTCGCTCGTTTGTATCTTTTTATCTCGACATAAATTTATTCGCATGCACAAAATCCATTTGAAAAACGTCGGTCTGGTATAAATCTCGCTGAGCCGTAAGTCTCGATAAA
Source organism: Monomorium pharaonis (assembly GCF_013373865.1). Classification (NCBI taxonomy): domain Eukaryota; kingdom Metazoa; phylum Arthropoda; class Insecta; order Hymenoptera; family Formicidae; genus Monomorium; species Monomorium pharaonis. The sequence continues at coordinate 11,619,758 of NC_050469.1, read as the reverse complement.
ATTTCGCTAAATACCCAACGCTGCCGAACGTCTCGGCAGCCTAAATTACACTCTTCTCTCCGCCGCTTCCGAGATAATTCGATTCCGCTCATCTGACGCGTAGCACAAGAGAGACATACAAGGGAAGATTACGTGGGTGGATAGGAAGCATCGCGTTCGCTTCGCACGCGTCGCGCCGCGCCGCGCCGCGACGCTCTCAAAGCCGGCGGCGGCGACGGCAGCGGCGACGGCGGCGGTGCCCGAGAATGACCAATTAGCGTGCCCGGGAGCGCGACGTCGGGTATTACATTAATCAGGGTGAAAAAACGAAATTTTCCCTCAACGTATTTTCGCGTTAAGGGGTAACCGCGACTTTCATTTAAGTTACCTAGTGGTAGCTAAACTACCCAGTAACTCGGTCCCCGCGACTCCTCCACCTGCCCTCTCGCCTTTTGCTTCTCTCTCTCTCTTTCTCTCTCTCAGCCCTTTCCCCTCCCTCCTCTTCCCCCCGCCGGCCGTTCAACACCAGCCACCCCGGGCTTGCGGGCACAAGTCCCACCATCCACCGCTAAACGGGTAAAATGAGTGCAAGAGGGGGAGAAGTGGAAAAGATGAGAGAGTGAGTGAGAGGGAGAGAGAGAGAGAAAGAGAGAGAGAGAGAGGGGGGGGTAGGGGTTACCGTGAACCTTCCGCGGCCTCTGCGTCGGTCACTTTGTTCATCTCCGGACCCCTCCATCCCTCAGCGGCCCCCTTGTGGCCCCCTTTGGCCTGCCCCCTTTTCTCTCGCTCTTTCTCGTTATCTTCCTTTTTTCTCCGGTGTCTCCGCGAAACGAAAAGGAAAGGCACGGTTATTTTAATGAGAATCCGGCTCGTTTATGCCGCCATCTCGTATCTTCACCGCCGCGCCGTCGCGCTGCCACCGCCGTCGCCCGTCTAATGAACGCTCTGTGCAAATATTATTTCTGTTTATGTACTCGCCAACTTAGTGCGACTTTGGTTCTAATTAATAATGCTAAACAGTCAGCCGAGGCGACCGGGAGCTGGCGGCGCTCTTTGCCAGTGCGACTAGATGCTGCGGCGAGTATACCTATTAAGTAGTCGCGTTGCGTACACGCGCGAATATCACTGTGCATATGTGTATGCACAGGGAAGCAAAACGCTCCTCGCGGCGTGCAATTTGCCAGATTTTGTGCCTTGGTCAGATATATTCAGACAATTCACGGTCTTAAAGCGTTATGGCGCTAATTCGATTTTGCTTCTTTCGCCCGCGTACTTCGTTAAATGTATTTTCCGCAAGATCTGCGTTTCGCCAGAGAATTTACAAAAGAATTTTAAATAACAGGAATAATGCCACGTGAGATATTAATTTTTATACTGACAATAAGATTAACAATTTAATTTAGAAATTATCTTTCATTGAGTGTCGTAAAACTTTACTGTGTGTTATAGAATTGACTTTAAGAGGATTAAAATGTTGTCGAGAAGACATTTTATGCAGATACGATATTCTCGTAGACGCAAATATGTGACTTTGTTTTCATATTATCCATAAATTGTATTTTTATAAGTTTTGTAAAATCTTTTATATTGTTTTTCTAGCTAAACAATGTTATGTTTAAAAAATCTATTAAATTTATAGAACAACAATACATTTAAAATAGCGCTGCACGTGTCAATATTGTTAAAATTTATTATTTATTATTTTAGAAATAGCAGATGTATGAAAATGTTTAGAAAATGTGTAATGAATATTCAAAAGTCTCATTTTATTAATTTGAAACAAAAGAGAGAGAGAGAGAGAGAGAGAGAGAGAGAGAGAGAGAGAGAGAGAGAGAGAGAGAGAGAGAGAGAGGGGCTGAAGCAATATTTTCCCTTGTAATTCGCAACACCGATTAGTGCAAAATCATTGTGTTGCGTCAGTTTGACGATTCTTCGGTTCTTGCCGCGATAATGCATCATGCTTTTACATCGAATCAATTTTAATTGAACGAATGAAGTTTACAAAATGAAGTCATACCCGTCGCGATATGCGTATAATATGTTAATTACACGACAATTATTACCTTGTTCAGCGTATGCGTATGATACTCTGGGCAAATAAGCGTCCTATATCGAGCTGTTATCGTAATTATAACGTGCAGCTAATAAAGCATATCGTACAATCGCGTTTGGAGTAGCGCGTACGTAATATGTTAATGATGGACTAGATCGGACAAAGGCGTGTCAACGAAGGCATTATTCGATAATAGGTGATACAGAAAAACTAGGGGAATCTGTAGAAGAGCATCGCGTTATTAATTGACTTAATCGCCAAGTCGAGACTTGTGGAGATATACAGTTTTTTTATATCAATATACATATATTAATTATACATACGCAAATACATGTAAAACATTTAATGAGATATTTCGCATATTATTCTTTAGCTTTTTCATATAGATTTATAGTTGACATTTTACTCTTGGTGAGGATCAAATTTCAACGCAATCAACTAACTGAATACTTTTGTAACCGAGTCGCAAATGAAATTTTTTATTGAGGTCGATCTGCAACTAACTGTTTGCGACATATAGTTCAATTGTCTATTTATATGTTCTGGTTATACTCTTGGTTTAATTAGCGAAAAGTTCGTTGTGTTTTCATTCGTTAATTGCTCGTGAACTATTGGCGTGTTAATATTTTAGAATTTGCCGTTTGTTATAAATTTCTTACCGTAATGTCCTTTAAATGGAATTGAATAAAATATCGAATAAATAGAATTCGATACTGTTTCATTTATTAAACTTTATTATTATACTACCAATTTCCCGTAACTCGATTTCTCTCTACTTCTCCGACGGTATTCGTTCGAGCTCTCCTTATCGTTGTTTGCAGATTCCAGCCGGTCGGCTTGCCGCTCCATTGATCTGCGTCCCATCGGCCCGAAAACTGGTCTTATTCGGGTCCTTGCTGGTTCTTTACTTTGTCGGGGCAATAAGGTTAGGCAGGGCGGGCATCGGGAGATATTAGATAGACGACGGTTCGCCCGAAATCAAGACCCGTTCACCATCCCCCACCTGTTCCTAAACAAATTTAATAAAGCCACGATTTCCGTGCCAATTTCAAGCTCAGCGAGAGATTGCCGTCTTCCAAGCAAGCCAAGCCCGGTCTTAGCTTTTAATTTGATATACACGAGACTAACGATCGGCCAGCTAGATTAAGTGTCACGTAAGCTGATATTTATAAATTAATTGCCGATTAATATGGACGACGGAAGGGATGTTCGAAAAATAAATGCAAATTTTATACGCGAACTTTCGACTTTGATTTATATGCAATCTGGTATTGTAAAGAGAAACAAATACACTCCGACAAATGCAGATTTGATTTTTAAAGGAAATTTTTTTTTTAAACTTTAAAAATATGAACTGCAAATTTTATTTAGCAGAAGTTTAATTAAAACCTATATAAAATACGTAATTCAAATCTTGAGGGTTCCAACTTTTTTGTATCATGCACATATTTATTTTGTAAATACTCATGTAAAATTTTTTGTCGCTATACTTTTTTTGATGTATTATATTAATATTTCAAAGTCTGCCAGAGATCACAAAGAAATTTCGCATTCCTACCGCGTCTTCTTTAATTTAACGGGATAAATTCTCGAACTGTATACCTATTTTCCGAGTTTCTACGACTTTTCCACTCACGTCTCGCAACTCTCGCGCACTCCACAAACTCCCTCACTCACATGAGAGAACTCTCTCTCTCTCTCTCTCTCTCGCTCGTTCGCTCTGTCTCGCACGATTTTACCCCGCGCCTTCTTCCAACTGTACAACTATATCACTGTCGGTAGCGTTCTGCCTCGAGTATTATTAGTCTTTGGAGTTAGGGAGTACGCATGGACTCGAATCTCCAGGCTCGCTCGCATGGTTAACTTCCGCAAACAGAAATTACCATTTTATTGGGTGAGTTCTGGCGCCCCCTTACCGCGCCGGTCCCTAGGCTGCCCCTTTCCGCCGACCCCGCTGCCGGCGAACCCGCCTTTTCTCTCCTTCACCCCCGCCGTACTTCACAGCAGCCCCTAACGCAACGATTGGAATACCTAATCGTCCGGGGACCATTCAGCACCATTGTTCCATCGACTTGCCGTTGTTGGTGCCTGTTAACGCCGAATCCTTTCACGCCCCGGCGCTGCCCCGCCGCTGCTTTTTCGCCACCCTCGAAAAAGATGATCGGCTTGCACACGTTCGCTGTCACGTTTGCTCGCGCAAACGGAATTTCCGAGCGGCATTTGCATCAAATCGCAGTGGCCGCTACGTCAAATTCCCAGGCAGGGAATGTATGGACAGACCGAAATAAAAGGCCCGTCTGATTGGTCGTGCTTGTACAATGGGCCTGATCGATGAGAAAGTGAAGAAATATGAAATAAACATTTAAGATATCGAGTGTATTCTTCAACGTTTCTCAAAGTGTTGATAAAAAATTTACTTAAATGTTTACATTTTGGGACTTTTATTTCACTCAAATCCCTCATATAGATGATTTCGTGTTTCGGTCATTTTAAAATCTATTACAATTAAAAATATAATGGAAATATAATTATATTTTGTAGATTATTTTATATAAAGGTAAAAATCAATTTATACTTTATTTTATAAATGACGAGGAAAATTATTCTTCTAAACAATCGCCAATTCTAGCATTAACGGATTCCTTCGTGTTCTAACAAATCTTCGGTTTTAATTAAACTCGAAGAAAGACGAATGATAGCCTTCTACTGGTTGTAACACTCTTTTTCTCTCTCTCCCTCTCTCTCTCTCTCTCTCTCTTCCTCTCTCTTCTCAGAAATGAATTAAGACTTAATTAAAGTCGTTCTTTGATATGTTAATTTCTTTGCAAATATGTATTACTTTCTCCGTAGGAATTAACATTTTTACGGTATACATCTCAGACTGATTGGCTACCAGAGCACGAAAAATGCATTCTAACAGAAATTAGCTGTGCTGTATATAAATTAAATTTTCTAATAGAGATAAAAATAATAAATAAATAAAAAATAATAAATAAATAGATCTTTTAAGATCTGAGATCAATAATTGTCAAAAACTTTTAATAAAAAATACTCAAATTAAATTTTTTTTTTAATGTATGTAAAACTATTATGCATTGGCATTACATTACTTCTTTGAGCATCTTACGAACTTTGAAATTTCATATTTTTTACATGTAGTTTTAAACATTTATTTCTTTTATACATAAAGGAATATGTTTTGGATTTAGGAAGAGAATAACATGATAAGGATGGTGTAAGTAAAATATTTGCCCTTCCATTTCAATATATTATCATTGTTTGTATTTTTATTTCAATAAAGGAGGCCCTGTCTTCAAACGATATGGTACGATTAAATATGTACATCGAATTTTATTCTGTCACGAGCGGGTATATATACAAATAGACGTCCGGGAAGTAACTAACTACGTTTCTTCGTTCTCTACGAGTGTCTCGTTTACGGACCGCGGAGGCTGATCGTCATCGCTCGCGAATGATCCTAGTGCAAGCATCCGTGAAACACGCTCTGCAAAATCGTAAGTGAGTCAAAATCATTACTGGCTATGCCAAGATATATTGAATTATATAGGAAACAGATTTATTATTTCGTCAAAATTTATGTTACAAAAGATATGTGGAACGTACAGTTACATGCAGAAATGCTAGTACAACTCATCGATGAGTTTGAGCTTTTCGTATTTGGAAGTACATGACGCTGTATTACGATTTTTTGCACAACGCGAATGGAATTTCACACAGATCATCATTAAACAATATGTTGGTCGGAACGGATGACGTGGCGAGTCCTCCTCCGCGCTATCTCCTGGAATTTACATACCACGATGGCGTCTAGATAATATGCACAATTTTTTGCCTTAACGTATTAATACTGCAGAATATTGTTTATGTCAAAATTCACTTCTCTCGCCTCCTGTGCGTCTTTATCCTATATTCTACAAGAGATATTTCGCTAGTTCGCCGATCGGCGATTGAGAGGATCACCGGTCGGGTTCGTGAGCGCCGCTGTCGATCCGAAAGGTTTTCAAAGGGACTGGACCGACATCCGATTTACGCTTAACGACTTACGTTTAACCAAACGCTTCGGTTACACGTATTCTGCTACATAGGTTTGTACGCAACTTGCCTCCAGAATTGCGAGACGATATTCAGCCGACGAGCGCGAATCGGACTTCGCAAGACGAGGTGTGTTATTCGATTTGATCGGATTTATTGATAGTTCAAAGTATCCGTGTATTCTTTCTCGCTTATCACTTCACAAGGATGTTGTCCGTTACCGAATATCCCGTACTTATTGCAGGATATTTGATGATGGGTATAATTCAGTGAACCGATATTTCTCTTCAAGAATTGAAATAAATTTGTTTCTTTATTTCTCCTCCTTCTATTGCGATATATGGTCAGAGCGCAAGTTTAAATGAGAAAGATAGAGACTCGATTGAAATTCCATTTTCAATGAAGATTTGAATGTTTGGCGTACACACAGAAATATATTGCCAAGAGAATCGATTGCTCACTTTACTTTTCTTCTTTTAGTAAGTAAAGTTATTTTTAACAAAGAATAATTTTTTGAAAATGTATTTTTATCATAAATTTTAGAAAAAAAATCACATTATTATATACTAAAAAGAATTATTTATACGCTTTCAAAAATTATAAAATTATATCGAAAAAGAATCAAAATAATAAGCAAAGTAAATTTTTGTTTCAACTTAATATTCTTGATTGAAGTATTAAATTAATATTTATTTAAGTCAAATCTATATTTTAAATAAATATTATAAATACTTGTTTCAAGTAAATAATGAATGTATATTAAGACTGTTATAAAAATAATATTTAATCTTTTTTGATTAGATTATTTAAAAGAATTTGTATTTTGTTAATAAGTTTTTTTTTTAACAAACTGAAAATTGAGCATACGCTTTTCTTAGCACTGAAATGATATTTTCCCGTGTGTTATCACTTTATACGCACGCGTTTAAATAGATAATTGATAGAAAAGGACTATTTATTAGCTCTATAAATAGCCTACGTAAGTAATAATTTAAATGTTTCATACGTAAATCAATACTAGTTCATTGACATTTGTTCATGTATTCGATGCCCGTATAATAATATAATTATTTTATGAAAGAGGTATCGTCGGCTAGTTTTTCATGTATCAATTACACGTGTAGTATCGAATAATACGGAATGTGTTTATATGCTATAGAATATTTCATGCCGCATACTGCATCTCAAAATCGACGCCTTGCAGTTTCATAAATTTAATCACATATTAGTAAATTAATAAAAAGTTAATAACATCTATTTAGAAAATAAATTAAAAAATTTTTTACACATTTATTGTAACGGTTGACACAGTATATTTGCATTCGCGTTATATTGCTTTATAAAATTAAATAATGTACGTCTCGACTTTTTTGACAATAGAGTCACATGTATATATAATTATCGATCTCGAGTTAAATCTTTAAATTATTCGTGTAACTTTTACGATCATGTGTATACGTCAATTCATATTCATGGTTAAAAAATAATTTAGGTATTTAGTAATCAACACGCAAGTGTCTGCAATAAATGTCGTTAATAATAATGGCAAGTTGATCAATAGCAAGCTAATCTTCCTTGCTTTTACTTTAACTATGCAACAAGTTTGCGCAACACAATTCCTTTTGTCTATTGCACAATGCCGACTTGGAGCGAGTCCCGGGTAAATTTCTCAGACGACAGCAATTCGCTCGAAAATTTTTCGTCAAATTAAAAGCAATTTTTCATCAGCCGGCTATTTAATAACTGTCGTGATTATTGTTATCAAAAGCACCAGAAATAATACAAATGCGTAAGAAACTTTTGATCGTGTAGTCGTTTCCTAGACATATCTTATACTTTCCGTGCTGTTTCAGATAAAAAACTCAATTTTCTAGGTTGACATCGTTTTCATAGGACTGGTCTCTGAATAGTTAGAATTCCATTCTCAATCATAAACGTATGCTCACTGATCATAGATACCTGCCAATTATCACATTGATAGTCTCTACAGTCGTCGAAAATATACCCACCAATCGTCGATTCTATTGCGATCTCTTTGATTCAACACAACACCAATGTACATTAAATCGTCCATTGGTAACTGTTAATACCAAGAACTAGTCCCTTAACAATCAGGTTCACTTTCTAACCACACATAAACGGACGATCGCCCTTTCTTGCCTAGCTTCTTGTACTTTCGTCACGTCCAGCACCGTCGGTGATATATTTCCCCTCTCTATCACGGAACGTACTTTCTCGCTCTCGTTGGTCGATATACCGCTCCTCTGCGATCTGGAGTGTCTTCGGGCGAAGAATTGCTCGCCTGCACGTCACGCAGTCACGAGCGCGTCGTGGTTGATGCAGCCGGTAGCGGTGCGCACTCTTGGCGTATCTTCAGTTAACCTTCAGACCATCTGCAGACCTTTGGTGATGCTCTCGACGTGCTCCTTGGCCCGCATCCTGAGCGCCTGGATGCTCGAGGTGCGAGGATCATGTCCCGGCGGACTCGGCGGCGGCGGTTGCACGTGGCCGCTGGCACTTATGCTCGCCATACTGCTGGCCAGCGATCCTGCGAACAATGCAATTTCTACTTCTCGTTGGTATGCTCAATGATAATCATGATAAACACAGAATAATTATTAACTCGCTAAACGTGCTTTACAATGCGAAATACATTTTGATATTCAATGGTTTAATTTTCTCAATAAATATTTTTTGTTTTCTTTTTAACCCCTGGAGGCCACACGGGTGCGATTTGAGACGAGCAAGAATTGAAAATCTTGTTTTGAGTAATTTTTTACTAATAATATTCTTTACTTCTGCAAGTATTTCTATCAGATTCTACGGGAAATGGTACTCCTATAAAGTACACATTTGAGTTTGATTTGAATAATTAAACATGAAGTTATTAAAACTTAAAAATATAAAATCCCAAATCACACTCGTGTGACTACCGTGTGACTGGGTGAGGTGTGGACTCCAGGGGTTAATTATACTTTAATTTTATATTCTCAAGTATATAATGTATAATATATATATATATATATTTTTTAATTATATTAGAGACATGTTAAATTAATTACTTCTTGGTAGACAAGCAAAATGTATCAGAAATATTATACTTGTTACCTGGAACCGGGTTGGGTACGGCGCCGACATTTGGCGGTGATGGTAATCGCCTAGGAGATGTCAGATAACTGGGATATCCCGTGTGAGGAGCGGCGAGGAAACCAGGAAGCGCGCTAAGCAATCCTGGCGGCGCGAGCCAAGGATCCCCTGGTAGACCCAAAGCTGGACCGGCAACGTTCCTGAAACGGCATATCTCCGCACTATTATACATTTCGCTGGTGATACATTACGACGATTGATAATGAGAGTGGTACGGTTAACCGAGCATTCGAACACACCTCATATTAGCAGCGTGATGGTACTCGCTTAAGCCTAGTCTCGCAGCCTCCATTTTCTCTTGCCTACGCCACTTGGCTCGCCTGTTCTGAAACCAGACCTGGAACATAACGCGTAATGACAATTTGTCATTATTCAATCGGCAATTTGTCATTAATCGACAACTTAGAAAGGAAAAGGAACATAAACCATAAGACAAATATATAATACATTTGCCTCAACAGAAATTTATGGTATACTTTTCGTAATTGTGTGTAATTGTGTACATAATATATAAGTAATATCGCTCTTTCTGTCTTTAACTGATAAGTGACAACATTAGCTGTGTTTAATATTTTGTGAGCTTAATTTCGCAAATTCATTAAGCTCGCTACGACGTTTGGCTTGACGTAAATCGAGAACAATGGCGGTACAAATTCTCATTAGCTGCTGAGACGCGATAATGGTAACGTGTCACTACCGTATACTTGAGGAAGAGGGCACCCTCCTTTCTTCCCATTCTTCCTGCCCTAATCTCAAACGCATCTCAACAGCAGACTCGATGTATCGCTTTTGACTTTGTAGACTGTTCGATTTCTATTGTATTACTAATGCTACGCTTTTCTTCTATTACTTCTGTAATTGTAGCTCTTTATGATAAATTAATTTTTTTAAGAATTTATATTTTTTTTATGCTATTACTTAAATATTTATTTGGTTATTTTAACAAACAAAAAAGAATTCAAAAAGTAGAACAAACAATTTACTGGAATTGTTTAAAATATTGTGTGTGTGTGAGAAAGAGAGATTTTCAATCTTTGTATTATTATCATATTTTTTATCATTTATTCGCATATTGATAAAGAAAAAGGAAAATTCACACATTAACTTTTGTTAAAAAAAAAACTTTGCCAATGTGTCTGCTCACTACACTAATTAATACTAATTGATACACGAGCGTGTAATTGATCCGGTAGAGAGTTTCTCGAGCAAATATTCGCGTCGTTTTTAAGATTGACATTAGAATTTTCAATTGTATTAGACGAGTTTCGATTTAAGAAGAGCCACACTTGCTCTTTCGACAGAAACCAGTCGTCTGCAAAAATCTAACCGCAGAGAAAGCAGACGGAAATGAGCAAGATAGTAACAGTAAGTCAGATCAAAAGTGAAGAAGAAAAAAGCGGTAAGCAAAGAAAGAGGAGAGATTCAGAGGGTTCGATAGAAAATGGAGTTCCTTTGGCGGGGTGCGATCATGCGGAGGGCGAGAAAAGTGGCTGCCAAGACTTTCTCCCTTTCCTGCACTCTCTCTTTCTCTCTCTTTCATTGTCTAACTTTTTCTCTCTTCCTCCCTATATCTCTCGACTTCTGCTCCAAAAGGAGGGTTGCAGAAATGTCTCTTTGGGCGGGTCTCCTAGGTCCAACCCTGAAAGCGGCGTTGGCTAAGAAAAGGGGGGGGCCAAGAAGAGGGTCTGTCGGCAGAAAGATCGGAGGGTGTGAGAGGGGAGGCGGGGGGAGGGGGGGGGGCCTCCACACCCTTCCATCGGCATTAAGAGGGTAACGAGCCCGTGGGGCGAAATCGAAAGTGAGCGAAGCAGCGCGACGTGACGCGACGCGGTGTGCCTTCAAGGTGGACCCGAGGAGGGAAGGAAACGCCGGAGGGGGGCACCCCGGCCTCGCTGTGACGGCTCTCTCAGCCATGTTGATTTCTTTATTGTAACATGGCTGCTGTTGGCAGCTCGCTTAAGTCTATTGCGTTAAGAGCCGATGCTATCGGGGTCTCGGCTTATGAATTATTCAGTCCCGGGCTGAGACGCGCCCCGGGTATAAGGCCCAACCGGGTGCCCCGTCCGTGACGAATTCACACGCGGCGGTGAGGTGAGCATGAACCATTCCCCGAGGCGGCGGGTTCGGATCGCCATCGGCGATCAATGAGTCTTGGTTTTTTGCTTCGCCAGTCTTTAAGATCGGATAAGTAACGTTGGGCAATCGATTCCAGCTTCTCCACGGTAGCTGACAGTGATTGAGGATAATTGTTCGTAGAGCGAGTTGCGCTTGTAATCTCGATTTCCCTGCTATGGTGTACATTTTGACACAACGATCATCGATAAGTTCCTGAGGAAGTTACGAAATTGTCAAAAAAATGTAAGCGCACCTTAACGGTGAGTTAATGTCTTAATCAAGGCATTTCAACAAGGATTACAATCTAAATCGCGCTCAGGAATTAATTCCAAGATCTTTTAACAGTAATAACACAAAGCTAGTAAAGTTCGCATAATCGCGTACGCTTTCGAGCTCTCTGCAAATTTGTTTATTAATAGGCGACGCAAAAATTTCTTCGGCGCCTCCGAAATAATCGGTGACAGAGTGAAGCGCCGCGTTCGAATAACGAGGCGACTAGCAAATTGAATATTACCGTCGGGAATGAGTGGCGGTGAATCGTCAGGAGAAGAAAAAGAGGAAGAGAGAGAGAGAGAGAGAGAGAGAGAGAGAGAGAGAGAGAGAGAGAGAGAGAGAGAGAGAGAGAGAGACACAGAGAAAAACGCGGAAACGAAGTGAAACGAAGACGGGGTTAAACGTCGGAGGCATCACCCGAGGTTTGGAGCTCGATGCAGGAGGCGGAGGGGGGAGGGGGGAGGAGAAGGAGTGGATATCGGAGCATTCCCGGGCTCATCAGGACGATATTCCGCTCTCGAGAACGAGAAGCAATTTTCTTTCCTGGCTCCGTGGATGAGAAAAGGCTACGGACAAGATGCCACGCCGAAATGATGGGAAAATAAGCGAATTTCCCTTCGTATCTCTTATATATCCTTTTCCATCTCGTTCCATCTTGCCTCCCTCCCATTCTCTCTCTTTCTCTGACTCCCTCTCTCCTCTCTCCTCTCTCTCTCTCTCTCTCTCTCTCTCTCTCTCTCTCTCTCTCTCTCTCTCTCTCTCTCACATCCTGCGCTTGCATACCATAACGTCTCTCCGTCTCGTTTCGCCGACGACCGACTCTCGCGTTTAGCGGCGAGAGTGCGCGCCGTGCTCTCTCGTTCTCGCTCCTCTCGCGGAAATATAAAGAACAGGGCTAACGCGGCTTAATCTTTTTAGGTCGTAAATTTATTAGAGCAGGTACTTCCACCTTTTCCGCCCGTCTCCGCCGACGTCCTTCTTCTTATCCCCCCTCCCACCCTCTTTCTCTCTCTCTCTCTCTCTCTCTCTCTTTCTCCCTTACCCTCTCTCGGTCCTACCCGACCCGACCAGCCGGCGACGATCCTCGGCAATGATATTGCGAAGGTAAACTCGCTTAGACGGTTTAAATGCAAGAAAATTGAAATAAAATGGAAGTAATTCCGAGATTAAAATTGGACGTCGTTCCGTTGTCGCTGAGAAGCGGCGACACTTTTTCGTGCCCCGCTTCCTCCTTGGCGCGTTAGTCTCTGTGAGATTTTACGTGGCACACTCTCGTCCGAGAAACTTCGTGATGCTGGAGTTGCATAATTTGCAAGATTTTGCTGGAAGGTTGACGCGCGGATAAGAGCGCTAATTATCATTATCGCGTTAATGCGCAAGTAACGTAACAGAATAACAGTTCCGACTCTATAGCATAGAATCGTGGAATCCGACATAATCGGTGAAGAGTGTAGCTGATAGAAGTCGCGCAATTTATTTAAAAAAAAATTATAAATGGCACGTGATAAATGTTACAATACTGTGCCAAAATTTTTCTACGGAATGAAAATAAAAAAGATCTTGTCGATTCGTCAGATCAAAACATCTTATGACTTTGAAACAGTTTTTAATTTAATAAATTATTTTGAAACTTTTTGCGCATTTGCGCCCTTCTTGCTATACAGAAAGATTTTTTAAAGAGAACTTATCCTCTAAATCATAGATTTGTGGATAGCATGAATTTCCAAGAATTTCACTATACTTTTAATGAAATTTAGCAAAATTTAATTAATCTATCTTTATCATATATGCGAATTAGTGAGATCGAATCAAAAGAATTGAATCTAATTGAATTTTTGATAACATTCAAAATCGAATTAAATCGAATTAAAAATTTTCACGTAGAACACAAATCGGATAAATCGAATTTGAATCAAATTTTCCTGGCTTTACATTACACGTTAATTTAAAGATAATAAAATATTTTTAATAACGTTGCAGATCTTTTTCGATAAACAAGAAAATTAATCGTATGAATTTTAAAAAATAATTATAAAATATGTGAAAAAAATTATATAATATTCCATGACTACTATGATTTTGAAGGTAAATTTGAAGAGAAAATTCTCTCCGTGTACCAATTTGCTAGGTGAATACTGATGTTTAACATGCGAAGGTTGAACGTATAGATGATGTTTCCGATGACTGGACGCAACAACAGCTCTCGTTCTCTTTGGTAACATACGGTGACGAGCACTCGACGAGCAAGAAGCATATCGCACCGAAAATCACTGCCGAACTCTATCGCACAAGCTTTTTTTTCTCTTATCCCGTACACGTACGCGCACACATACGATCGCCTCTCATTTCTCTTTCTTTCTCTTTCTCTTCCTCCCTCTTCGTCTCTCTGATGAAACGCATCGTTCCGGGACGATGGTCGCTTTATACTCGGCGGCTCTCGTCGAATTCGGATTAGCGCCGGCAAAAAGGTATTCGAGGTATTCACGCCACGTCGAGTTCATTGTTGCCGACCAGAGTATTAACAGATTTCGGGCATTGTTCCCCCCATGGTGGTGGCGACCTGTGAGGCCTCCGACAAAGTCGCGCGGACCCGCGTGAAGACGTCGCGTCGCGATACGTCGCGGTGGCATCTATCTCCAGCGACGCGATGAGGATTTTCGGAGACATACATACCGTTTAAAAATTTTTTCTTTTACCAACAAATATTTTAGCAAATCAAGAAAGAATTTATAAATCACATGCCCTTTTCAAAAGCTCTCAATAATACTTTGTAATGATAAACGCACTGTAGTGAACGGAATGATACAACCGAGAACTCGGAAATTGCTATCGAAACGTTTACGTTAAATGTCGAAAAAGAAGAATCGAAAGAAACTTCGTTACACGCAAGCAAAGCAATTCACTATACGAGATTAAAAAATTGATAAATTATATTAATACGTTAATATTAATAACAAGAATAAGACAATAGATGAACGATAATGTTAACATCTATTAAGTATCTTTTTTTTTTTTGTAGCAAACCATATCTCGTATATTAGCGTCCTCTGCTCGGTGTTCGATGAAAGTCGAATGTGGACCAAGCCATGCGAGATAGTTATTAAAACCTTTACGGTGGAGGAGATTAATGTGTCTTCCTATTAGTGCTCTGCGCAAAATCGGGATGACGTTGACGTTGATATCGACGTCTTTCCTATAGGATGCTGATAGTCTACGGGCGTTTTATAGGCGCAATGTGGGGCGGTAACAAACATGCATGAATTATTTATTTTCTCGCATCGTAGCGCGTCACGCGAGAAATTTAATTGAATTGACAATACTTTGGTGTATCAGTGAAATCGTTTTCTGCATGAGGGAGCAGATACTGCTAATTTTTTCATTGCAGAAATCACGTAACATGCTTTTCTTCAATCCCATGTTAAATATTGAATTAGATCCAAAACGCTGTGAAATTTTCTTTACAAAAAAATGAATTATTGAATTGCATATTGCCATTTTTGATAAAAAGGATTTTTCATAAAGAAGAACAACCTTCATTGTCTTTCAATAATTTTAAACGATCGTTTAATTTCTATTAATATTTTCTGCATGCAATCTCTTATCAAGCAGAACCAAACTAGTTTCAAGAATTAGCTAATATGCAGTTGTATGTATGTGCGCGTGCAACATTCGAACGTTTAAAGTAATAGACATCATATCATACGCTATACATATTAACATTAGTATTAAAACTATTAAATATTTACATCGCTATACAAAGTGACCGTGTATATTTGAAATAGCGTTTCTACATAAAAATTACTTGTAATTCAACAATATTTATGAAACTCATTATAAGATAATGCGTAAAATTAGTCTTAATTTAATATATGTTTACTAATTTTTTTTTAGAAAATATATTATTTGTAAATAGAATTATCATCATTTATATTAACTAAATATTAACAAAAGATAAAACGATAAAAAGTGTAACTTCCATCTCAGAGTCTAAGATACTTATTGTATACGTATATATTTATTTTTACAAATATTATAAATGTAAATGAGAGTTAATTACTCCATCATCTTTCTTCATTGCTTTCTCCATTAGAAGGAAATAAAGCGTCAGTTGAATCCCAGTTAGTTAATCGTTTCACAACCGTTTATAGCCGATTATTTCCCATTATACCGAGTATCTTCTACTTTGTTCGAAGGATTACTCCTGGCTCTCAAGGGCAACACGCTGATAGTAGTTCTACTCGTGTGGTACGATAGACGAGCGTTCAACAGAGCCATGATCATCGATGTTAATAGCCCTAGCTAAAAAGGCCAACACAACGCTACCGCTAATCCACGGACAAGGAAAGAGACGGACGAGGTTATTTTTCTTCCGGATGTATTACAAGTCTATCAAAGCCCTATCGTCGGTATACTACGACAGTCATGGATAAAAGAGAGAAAAAAAGGGGAAGGGAGAGGGTGAAAAGAACAAGAGAGAGAGAGAGAGAGAGAGAGTGAGAGAGAAGAGGGGACACATTTCGAATATAAGCCTAGATTCCGGTCTAGAGTACCGCGGTATGCATAGAGAAGGGAGATGTTTGGAGAGGGTTGGAGTCTATTATTCACCGCGTTTTTTATGCTCCCCATTCCCCTCTCTGCCCCCTCTCCTTCCTCGTGCTATTCCCCCTTCTCTGCTTCAGCCCTGTCAAACTGTCGGCCAAATTCAATCCTACGCAGTCGTTCTCATTTCGCTTTTCTTCCAAATTCCACTTATACGCGCGGTTATTGCAGTTCAATCGCCGCTAATTGGGTCTACACTAACATTAATTATATCGATTTACTACACAAAGGTGCACTATGCGAAATCAATTTGCAAATTTTTTATTTTAATGATTCCTTTTGAAACTATTTTGTTATACTTAAGTGAATTCATGTTATAATGTACTCGTACATAAGAATGATTGTTTTTTAATCACTGCTTAAACTATTAAATCGATATGAAGGGAAAAAATTAATGAATATCCATTTTTTATAGTAAATTAAATAATTGCAAGGAAGCAAGAAAAAATATGATAAATATAATAGAGATTTAAAAAAATTTTAAAAAATTAAACAACGCGGAAAAAATAATTGTACTTAAAAAATTAAATTATTGTTTTTTTTAAATAGAAATTGTTTATAAAACAATTTTTCATTTAATAATGATTTATTTAAAAATGATATCATATACAGCAATTAAACAAATTGATGTGCGCTGAATGTTGTTCGATAATTGTTTTCAGGCAATTCAACTGCAATTTTGCAACACCGGGTATATATATATATATCCATTCTTACAAGTTCCACAGAATTTCTAGTAGTGGTACAAGTGAGCACCGCTGACGGCATCCTCCAATAAAGCTACCCCTGTCGTTGCGTGTAATCACCCTTAAACACTCCAACGCCCCGGTCTAACCCCGTCGTACTGCGATACAATACTAATGTGTTACAAATAACATCCCAAACACGAGGCGATTTCACTTTTACAATGCGACTAAACGGCTCGTCGTAACGCCGTTCACGAATCTGCCACGGATCGTCCGTTTGTTGTTCTCGAGTGGAACCTCGCGTCGCACAATGATTCGTTGGATGACCCTCAGATCACGAGGACCACGAGAGTTTTTGTCACAAAGTCACAGAAATTTCTCAATGTAGATATTTAATAAGAATATTCTCTTATTCCGTGCATTATTTATGTTCGACAAGTAAGTGCATAGTAAAATATATAAGAAATAGTACAACGTAAAATTATCTATAAAATTCAACATATAATACGTATAAGTAATTACTTAATTAAAATTAATCATTAAAAATGTTAAATTTAGATGATCATTTAGTATAGCATAAAATTTTATAATACGAATTGTAACGCATAAATTATGTATCATAATTATTAAAAATTAAGTAAATAAAAATCTTATAAATGTCACTATAAAATTATAATTATTTGACAAGGTTATAGATATTTTAATTCCTAATTAGTATTGCACCTCCTTAAACGAGAAGACGAGAATTCATTTTACTTTGACATACTTCGCATAAACGAATTTTTCCTTTAAATTCAGATTTTCAATTCTTCTAACATACAAACTGGAGCGCGTTTATTTTGCAATTCTTAAAAAATTAGTCGATATGCGAACAACAGTGCCTCCGAGCAGCGCGTGCGATCGGGAGGGTGGCGTGAATGAGAGGCCGCGCAGAAATTCGACAAATTAGCCGTATGGTCCGCGTATTTTGACACCGTGCCCACATTGTCTGGCCCCGGTCGTTGTATTTTCTCGCTATACACACTCTCTCGCGGCGACGAGATCGGCTCCGAGTGAATGCATCCTTTGTGCAGGAAGCTATTTACCAGACAATATGTTTGCGCCGAAAACGAGGCTTTCAAACGGATCTCTCTCTCTCTCTGCGTATGTACGCGAGCTTTTGTCACTTGTGTATAGTTAGGAGGAAAGCTCTGTGAAGTCGCCGATCGGACCGATGACTCTTTTCGGATTTTTTTTTCTTCCGCGTCCGGGACACCGCAGACACACAAACGACATCTTGTTAATTCCGCTGGACCAAATCTGTCACTGTACTTACGTCCAAATTGCGTCACACATTTTATTTCTCCTTGTGTTAGATTGGTTAAGATTATTGTTGGGATTACATCCGTGACGTCATGCGCGATAGCAGAGGCGCAACGCGATAGTAAGAATAGAAACATTTAGTTAACTTTGGTTAGCGTTAACAGAGAAGTCGAAGGAATTAGACTCGGAGAGGGAATTAGAACCCGGGAACTGGATCGCGACGCGCGCGAGCATTTAACACCATTAAGTCACGTCTGTGCATTCGAAATTACGCTGCGTTCACGGTAGCAACGCCATCGTTTCGCGTTTCGTGGCTGTGTGCTCTGCCGCATACAATCCCGCAATGTGACTGTACCGCAATTAAGACTGCTCGTTTATAGAGACACTCATTAGAGTCTGGCCAATGCGCCACTTTCAGCGAGCCCTTTTCCATCTCTCCTCCCCTTCAATCTCCCTACCTCTCTCTCTCTCTCTCTCTCTCTCTCTCTCTCTCTCTCTCTCTCTCTCTCTCTCTCTCTTTCTATGGATTACTTTCAGTTAAATGAAATTAACATAAAATACCATTTGTATTGGATTGCAAACAACTAAATAAGATAAAATTACCTACGTGCTATTAATTGTTATATGCGTTTTTTTTTCTACTGTCAGTTTCTCGGATATAATAATGCCAATCAGTAAGGTAGCAAAGACAAATGATACGTCACGATAATCAGTTCTAACTGTAATCTTTATACTTTTCTCGCCCCCTCAAAACTGTACTGGATATCTTTTAAGTTAATTCACACTTTCTTATCAGCGCAATCTTACTTTTCCTTAGCGCTTTTTGCAAAGTACCATCACGTTCTAAGATAAGTTTGTGGCAAATGGTTGTCTCTAATTTTCATCGCCATTTCCCTCGGAACAGCGGGAAACAACGAGAAAAAGTGAACTCGCGAGGGGAGGAAAAAAATCTCGGCAGTGGAAAAAAAGCGAGCGAGATATAAAAGAAACACGCCCGCGACCGTAAGTGCGCTGCACGTGAAAATCCGTCGCCGATGTAATAACTCTAATAACTCGTAATAAAGCCCGGGTGGAGTCGTATTAGCGTCAGGAGCACGCGTGGGCGCACAAAGGGCGGCCGCCCTCGACAAACACTGTGACTTTTGATGATTATTAACTTCATGGGCCAGCCACGGTCGACCGGGAGAGATGGGTATGCAGAGGAGGAAAGGACGGGAGTGGTGGAAAAGGACGGTGACGGGGTGGTGGCGAGGGACGGGGTGTAGGCCGTAGACAGTAATCTGTTGCCCCGGAGGCTTTCTGGTCCTGGTTGAAGCCTCCCCTCTTTCTGTCGTTCTCTCTCTCTCTCTCTCTCTCCCTCCACAGCCCTTCCTTCCACCTTCCACGTGCCCGCCCTTCGTGGCTCTTCGCTCGTACTTCTGCCCCTACCGACGCCTGGGAACCAAATTAATAGTTGGTTCTGCCTGGATATATCTCGAATTCGTTGTATTCCCCGGCGAGAGAGTGACCCCGAGCTTCCCTTCCTTCCTTCCTACTCTCCACGTGAACACGTCGCGCGTGGGCTCTGCCTATACATGTGTGTGTGTGTGTGTGTGTGTTTACGTGTGTGCGTTTGTCGGTCTCTTCTCCGGCTGCGTTTGACATCGGTTACTCGTTAAAGGGCCGCGAGATGCCTCGATAAAGCGGGGGCTCTTTCGTAGTCGAATGGCTTTAATCAAACGGGATTTGGAAATTGATAATTGGCACGATCTCTCTACGTCAGGGTCGTTTGAGAGAGAACTTTTAACGGGATCGAGCGCTCCCGGTGCCGGGCATACCTCCGAGATACAACCTTGCACCTTTCGAAGAATCGTGGCGTGGTTATACGGCCCGTATTGAATCCCACTCCGCCGTTTCCCGACGACAAATGTAACGTAGATTATTCACGTGACAATCGACAATTTTTTTTTATTAATTGCAATCAAATTACTCGCGACTGATCGTATCGATCGCTTAAATGACATCCAACAAAATTACTAAAAAAAAAAAAAAAAAGAAAAATCTTCCCGCTTTCTACGTTATTCTTTTAAATTTATCGTATTCTGGACACTTTTATCTTGATAATTCCGACGTTTATAAATTGCCATTTTCCATTCGTTCGCTTTCCATCGAGTGGTAGAAGCGTCGTATCATCATTAATCCCCGTTTCGACCGTTGTCGGACACGGCAAACGACAAACGACGCCGAGAAACGATCCAAAATGGACATGTTTATCCGTCGGACGACGATTCGTCTTTATCGCTGCAGTATCTCCGCGCGAACACAGGCAGTTTAACGTTACTAATCCCGCGCAGGGCCGCGCGCGCTATTGCTATACGCCTTGGTGCACGCGCAGTGCACCGGGGATATATACCTGCGCGATCCTCCACGAAATCTCAAACTGTTGAAACGGATATATTTTCACGGGGTGACATCCATCCCCGCCCTACGCGTAGGCTCGCCCGGGCTTGCCTTTGTAAGGGATCCCACCACGCCGCTGCATTCTGCATCTACGCGCATGCAGCGGCGAGAAATCCGATCTTAGAGCACCGTGGAAAAAAAGAGAGACCAGAGCCAATAAGGGGTTTCGTGGATATCCCACCGGGAGCGAGCGGGGAGGGGTGGAGAGTGCCGCCGGCTCTGAAGGTACCCGGTGGAACTGAATACGTTTGTACCTGGGCCCGCGACAATGGCCGCCGTAATTCGATTACAAGGACCGCCAGCTAATTGTTAATTGCCGGCCTCAGGACCGATAGAACGCCAACATAATGTTATACGCGATATTAAAACGAGCAGGCACGTACCGAACGTACCGTGTGTCCTATATACATGAAAGTCCCTCCGCCCACTCGTGACGCAGAAAGAGTAGTCGGCGAGTAGTCAAGGAGGCCCTTCCGTGGGAAATCCTTTGCTATTTTCCCGTCTTATTAATCCTCAATTAGCGTAGTAGGTCTTTCGCTACCGACACGGCGCGGCGGTTCTATGTTCGTAAAGTCTAAAGAATTAATTGTTCTACCTGTCACGCGTTTTTTTCATTTTGTATTATTTAAAAGAACATCGTGGTCTTATTGATCTTGAGGCAACATATGTCAATATGTGGGTTTGTTAAGTATACTTTTAAATACACTTTTATATATTTATATTTTGTAAAGCAGTAAAATTGTATACTTTCTCAGATCTTGCTCTCCTCCCTCCCCTCCATTTCTTATTGCATATTTTCTCTCAATCATATATTAGTAAAATTTTATTGATTTTAATGTTTTATTTATAATTAAATCAATCAATAATATATGTACTGTATTTCAGTGTTATTATTGTACATATTGGTTTTAATGTGTGTGTGTGTGTGTGTGTGTGTGTGTGTGTGTGTGTGTGTATGTGAGAGAGAGAGAATGCTCCTCTTAATAGGAATCACTGAAGGACAGTGAATAATCATTGATGATCAGTTTAGTATTGCAAATCAGTGAATAACATCAATTTCAATTTAGAGATTACATACATATATTTATTCAAAATATTAATTCTAGAGTGCTAATGTAGGTGAATTTTCATCTAGGTGCTGATTCAAGCTTAGTGTAGTTTTTGTTATTAAAATTCTAACAATTTAAAATAATAATTAATAGAAAAACGTTTTTATGCTAAAGTAGTATTAATTTAGTTATCTAACATCTAATATGTGTTAAAATAACTAAATTAACACTACTTTAACGTAAAAGAATTTTTGATTTATAAATTTTTATCCACACTAATATTAACGTCAGAAAAAATAAGATTAATACTCTACGGTTAATGTAAATTATAAAAATAATTTTTAAAAAATGACAGATTGATGTCACCTATAAAAATGATATAAAATCAACAAAGAGATAATACGTTATTCCCTTCACAAATATTCTCGATTAGATCCTTGTTCTAATTGTTTTGGTAATTTGCACGAACAAATGGTACGGAGACCGACATGCTTTTCTCTCCAGACACTTTTCGTGCTTATCGGCGATAGCTTCGGCGCGTGCACCCTTAGTGTTTAACAGCTAATCTGCCAAATGAAGTGTTTTTGTGTTTGAGCACAACACTTCGTCTCAATAGAGGAGCAAAACCGCCCTCGGGAAAAGGGTTGCTCCGACATGATTGATGCTCGAGGGGGCAGGGCGAGGGTCTCCCAACCCTTTTTAGTCAAGCGCTAAACGGAGTGCTTAATTGAGCCACAGACCTCAGAACCTTGGACAGCTAATCTCCCGAAGACATCTACGGGAACGGCGGACCCCGTCTTCCGTGCCGTCGACTAACCTTCGGCTTTATTTGCCCCGAACGTTTTAAGTTTTTGTCAAATGATCAAGAGTTGAAATACCGAAGCTTCATTTGATTTTGCTAATCACCGAACACTTGCTTCAAATTTCACTGATCAAACTGACATCTCTCCTCGTAAATTAAGCTACATACTAAACAGTAAATAGTACGATTTTAATATTCTTTATATATGCGTGTTAGTCCCTTCTTAAATTAATTTCTTTATTTCTCTTTATGTTAAATTACATTTGTATTAAAGACATGTGAATCCAAATTTTTTATGCCAAAACAAATTATTCGAATTAATTCGAAATAATTCGAATTAAAATAATTTCGAATTAATTCGAAATAATTCGAATTAAAATAATTTCGAATTAATTCGAAATAATTCGAATTAAATCGAATCGTTGAATCACAAAATTTTAATTAACAAAATAATTATTGTTTTAGGTTTAATATTAATATATATAATAATAAACTTTCTATATTGTAAGAAAAATAATATCAATTATATAAGATCACTTTTAATATAATTTTATAAAATTATAAATATATAAGTAATTTGTATTTAAGCTTCTTAGATTCGAATAGTTCAAATTTGAGAGTTCAGTTTTGATTCGTATTCGCATATCTCTAATTTGTCTTGATTATTACATTTCTTTAAATTAATGGTTAAATTAAAAGATGCTGATTTTATTTGAACAGTAGTTAATGCTAGAAAGCTGATCTTTGTGACAATACGCACATAACGAGCTAGTAACAAGACTCGTGACATTCAATCTCAGATTCTATATTATTTGCTATCTAATTTCGTCTGTGTTCCCAGATAGATTTTTCATCACGTGTATCCTCCCCGATTGAAACCTCCCTTCGCGTCAGGCCGCAACAAGGTGGTGTGCGTACGCGCGCGAATGTGTGTGTGTCTGTGTGTGTCTGTGTGTGTGTGTGTATGTGTATGTGTGTGTGTGTATGTGTGTGTGTGTGTGTATGGTTGTATGTGTGTATGCAAGGAACGAAAGGACGAACACTGGCCCGTAATGGAGTTTCCAAATATTCGGGGAGCCCTCGCTCAATTTCGAACAATTTGCATTTAGGGTGAAGTGCAATTAATAGAAGCGGGGTGTTGTCCCGCGCCATTCCACGCCTATTAACACTATATTCCGCGGGAGTTTAGCATATCGAGGGTGCAATATTGAGTTACGCGACAGTAATTATAATACTCGTTAGACGGCGCTGCGACAGAGTTCGTTCTCTCCGCGGTCTCTGCGAGAATCGAAGGACGTGTTTCCTCCTCGGCTCGAGGCTCCTGACAGTCTGCTACGAGGAGGAACGTAACGAAAGTCACAAACGACGTGCGCCATATTTTGTCGGCTGTAATTTCTATTTAACTTAACCCGATGGATTCAAAGCCAACATTTTGTGTAAAAACTGATGAGAACAAATGGTTTCGTATTTTACATAAAAGTTTATCTATTTATAAGAATTTTTTAGGTCATTGGTGGCAAATCCATAAAAAAACATGAATATATCGAATATGATCTCCATAGTGGAATTTCTAAAATTTAAATCCAATTCACAATTAACGACCGAAACATAGTTGTATCAAGTTTAATGTAAAAATTTAATGCAAATCCGTTGAAAATTGGCAGAGCTATTCATGAAAAGGATCCTTGTGGTATTCCTGACAAAAATATTTATTGGCGCTTATCAAAATTTGTTGTCAAATATTTTTTGGTTTTGCTTCTCTTACCTCCTTTGAAGGATAAAAAAAAAGAATTACATTGCAATAAGAGACAAATACAATTTTTAATACGAAATGATCCGTTTGTTAGCTATTAGCTACAACTTTAATTTCGCACAATCTTTGCATACGCGATTAAATTAAGTTATGAAGACAATAGCTAAATAAGCTGAGCTAATTCTGTTGCGGGCAGATCGGCGTTCGACAGCGGCGTACAATCAAGTGGATCAATTCACGCTGTCGATCCGCAATTTCTAAACTCCTCGCAATTTCGCCCTGTCCGCCTCGGAAGCCAATCGTGTCCCACCGTCTGATTTATTCTCACGCGTTTGTCACGGTGACTCGATTACGCGATCGCGCGACGTTTTTCCACCGTGCGTTTCCTTCCTCCTCCCAACGGGGTCCCGCTCGAAGGAACGCGTCCGTCCCTTTATTTTTTTTTCCCTCTCTCGCAGGCGCGCCCTCCGTCGCGCGCGGGGCAGGTGTCGTCGCTCCCACGATCTTTGCTATTTCCCGCCGGGCCATTTTCCCCGCTCGCGGGCTTTTCGCGCCTAGCGCCGGGCCATTATCTTATTTTCCGCCTGGAAACATCGCACCCACAAGAAAAACGATCCCGAGTGGGAGGCCGAGGGGCGCGAGGCGGAAGGACGGAAGGGCGGCCATCGGACCGGGGGAGATCGGGGAAGTGCTTTCGCGTAATAACATTTGTATCCGCGAGCGCCTTTTCCTCTCTTGATATCGAGCCGGGCGTTTTATCCCTGGCTAACGCGAGAATTCTCCCTCAGCTGACCCGACGATGCCTTGGCATTTCCCCGTGTCGGAATTAGAAAGCGCGTTATTGGCGCCATTACCAGCCCTGTCGGGCAAGAAGCAAGTCCTCCTCCTGTCGGCAGGCGCGATAAGGGGTGGGCGATAAAACGGGAACCACTGCTTGCAACCTTCGTTGATGTAATTAGCGATGAGTGTAACGAGGCTTTACGATTCTACTTCACACACATACACACATACTCTCTCTCTCTCTCTTTCAATGACTCTTTCTATTCTTTATAACACAGTTCAACAAAATATGTCTTTTTTTCTGAGAACGAGACTATAACGAGACATGTAATTTTCTGTTTTTTGGATACTGAATACGAATCTAGTTTTCAAATTTCTCCGTTATAATTTAAAATTGAAGTTGCAGAAGAGGATTAAATGTATTCTGTCAGCCATGGTATGTGACGTGCTATTCAGTAAAATTCAATCGCAATCAAAATTAAATATGTTATTAGGATTTCTAGTCTTCACAAAAGAAATTTTTGTTTAGCCAGAAAATGTCTAGTTCCGTTCTAATGATTATTGAAAGACACAATCAAATTAATAATTGGACCCAAAGAAATAAAAACCTATAATTTTTGCATGGATGGTTTTCTCCTTAAATTGCTTCATTT
This sequence comes from Monomorium pharaonis, assembly GCF_013373865.1. Classification (NCBI taxonomy): domain Eukaryota; kingdom Metazoa; phylum Arthropoda; class Insecta; order Hymenoptera; family Formicidae; genus Monomorium; species Monomorium pharaonis. The sequence goes on along the minus strand of NC_050469.1, from coordinate 11,594,075 downwards.
TTAAAATGTTCTATTCTAATCTTTTTATTTTATGAACTTTGTTGTTTAATACATAAGAATATTTTTATTATTTAATTCATCAATTTATTTCGTAGTTAATACCTTTACTGGAGCTATGTCTGAATTCTGCTGCTACTGTTTACTGTGCCAGTTTTGAAATTTCTCAGACGTTTATTTTTTATTATATTATAACAATATTAAACAGTATTGTAAAAACTACTGTATCAACTAATATAAAACACTTTCTAGTTTACATTTATGTTTTCAAAATCTTATTTTTAATTTTTATTTGAGAAATTATAAAAATAGTAATTGTGTATTTTTAATTTTTACTAAGGAAATCATTGATTGAAAGAATGTACGTATTTCTACGTTTGTCCGCTTGTGTTACACTTAAATTAAGAGAAAGAACAATATTTGTCTATTTTGTGCGATTTGTTTGGAGATTATTGACCGACGCGTTTACGCGAACATTAGTTTGATATATGTATTACGGTCGGCAACAGATTCAGGTGTCATTAGTCGACCGTGACCTCGTGCGAGAATTCTCACCGCGTGCTCCGCGTGGTAAACAGGTTTATGGTGCTCACATATGGGTATTAATATCGCGGCGAAAGCTCACGGGTCTCGGTTGGTTGACTGGGCGAGGGGTACGTGAGAATTACACCCCTCCCCCCTATCCCCGTATAACCGGGGGATAGGGGATTACTTAATCCGCTTGGCGGGGTTCTCGCGAAAACTGGCGGCGATTCGCTCGGAGGAAAATGCGCGTGGCGCATGCTTGTGTAAATAAATGGGATTCGATCAATTGAAACGCTATAAAATTTGACGTGTTAAAGCGTGTAATAAAAGTTAGCAAACAGATCGAGTAAAATGGAAAAAAAAAAAGGGTAGCAGTACATGCGCGTGTCGCTTCTCGCTTCGCCTCTCCCACGCGTCTAATTGGAAAAAAAAAAGAACAAACGTGTCTAAATAAGGAGAAATATTTCTCCGCTTGACTTGACGTTTGTCGAATGACACATCGTCGGTGATCACGCCGCATTTGATTTGCCGGACGCGATCCTTTTCAGGCATCGGCGACGTGTGTGTGTGTACGTGTTAGCGTCACCGGCGCCGATAAATTCACCATGCGGAAAGAGCGCGAGCAAACGCAAATTATTACTCGATTTTGTGAGCGCGGAGCGACAAAAAGTTTTAATTTTCATGAGGTGACATTTAACGTGGAAAAAAAAACTAAATAAATAAGCGATCCGCCCGTCAATTTTTTAATTCTTCTCCACTCCCTCGTTCGCGGTATGTTGCATACGCAATTACGCGCGCTCTCTCTCGCTGCGTCGCCGTGTCGCGTCGCGTCGCGCAGCGCAGAGAAATTCGTGGCAGTAGCCATGGTTACGCCCGTTCGCCGACGGGTTGGGCGGAGGCGGCGTGCGTGACTAATTTGACACCCCATAGATATAGGTGCGCCCCAGACAGTCACCTGCGATTCGTGCCGGGCTCGTGTCAGCGCTAACGATCACGATTCGGCCCCTAATAATCCCGAATTAAACGCTCTGATAAGCGCTTTCGCTATCGACCGCCGGGAAAAAGGATGCCGCCGAATCCGCCGCAAGATCCCGGTAGCCGTGCGAACAATCAGTTGCGCCTGGCTACCCTTTAGATACTGCGGGCCGGATGCCAATTAATTAGCTGCTCTCTCTGAAGAATGTCGTAGAAATTAGTCGCGACCCCGAAATCGGCAAAGCAAACGAAGCAGTGTAACTTTGCACATTCGGCTTCTTTATGACAATTACACATGTATTTGAGATGCTACACCATTTCAATCAATTGTTTAGCGATTAATTCGATGTTAATGCTCTCTATGTGTGTAAGGATAAAGATTAGAAATTAATTTTAAAAAGATTGTGACGTACTACATTTACGAAAAAATGCCGGTGGCAGACAGTGAATTTTTTAAATAAATAGTAACTGTATTGCTGACTTCTGTCAAGCGTAGTAAAAGTGCATATATCTGAGTAGGCGTCTGCGTTAAGTGCCGCTAAATATTGCAACGCATTACATAATTTATTTGTCGAGCGTTTAGCGCAGACCTGTGCGAACGCGTGCAACTTCGAGCGAGGTTTCCATGCCGACATGCCGGTAAATAATGTTAAACAGCGCCGCGTGAAGAGGGTATATTCCATCTGCGCTCCTTTATTACGTCGGCATTGCCACACACCGTGGTGTCATTTTTCTGTCGCGGGGAAACCTCGGCGCATTGTGGCCCGCACGAGGAGCTAGCTGGTCACCGCCTTTGAGATATGCAGAATGCTGAAAATGATACACAGACCCAAGCTGCGAGCATCTCGCGGTGCGGAGCAGAAAGAAAACGTGTGAGATTCTATGATGCAAACGAATGGCACCGTCTAATTCAGAGGAAAGTCGACGCGCGCAATTTCTTCTGAAAGAATAGATCGCTCCCATTTTTTTTTTATCCCACGCTTAGCGCACTTTCCGTAAGTTCTTTTTCCATAAGTCGAGCGAAAGTAGCGCTTACAATTGAAACTTCGCACGTGTTAATTTTTGAACAAGGTCTTTAGTCGTGTCGACGTCGCGTGAAAATTATCAACGGTGTTTAGTCGCCTGAATGACCGCGCCGAGGAGAGATATTAGCAGCGCTCACGCGTTTATTGTAAAAAATAAAAAAATAAAAAAAAGAGATACAGCGCGGCGCACAACCGACGCGGCCGAAATTTCCTTCCGTATAACGCAGGAAGGTACGGAAGATCGTTTTTTTAATTGCGCTTTTGAAAGCCGTTAGAAGGCCATCGGCGACCCCGATATCAGCCTCGCGACCTCTCTCTTCGAGCCCGGGATTGTCATAGTTTCGCCGTCCCGCCGAATCGTTTTAAATTTTTCCGCGCCGTTGTGTGGGGCCATCGAAAAAAATTGTAATCGAATTGGAGTATTTTTCCAATTGGCAATCGTCGAGCGGCCGGACATGGAACGATGGGCATCCAACCGCGTCCTCTCTCGCACAGCCACTCGCTTTATTCACCCCCTCCTCCCTCCCTCGTCCCGCGCTCCGTCCCTCTTCCCCGCGAACCACCCCTCGCTCAGTACCGAATTAGTTGGCCTACCGCGAAAAATCAATCTCTCCGTTTTTTTCCGCCTGCCCGGTAGATTCGTCGACAACACCACCGTCGATTCCACTGTCCGCAGTCAAAGCAAAAATTTACAGATACCATCAACCCCCTCTATCCCGCCCATCCATGCGGACGTATCGTCGCGTTTTACTCCCGCAAAGTGTTCTGTAAACTTTACGCGTAAACTTTTAGAACAATATTGTTTAGAGCTACTCTCACGGAGCTAATTAAATACACAATGATTGTTTATAACCAATACGAAGAAGGTAATTGACGAAAATATCTATGATCTTGTTGCAGATATTTTTGTTTGCAAATTTTCAAAATTTGTAAAAATAATACGAGTCAATTTTTAAATTCCGTCCAGGCACTGTATTTATAAATATGATAAAAATATATACAATAATTTAAATAGGAGATAGACGTTTAATATTTGTAAATCACTTCTTTTTTATTTTCAAATATTTATTGTCAACCGACTCGTTTTAGAAAGTTGCAAATATACGTTCCCACTCTTTTCTCAATGATATGCGAGGAAATAAAATAGTTAGGATAGTCGAAACGATAAAAATAACGTCCTCCGTCGAAGAAATTTTGTTGAAGGAATACCAATATATCAGACTGTTCTTTTAAACTCCTAAAGTTGCGGCTGCGAGACGATAAAGCGCGGATGTTGGTATTTATCAAAACGCACGCGGAACACGAATTACCCGCCGAAATAAAGTCGACACCGGCACGCGAGGTAATAATTCCCCGGTGAGAGTCGATGCCGCTAAAGTGCAATCGACTCCATGCAACGGGAACGAAATTCTGTTTCCATTGAACACGTAACGGAACCAGCAAGTTTTCACGAGCGATTCGTTTCTTCCCTTTTCCGAATAAAAATCTTTTCCATAAAAATCTTTCGGATAAAATAAAATATTATCGGATGTAAAGAACACAGCAAAAAGGGATTTAGATATTGTTATTATTTTTTGTTTACAACTATTTAGGATAATGCATAATTTATCGGACAGTAAATAACTGTAAATTCAGGAAACCGTATATTAAGTCCATCAAAAATTAAAATTTTGAATGAGCGCTTATTGCTAGAACCGTCATTCTCGCGCGTTACGTGACAAACTTTTAAAAAAGATCTGCAGGTGTGCTTCCTGCTGGGGTTAATTCCGGTAAGTGTTTCCACCGAAACGCCCGGGCTCGGTATCGATTTCGGGCAAGTCGCCCGGCAAATCGTCGAATTAGTCGGCTATCGTTTATTTTTTCGACGTGGCTCTCTCTCTCTCTCTCTCTCTCACGATCGCGTGACAGGCAAGTAATGCGCGCGGGCTCGCCCCGACAATGGGTCCATAATAATATAATAGATCGCCGTGTAGTTTCGCCGGCGTTTTGGCACACGAAAACCGATAAAAAGCGAGACTCGAAACGGAAATGACTTTTAGTGCCACGCTGAAATTAGATTATCATCGAACGAGGAGACATTATGGCTAAGGGAATATGAATGCCAGTTACTTTCGACGTTACTAACGCAACACGAGAGAGAAGGAAATATTGCTAAATATTGGATATTCATTTAAGTTCCTTTATTTTAACGCAACATGATAACACGGTTTCAAAAGGAATATTCTGTTTTCAGATCAATAAGCCAGAGAGGTCGGTGGTTAATGTGCACAAATCTGTCGAGCTTATTATCACCTTAACTGTTCCTTTTCAGATTTTTAATATCTTAATTTTGGTATGCTGCAGAGTGTACAATTGCCAAGAATATCGACGGTAATGCCCGAGAATATCGTTGGTTGGATTTTGTCTCGTAGAATCTACGTAAGCCATCTCGCGAGGGAGAGAGAGAGAAAGAGAGAGACGCTCTCTGATAAACGATCGTGATGTACGTTGTCGTGCGAGCGCGGGATTCCGGAATGAAATTTTTATTATCGCGATAAAAGTGGAAAAGAGGTATATAAGAAGAGGCCTGTGAAGTTATACGTGAACGCGGGGACTCGCCGAGGTCGTCGGGTATCGCAGCCGAAGAATCGAATCGCTACAAAACGGTTAGTAATTTACGAGCGAGCCCGCGCTCGTAAATCTAACCGAGTGAAGTCGCATTACCCAATTCCATTTATCTCTTTGAAAAGATGCGGCTTCCCGTATGATTCCCGAGCTTTTATCCCCTTTCACATTTTCTGCAATCTATTTTTCGATTTAGTACACAAACAAACATTACGTGCGATTTAAAGCTAAACCATTTGCCCGCCCATTAATTGATCCGGGCGAAATATTTTTGTCGCAGCGTATAAAATAATGCGCTTTTAACGAACAACAAACACGGCAGGCGCGTTTAAACCCGTGCGGGTTACATTCTTTTAAAATCCGCCGGCCCCGTTCCATCGCACAAAACTGAAACAAAAGCAGATGCTATTACAAATCCAACAAAAAAAAAAAAAAAAAACAAAATTTGCTGGCTAAAATGTCACGCGGCAAACATATATAATAGTAATTTTTATTAAAAGTTTTATTACACCCGGCACAGTACGTATGGGTATATTATACATATACCAGTAAACAACTTCAAAGCTTAAAATTGTTTCTATACAGGCGTACGTGACAAGATTTTTTCCCCCCGTCTTGGACAATTCAAAAGTGTCGAGAGATCTAAGATCAATTAATTCAGATTAATTGGTAAGCCTTCACGTCCCGTGGGTAACGCAATTTTGCGTATTCCAAAAAGCGGAGATGAGAGAGCGGGCGCGTTAACTCACGCGTGACCTGCTCGCGCACACGTGTGTGCACCGGATCGGGAAAAGCTGGAAAAGCGCGCGGCGCTTTTCCGATGACAATCAGACCGCAGCGACCGCCGACGGAATCCCGTCCGCGTTCCGCCACGCCCAATAAAAACCCCCCCTTTCCTCCCTGCCAATCCCCCGTTTTCTACCCCCCTTACCCATCCCTCGTCCCTTCGAAACCATCTCGTCGAGCGGCCTAATAAATCCGACAGACGGGATTGGCGTGCGCTATCAATTAAAAATGATGAAACCGAACGGCGCGGCGCGGCGCGCGGCTCGCCGCGACCGGGCGAGCGGATAGAGCCAGCCAGCCAGCCAGCCTCGCTTGCATCGCGAGCAAAGCTGATTCCACAACCGCCTTGTCCGCTCTGGCGTAATAAGCTTAAGCGATTAGGTATACCTCGGGGGCGGTTGCCCGAGACGCTTGCGGTGCGCGCACGGTTAGCGCGAGAGAGCGGCACGGGAGTGGTGAAAATAAATAGAGAGAGAGAGAGAGAGAGCGAGACGACGGCGCGGACCGCGCGCGGACCCGTTCGGAAAAAACTGGGGAAAAAGCGCTTTACGTAAAGGGACGAGGAGAAGGAGACGGAACGACGCGAGAAGACGACGGCAGCGAGCGCGTCGGCCGGCAGCTCACGGCAGCTTTTAAACGCAATTTAAATTTTTAATTGCGAGTCCGTCGACCCCGAGGAAACGACGCCTCTTCTCTCCCGTCCTCACGTTGGCACGTTGACGTTTTATTCCAAAGCGCGGACCCGTGTGTGTTTGCTTAAACGTACTTTTTTTCCGAATCTTCTTGACGCTGACTGGACGAAAACGTATGCACGCCTCCGCGTCTCGCGCCCACCCCTCGCGTGTGGAGCAAGAAAGGCGCGTATGAACATACATTTTGACACGATTGTTACGCCGATAATTAACTTAATAACTTAATTTTACATCGACAAGCCGCCTGTCGTTACATTAACGGCCAGATGAAGAGATTACGAGTATTCTCACGTGTACGCTGCATTTATTCTGATAACGCAATTGCTGTTTATTGTGCACTTTTATTACTTCTTTTCAGGGTGTACCTTACTGTCGAGATAATTGATTTTTCGAAACAACTTGAATAAAAGGTTTCAGCTATACACACGCACCCACACACACACATTGATTTTCTTTCCTCAGGGGATTTTATGCTACCGTAATTACTGTCTTATGTCATATCGCTAGCACGAAATAATTTACGAAATAATTTCATCCCTCCAATAAACCTTCGTATTATAATTAGTCCCTCGTGTAATTTTTTTTTCCCTTGTTTAGCTTCTACTGCTAATTATTTACCTATCGTCTATGGAACGCGGAAAGTACGAGGGGGGGGATAAATTGTAGGGCAACTTTATTACTGGGCACCTACGTGCTTATCTCGCAATATAAACTGCTTGTTAATTGCGACAATGAAAGCTCTGGCTGACCAAGAGGCCGACGGCTCATACGTAGCTCGCCTATTTCCAACCCGTCCTCCTTCTAAGGCCCATCTATAATCCACTTAAGGTGCGAAGATAATTCTTACGTTTCTCGCATTGCGTGTTTAATGGCCGGCTGCTCTAACGAGCCGAATGCCCGCGACACTGCGAATTAGCGTGGCCGCCACGATAAAACCCTAATTGCAATCGACGCGTAATCTCAACCATCGCCGGCAGGCGAGGGCCCTTCGCGGCAATGGAAAACTTAAGGCGGGCGCCCCGGTAAAAATCAATTCCGCGTTCGAGGAGGTAGGAAGAAAAAGCAGGTGCCCGTAAGGCTGCCGGCCGAGTTATTATCCCGTGTTGCCGACAGCCCCGCCCAATAGCGTAACAGAGTGGCGATGCTGAAACAAGGCCTGTACCGAGATCTCCTCTACAGGCTCTTTTTTTTTTCTGATCCTCTTTTAGGGCCCCTCGTCTCTTCGGACAGGGGGGGAAAAAAGTCAGAAGTATAATAAAGATAAAACCGTTGTTACACCACTCCCTTATTGCGACTTGTGAATGTACTAATCTGCAAATCGATTCTTTCGAGACGTACGCGTCATTAATAATTCACCCCCTTTCGATTTTAAATTACATCATTATTTTTTGAATTAAAAACGCACGCGCGGAACTTTCGAGCTTGGCGCGTTCACCGGGAAATAGGTGTTCGAGTTTCTCCGCGCGAAATTGGAAGAAAGGATTTGAGGATTTACAGGATTTACGTCTCTCTCGAAATGGTCCTGTCGGACGATCGGAAGCACGGTAACTGCGCCGCTGGCCCCGGCGTGTATATACGTGCCGCTCAGGCAAGCGTGCCCCCGGGAGTCTAATCGATGCGTCGTCGCACGCGACTGCGTGCTTTTATCGCTGTCACGCACATAATTAATTTAATTTAGTCTAATACGTCGGCCCGGCGCGCCAGGCAGCGATTGTCGTTCCGATTGTTTGCACGGAAACGCCAGAGTTCAACCCCGCGGCCGGCGCGACCCCGAACACGATATTCGTATCCGTCAAATTTCGGCGGTGGAAGAATAAATCCTGCAGCTATATCGCGCGCTGCAGGTTCGCACGCGCGAATTTGTGCAGCCGAGAAACAAGAAAAACGTACATTACGCTAGATTATTTACGTACCTAATTGCGTAATAAATTCTCTGATATCTCGGGAGTTTTGCCTTATATCAAAACGTATACCCTGTGCTATATTTTATTAGACTACCCTGGGTGGTCCCTGCGGCTACCAACTCTTTATGCAAAGTTATAAAAATATTTTGCTGTTAATTGCAGAAGAGACGATAGAGAAGGATCGTTTCAATATCAAAACTTTAAAAGAGATTTGCTTCTTCTGTGCGCATGTGGAGACAATATATCTATCTATCTATCTATTCTGCAGGTCTATTGAATATCCCCGGGGAGGATATAAAAAGATTTCTCACGTTTCCGTCACCCTTTCTGCTCTATAAGAAGAAACGATATTTTTCAATCGAATCGTTATCACCTTAAATTTCGAAAGACGCTTTCATCACTCTCTCGAAACACGTAAGCTAGACTGGTAACCTCCTGCCCCTCTCCTCTCCCCCGCCCTTAGATTCGTAAATTGGTTCGGCGAATGACTCACCTGAACACGAACTTCCGGGAGGTTGACCTTCATGGCGAGCTCCTCCCTGGAGTAGACGTCCGGGTAGTGGGACTTCTCGAACGCTCTTTCAAGCTCGTGCAGCTGGTAGGTCGTGAAGGTTGTCCGGTTGCGACGGTGCTTCTTCTTGCCCCCGTTGCCGTTTATGTCCTCCCCGCAGCCCGCGCCGAGCTCCTCGTCGCTGCCGCCGCCAGTGGAGTTGCAGCTGTTCTCACCTGGAAGCCGCGACAGAGAGAGCGGTCAGGTCTCCTCGGAAACGGTCGTTATGGGTAATAGGAGCGGTAATGGTGATCGATTTATCCGGAGTCGCAGCTATTACCCCCATTATGCGCGCATAATAGTAGCTATTAGAAGTGCCGCAACGCGTGGCCGCGTGGAATTGCGTGTCCGTGTGCGTGCGTGCGTACGTGCGTACGGTAAACGCACGTGCTGCACGAGTGAATTTCGGTCGCGCACTTTAAAGCGCCGTTCGCGCCTGGATTTCTTCTTCCTTTTTTTCTTCCTTTCTTTTCTTTTTTTTTTTCGCGTTTCGTGACTAAGCAAGCGCAAAATACGACGCGTTTACGCTTCGTTGAATGTAAAAGAGACAACGTGGATTAATTAGAGTATTTGACGTTTAATGTATGCGATGCTTAAGAGGGAACGGAAGAACGCCGGTTATGGTTCGATGGCTGGATTACTTTTCTCGGCGAGTACGAGAGCATATATATAAAGTATCGGTTGTCACATTTCCTTTACGTATAAAGATACAATATAATCTCGTGGCTTGCTGCAAAAATAAAATCAGCGTTAAACAGCACGATGCCATCATTATAGAAGCTAATGAACGTTCTTCCCATATGATTTTGTCGGTTAACGAAGCGAATGAACTAAATTGCTATTTTTTTCTTCCGTCAATAATTCGAAATAAATAAGAGAAAGAGGAGACGCTTCTTTTTCTTTATGACGTTAATGCGAAAGTGGAAGATTGGATATTGGTTATCGAAAATAAAGCTGCCGGAAAAAAAGTAATCATTTGCATCTCGAGAAATATCTATAAAATATAATAAAACTGTATGTAATTGAAAGTAACTGCGGAAATGTGTCTCTTTCCCTACGATTCCTTCGATATCAAATTAGGCTCCTCAAATATTTGTTGAAACAGATGCGTTGCAAAATATTTCTAATAACAAAAAATTATGCAATATGTAAAAAGTAATAGAAAAGAAAATACTGTATTTGTAGAATTATGATTATATTTAATACGATTAATATAAAATCGTTTAATAGAATTATTGATTGGCGTCTTATATTTGTGTATAAAAATAGGTTTGCAGGATACCTTTATAAATATGTATACGCATTAATGCTCATGCTATAAAGTGAGTGGAGGATTCAAGTTACTATTTCCATGTGTTCGAAGGAAGAATGTCCTGGAAGGAATCATCGTCTAGTCGTTCACAAGATAAACGGGAGAGCGTCGGCGTAAGTGCGCGTTGACACGCACCCCTTTTCTAGCGAAGTGACACGTTGTATTTGTGTAACTGGGCTCTATCGTTTCGTCGCTCCGCTTATCCGGAGCGCTTTATTAAGGCGACGGCCACATCGCCGCGTCGGTTGGCGACGATTAACGAAAGGGTCAGCGCAATGAAAACGACGGGGATTTATTTACGCTGCCGAACAATCACGCGATAATTTTCATTGCAAATAACGGCGGCGCGGCATTCCGTCGTATTTGTGTATTTAGAAACGGGTGGCCACGGGGTACATTCGTGCCCGGTATTCCGGTCGAGGTCTAATCGATTTAAGCGCGGAATTAATTGTCCGACCGACTACGATATGCCGTGCCGAGCGCGCATTGTGCTTAATTGTTTCACTGTCAAAGCGCAGGTGCATTGTAATGAGATTTGCATTGGCGATGACAGCGCTGGCGACGACATCGTGTTTGCCGTAGTCTTGGAAAGTATATATAAGCTACTTCGATACTACCGCAATGCCGCGTGTATCTCCTTACCTGATTTATTTAATGTAGGAAACCGACGTGTAATTATTTATGACAAACAGCTGCATGTACGTATAAGAGAAAATTCAAAAATATATTACGAATATCCTGTCAGTAGAGCTTAAAGTTAGTTAGGCAGTAGAAACATATCATATATTGGAGACATTTGATTTATAAAGTTAACTCTAAAATCCATATCTACTTTTAACATAACAGAAATCTGATTCTGCGTCATTTCTTCGAGCAATTACTCGGTATTCAGTTTTAAATTCAATTTTCATTTCAATTTTATCTCACAAAGATTTTTCATAGAAACAAATGTTACGAGAGAGAAAGAGAGAGAGAGAGAGAGAGAGAAAGAGAAAGAGAGAAGGAAATCGCGTTGCTCGCGTGCGTCACACAGTTTGGAAAGTCCGCTTGCTTCGAGAAAAAGTACTCCACTACTGTGTTCTTACCGTGCACTTTTACCTACTTTCGTATAAATTACAATTCTCTTCGTAAATTACACGATCGTCGCCAGACCGTGCAATTTCGCGGATTAAATCATTAAGTGAGTAATCACTGGGTAATTTTCGAGCACTTTGCGTCGCTGTGAGAGAATTTAAGGCGCGTCAACACGCGGCACTTCCACCGAGCTATTACGCTATCTCTTTCCTTGCAAATTACACCTTTCGTTGAGGTTGATGATTGCTCGCGTCTGAACGCCCAATCAGGATTCACATTATTTTCATTTTCGACGTAATATCGTTCGAAAAACGGAATCTCTCCCGCGATTTCCTTGTGTATTAGGCCACAGTGAATTAAAATAAATTTTAAACGTACAAGAGATTATTTTTATCGCGACCATTAAAAATACATTATGTTGATTTCGCAAAGTTGTATATCAAATGTGTATTAAGGATTTGCGCGGGATGTAAAATACAACAAATGCTGCGATAGACCTTACATAAGAGATCCGGCTAAAGATTCTGCGGTAAGAAATCAAATGAGCGAATAAAAGTGAATTTTAATCCCTCGTTTCGAAGTTCCGCCTTGATTCTGGCGAGGATTAATACGATTGTACGCTATTACACAATGCGGAACGCGTTGCGCTCGCTGGGCGAACTATTACGCGATCATTTTCCCTGCAAATTACATCCATCCCGGGTGCTGCGGTTACTCGTCGACGAACGCCCGATCAAACCTCGCATTATTCCCGTCCCCGAGTGTAATATCGTCCAAGAAACCGAACGGCACCACCGACGAAGAGATTGATCCTGCGGGACCGCGGCAGCAAATAGGTATTTTCCACCCGTGCAACCTCGCTCTTCGCCACCCCTCCCGCCGTAAATCCTAACTCCATCCCGAGATCCGGCCTGTAGACGTCACGATCAAGGGAAGTTTCTCTTTCGGGCAGTCTACCTCCGGAGACTCTCCCCCCTTCCCCTGTATAGCTATGTATATATCTATATATATTATATATACATAATGCGGATATACATATATCCATGGTACTCTCTCATTAACTGCATAATTAACCTTCTCTCGCGTCGCAGCGCAGCGCGTTAGATCGAAATGCGGGGGAGGGAGGGGGGGAGGGTAATCGAGGGTGGCTCGATGGCGGCACTCGCGCGAGCGTGCGCAACCGGCACGCATCCCACGATCACGCGCGCACGCACCTAAGCGCGCGGCGGCGCGGCGCGGCGCCCATGCATCCTCGCAAGAAGGCTTCGCCCGGCACTAACCAACAGCCTAATAACCTCGCCTTAGCTGGCGATTGACGCGCGCGCTTGTAGCGGCTAATTATCAACAACAATCGATAATGGTTCCCCCCCCACCCTTCTTCGCTCCCTGAAGAGTGCCGACGCTACCATCGTGTTGCCCTCCCCCTTCTCATCGCATTTTCCTCCTCTCCTTCGGCCTCCTTCTGATCCCTCGCGATTTGCTTCTCGTCCTACGCTGTCCCCTTCGACATGCATTCGCTGTGCCGATTACTCTGCTCTCTAAGACGCCTGGTCTCCTTTCTTTTTTCAGAGACGATATTCATGTGGAAATCGACGAATCACGAACCAATAAATATAACTGAATGCCGCGAGATAATTTTGTCAATCATTTAAGAAGAATTTTGCTTAGAAACTTAATTGGATGTTAATAATTTCAACCATTATCGCTTGTTCTTCATTCGATAGAGATTTTTAGTACAAGAAAATGTCGTGAAGACATTTAAGAGTTCTTTTAAGAAGCACGTCCACTACTTTTTATATTTCACTTGATTAATGCGTTTTATGTCTCTATGGAAGCGTTTAGATGCTTTGTCTGAATGTAAGTGATTTCCAAATCCAAATTGATACGTTATTTAATTCAATTATAATTGTTTCGTAAGAAACACGCTGTAATTTGATATAAGAAACCTAACAACATTATCGCTATTTTAAACTTCTCGGTGAATTTTAATTATCCAATCGTGAGAGAGAGAGAGAAAGAGAGAGAGAGAGAAAGAGAGAGAGAGAGAGAGAGATTACAAGACACAAATTGCGAATGTTTGCAGATTCGTGACGAAGGTTATTAACTAATTTAATTCAGCTTTCCGAAAGACGTGCAGCCATGCGTGCACGCCAGAAGTTTATTCGTGCATCATGCGCCGTGAAGTTTCAACCGACACCCGATAGAAGTTGGAAATTTACACCTAGAAGTTGCGTGTCGTCATTCTCACTCTCTTAGGCATACAAAGATTGGTTGCAAATAAAAACGTTTGAAAAAAAAAAAAAATATTGAAATAAATTGCATTGACATAATTTTGCAATTTTATATCTTTAATATCGATCTAAGTTGCATCATACTTTACACCAACATGTACATGCAGCGCGAAAAGATTGCCACATCGATCCCTCGTAATTATTTAATATCTTCAAATAAATGATCGACATCACGTCACGCGAGGTGTCCCGGATTCGAGCGATTTCGTCTCAATTATTTAGCTGTACACATCGAAAAATTATAAAGGGGGCGGGGAATAAGTACGAATCCATCCCACACGCTCATGTTGTTTGCGCGCGGCGATTGCTACGGATATTCACAGAAGCGGATTTCTGTGATACGGGTGGTAGGCATACACACGTCTGAATAACTGGATGGCCCGTGTGTATGTGCGCGGATACGTCTGCGCAATAATTGGTTTCGGTCGGGACAGAGTAACCATCGTGATTAAATCCTACGAGGCAGCTGCAGGGTGGCGGAGCGCCGTCGCTCTTACTACTTGCCCGCCCTGTTATATCGAGGAGTACATCCCCGAGAACGACCTGCATTTTCGTGCATTAAACGCGACACTATGCCCGGAAAGCGAAAGTTTATCGCATTATCCGAGATCAGAATTGGCCGGAGGCGGTTAAGAATCAAAGAGCGCCGCGCATTGACCGCTCTTCGCGTGTTTATACGAAGACTTATGAACAAAGTTTGCATTGTAATTTCGCAAATTTAAACCTTCCTTTCTAAAATTTGAGTCACTTTTGTACTGTATTTATAATATTTCTGATAAAAGTTATTTTTTTTATGTATAAAACGCAATAAGAGATACAAATACGAAGATTCGTTTTCGTGATGAACGGATAAAAACGATTCGTTATATTTTCGCTACTTTATTATATTAGAATTTTATGCCATATCAAAATTTTACATCAGCATGAGAAAATATATTTATGTACAAGACCTGTGGAAAAAACGATTTTGCTAAAGTATTTAAAAATAAAGCTAGATATAAATGTGAAAATAATTTTTTTTGTTATATCACATCAAATTAATTATACAGGACGCTTGAGCTAAAACGTTAAAATTTTTTACAGCGTTGCTTTCTTTCTGTCTCTTTCTCTCCCTCTCATCATGTCTAAACGTTCTACATAATTATTTGATTGTCCGACCAAATTTTCAGATTTATGTTTAGCTGAATTTTTAAAAGCTCCAGCAAAAAAAAACCGTTCTTCCCGTGTATATAAATCACGTCAGACTCCGTTATAAAAGAGATTCATCGACAGCGACATTCATATCGCTGTAAATCACAGAAATTGCACTAATGCAGTTTTCATGTTGCCTCTTATCGGAGTCCTTATTCTGCTCAGTGTGTGTTTCAGGGAGCCCGCGGAGCAACGTTGCTTTACGTTTTCTGCGTTCTCATCGGTGCGAATAGGACGAAACGTCCCGATGAGCAATTTTGTGACATGATCTCGGAGAGGGATAAACGAGAGACCAGTCGCCGGGTATTCCGCGGTCACGAGCGACGGAGGAGATGGTATCGCGCGGATGCAAAGCGGTCCTCTAGTCGGTACTCTAGCTACTTAAGAGATTGACACGGCGAGATAGTATAATGGACGGAGCGACCGGCGAGAGAAGAGATTCGTAGCTCCGCTCCCCGGGACCCGGCTCTAATGGGCCAACACACTGATCGCTGATAAATTTCAAAACGCCATGGGGGCCTTTTGATTCTTCTCGGCGGCTTAATCGAGTTAAGGCGCCGATTGAGAAGCGCGTTAGCGGCGAGTTAATGTGCCGCGCGTCATTCCCCGGAGAACGATACACACGCAATCGTGTCCGTAAGTGAGATATAAAATGCACGAATCGCAGCTACGCGAGTGGCTAAACCGTACGCTTTCACACGTGGCGACGTTATTGCTTACTTCGATTATACAACGTAGTTGTGTTAATAAATAAAAATTGCCTGAGATGCGTAGCTGTCACATTGTTTGTAAATTTTTAGATAATTTATACCAATAAAATAATTGTTGTCATTATCATACTGCATTTTTTTCTTCAGAGATTACATTTTGTGTGAAAATGGCGTAAATAATAAATCATTGTGCAAAGACAATCTCACTAGTGTTTCGCGTGTGGCATTTGCGAAATACATGTACTAACTTTGATAGACAGCAATTTCATAAATATCCAATAGTATGCAGTTTAATATCGATATACGAGCAAACGAATCGCGTGTCCATGATGGGAATTAAAATTTTTCGCTCTCTGAAATTTAACGACGCGGTCGAGCGGAACGGGTCTTGAAAAAATCAACAGATATGTCAAAAGTTATGCATTGTTAGGCGCTTATTAAAACCCGGGCTAGCCCGGGTAGTTGAGTTCGTTTCCCTGTTTGTAGTGTAAACCGCATATATATCCCAAAGCGCGCATTTAATATATTTGCGAGCAAATGTCGCGAATGATGAATTAGAGGTAAACGAATTGATTCCAACAAATATACGTGCTTTCGCAGATCAGTCGCGGATGATAATATCCGACTGCCGGTCAAATTAATTAATGTCCCGTTGGCATTTTGTTAAAGGAAAGTCGTACTTTGGCTCATAAAACGAGAAGCCGGTCAACCGCCAATCAAGTGTCAAGATGGTTGCATGAAACCGATGAACTTTCGCGCTTTTTTAGACACCCGTAATCCAATATTATTTCGCAATGACAATTTTTTTTCGCGCGGTTATCAGATCAGGCAGCTGAATAGCGGCAGCGGTATATCTCGAGGTAACGATTTTGTAAAAGTTTGAAGTTTTATCTGATAAAAAGCCGTCGCTCTTACGATTCACGAATGTCCTCAGTTTGCGACTGTGTGAAAACGGTTAATAATATATATATATATATGTATATGTATAAGATTGAACGAACGATGAAAATTGATAGCTGACGCGAAAATTTTGCGCGAAATCAGCGGCATCAAAGATAAAGAAGGATAGATGCGCGATGATTTTGTAAACTCGCCGATGCCGCGCGGAATGTGTACATTAAACTCGTGCCGCGTATTTAATTGAATTTCCTGTCCAATATTGATACGACTAACGCGGTATCCATAATCAAAAACTAGATGCCCAAAATGATTAATATTCCGGCCTTGGCGATATTTTAGTTAACTCGGCCTGAGAAGAGGTGATAATCAGAATCGTTAAATCCAGCGCTAATTAACCGAACACTTAATTAAAAAGAAATGTGACATTTTTTTAAACGCAATACTTGCGTTTCATATTCAAACCTTGATGCATTATTTATCTCAATTACTAAGTACATTTTTACGTGGTAAAAGATAGAATTTCTTTAATCACTGAAAATGATGTTCTATTTTTGTTGTTTTTCTCTGCTGTTGCACACATAATTACTCTACTTATCTGATATTCTATTATGTTAAATAAATCCCGCATATTACGGAAAACTTTGCTACATAGATACTTTATTTTTTATTTCCTATCGATCGCTGTCGCAGTCAATTGTGAATTTCTCTCACGTCTCACCGAGATGAGAGTGCTCTTATTGCCAAGTCAGTTATACAAACGTTTCCTCGACGCGTACAAAATTTCTTCTCGTGAAGAAAAAAAACGGGATTTCTACTCGCCGATACTGCTCGATATTCGATGCAGGATACACCACGGCGTCGTTTGTACTTAAGCACGGCTGTCGATTCGGAATCTAATTTCCTTGATCGGCGTGGGAGGAGACGGTGGCGAGATAAGGAGGGACGGAACGGGGGAGGAAATAAGAGAAAGAGGAAAGGTATGCCGTCACACAGAGGGCTTAGCTCGCCGACCAAAGAGGATTACAGAATTTGTCTTCCCGTGGACCATCACCGGTGTCGTTCCTGCCTCTTCCCTGCTGCCTTCTATCTTTCTCCCTTTCGGTCCCTTCTCCTCTCCCCCTCCCCCCCCCTCCCTCCATCGCTCCTCCCGACTCTTTCAGTTTTTATCTCCGGAACGAAACGCAATGGCCACTTTGCGCGGCACAAAGTTTCGACGGAAATTTCTTCGTAAAAGCCACTGTCACCTGTCGCGCTCTTTAATCCGACGCACGTATCGATCCTCGGGAGAGAAGTGTCTCCGCCCGCGTGCCGCCCGGCGTGTACGGTGATGCTCTTTTTGCTCGCCCGAGACACGGCGCGAGTGTGTGTCTTTATCATCGCAGTGGTACTTAATGCCGGCCAATACTACCCAGCAAATTTAATTTATTTAAAGCACTCGCAGCCCGGATCATCGGGAGCTGTTAGTCGAGTTAATTGACGGGGGGATTAATAAAGCGGAGCGGGAAAAGGAAAGAGCGAGTAAATTAGCGAACTGGTTTCCGATCGATATCTCCGGCGGCGAGTTTTTCTTCTCGTCGGGGAGTGTAAGCGAATGTAAAACGCGTTATCTCTCCTCGGCGAGATCGGCGGGCCGGGTTTACATTAGTAACCACCCCGGTTTGCGATAAATTAAATTTCTGGATGACCGATGCCGATGCAGGAGGTAACGGTCGCGTTAATCGATAACCGAGTTAACAAAACGGCGAGTGAGTAAATTACTTCGTAAGTTGGCGCGAGTAATCGTGACGATCCTTTTTTCCCCCCCTCCTCGTTGCTGTAATACGTACATACGTACACACGTACACATACGCTGTCAGCTGTTTACGGAGAAGCGAAAGGGCGAGCTTAATCTTTGTAAGATGGAATATCGGGTTCGTCGATTATTCGCGTACGGGATATCGAATTATTAATTCGTCAGGCGAGCGCGCATATGTGCGTATCACAATAACGCTCGAGGTAATAATCTTAAGCTGTCATCGGGTTCTTGTCCGCGGGGATAGAGTTTCTGCCTAAGCGGGTCAACGGATAGAGTATGGTAAAGCGACAGGCGGTAAACATCCCACGTGAAACAGCTTCGAAACGAGCTCCAGAAATCACAAAACGGAATTAGCACATGCGTCTTTCGAAAGGAATTCTCGGGAAATATCGAGGAACACTCTGTTCCTCAAGTGTAAATAATAATTATTGCAAGATGAATTATGAAATCACGTTTTTAAATTGCGTTTTTAGCGCGGTCTTTAGTTTTAAATAAAAATTTATTTGTTAAAAATCACTTGCCTTCGGCTTGTACATACATCCACTTTTCACACTCGTGCTGAAAAAGTCAACTTCCCGCCCTTATTACACTATGTACTATTGTACGCAATAGAATTTTATATAAGATATAGAATTCTTTTTGTGTTCTTTTTTTCTCGAATATGTTACCTGATTTCGCCATAAGCGTTCAATTATTTATATAATTCATTTTCAAACTTCGTCGACATCCGTCTAACCGCAACGTGCTCAATGACAGGCGTAGAGTTGATTTTTCAATATTTCCTGCGTCGACTCGGCAAAGTTGAAATTCCGCAATTACCACACAAATCTTCTCCATAAGACTCTCTCCAGAGAGGAGAGGAGTGATCTTTCGCTTTCCGGATTCGCGTAGTGGTTAAGGTGGACGAAGACGAAGGGGGGCGGGAAGTACGATTTATTTTGTTTACGTACCTTTTGCGTGGTTTATAGCTCGTGACGGCGTGGGGCCTGCGTTATAATAGTAATCAACGGGCAGGCGGGGGCGGCCCCTCGTTATCGTTACTAGTTAATAATTTAATTGTTCGGTGGCGTGCGGGCTTTATTGGGATATCTCTGCCGACATCGCGCGCAACACGGCAAGCGCGAGTACGTATATTCGTATGGCGCGTGTATGTATGTATGCATATGTGTGTGTGTGTGTGTGTTGTGTGTTGTGTGTGTGTGCGTGCCGCGCTTTATGAGCCGGTCGTGCAGCTCGCGAACGCGGCCTGCACGCGTGTAATGTGCGCACGTGCACGCGTGCACGC
Organism: Monomorium pharaonis; assembly: GCF_013373865.1. Taxonomy (NCBI): domain Eukaryota; kingdom Metazoa; phylum Arthropoda; class Insecta; order Hymenoptera; family Formicidae; genus Monomorium; species Monomorium pharaonis. The sequence goes on along the minus strand of NC_050469.1, from coordinate 11,574,459 downwards.
ACGCAGGCATGCACGCACGCACGTACGTACGCACGCACGTAAGCAAGCCAGGTAGGCAGGCAGGCAGGCAGGCAGGGCATACGGGCATACGGAGTGACTGACTGACGGCTCGTACACACACCCACGCCCTGAATTATCCAGGCGTCAATATTAATCGTGGTAATGACGTACCGATTGCTAATCGCTGCACAAATTACGCCAATACTGCACACCGCGTGCGAGCGTCTCTACTTCCGCCGTGTCTGCCGGTATACCGGTGCCCGATGCCCGCCTGCGCATCCACCCCCGCTCGCTCGCTCGCTCCCTACCGCGCTATTCGCCGTTCGCCCTCTCTGTCTTCCGACAGGGGCGACGCCGATTCTCTCCGGCGTATTCTCCTCTCTACATCTATGCTGATATATATGCAGACTTCCGTCTCGAGTGTAGTCGGCTATCGATCACGAGGCATTTCGGTATTCCGAGCGCAGTAAAATAGATTCCGCGCGATGCTCGGTGTACGATTGATCGGCGACACACGCGCGCCAATTACCACTCGCAAGCCCTGATCGCGACGGTAATCCGGTTAAACTGGCGCGGAACGGCACGGTGCCGCCGCCGCCGCCGCCGGTTTCCATTCGCTCTCGCCATCCTCGTGCAAAAGAGAATTGTGTGCACCTAATCGTCGCCGAAATCTCGATTAGGTTAATCGGTCTTGTGACAGTTATTTCTGCGGAAATTGCATTTACGAGGAAAACAGCGCAACATTAACTAGAATGTGAATACAGCTGTGCGAGTAGCTCGAATTCAAATCCGAATTGCAGTGGAAAGGTTTACTCTGAAAGATTTGAATAGTTCGACCATTTCGAATCATCGATGATTTGATTTCAAATCGACCGCCTATTTTTTTTTATTGTTTCATTTGTATCTCCCGCGAGACCAATCTTGTGTCAGCGTGTACTAATTCTCCTGTCTCTGATTGTTTGTCGGTCTCCAAAATTTTTCTACCGCGTTTCTAAATTTTTTAAACTATTCAAAAATTTGTGTGCACGATCGACAATTGTCTTTGTAAATTTGTTTCAACATTTTGTATGATTTTTATGGAATTTAGAACAAAATTTGAAAAAAATTACTTTATTATATTTTCCTAGTAAAGTGCGTTAAAGTAATCTCACTTTGATAATAACAATTGTAATCAGTATATGTATTTACGATATATATTTAATGCTCATTTATCAGTATAATACCCTCACGATTATTATATATGTAATATCTATTATAAATTTTTACTTAGCACATCATTTATTTGTAATTATTTTCTGAAATTCTTACAATTATTTTTCTCGTCTATTAAAAAGGATCTACTCGTCCATTAAAAAGGAATGTCATTGAAAATACTTTATTACAATTTACTTTATTTAAATTAGCATGTAATGTAAAAACGGGAAATTTTATTCAAATTCCGCATTCGAATCAAAGAGATTCGATTCAATTTGATTCGGCCTCGGAAATTTCAAATTCAATTCAATTCAATTTCGAGCATGTTATTAAAGATTCGATTTGATTCGATTCGACCTCAAATACTTAATCCGCACACCTTTAAACGTGAATTAAACAATAAATTCCGCAAGGAATTTATTTCGCCGGATATTTCTTGTTGCGAAAGAAAATATTACCGAAGATTACATACAGAAGATTATATCTAAGGAGAAATTAGTCTCCGTCATGTGACTAGCTATTTATTTATTTTGTGCCTTATTTTTACTTCGCATGTTCGCCTTGTCTCGACATTAGATAGATAGATATTTATTTATTTTGTGCCTTTTGGCTTTGAAATTGTTCTCAAGTTCAACAAAAAATAATATCTGTATCAAGATTCTCTGTCACCAGCCTAAATACATTAATGTACATACAAATCCAGATTCTTTTGTCTCGGCATCACAGTCGCGTGCGTTTGCCGTTGAGAAAATTTACTTAATTTACCGTTCACCCGGAGCCTCTAATAACATAACGATTGTAAGTGTTTTGAAAAGGAGAAAATAGCACCGGCACACACTAGGACGAATCTAGCGCGCGTGGTGGAGGTCAACGATTTAGTCGGGCCTGTCCATTTCTTGCACGGCTGCGTCCAATTTGCGATCGGGCGGTAAGTGCGAAAAGTTTGCTCCCGAAAAAACAACGAGACAGACCCCCAGCAATAAATGGGTATAAAATTACACGTAATCGCCGATGCCCCCTGCTATACCCCCGCCGGTGTTGTCACGCGATCGAAATTGCTCCCCCTAACAAAGCGGCTTTTACGTGCGGCGCTCCGGCCCGGCCCGACGCGACGCGATCCGCGACGCCCTTACGTCACGAACTGTCGTATTTTTTTTTTGCACACATTATCAATGGTGCACGAGGCTTAAGCTCTTCAGACGTAAATAATTTTGTGTCTTTATCAAGACGCTACCAGCAAAAATTGATTCGACAACTTGCGAAAGACGTTTGATACGTTTGCTTGAAATAAAGTAGAAAGAATATAGAGGAAAATGAATATTTAAAATTATGAATATTTGCCCTTTTTAAGGCTTCTCGAGTTGCGAAGGAGAATATTTGAATAAATGTGTAACGCTGCAAATGAGTATACATATTGATTTGTATTGCGGACGCGCTTACTGCAAAATGTAGATGTTGCATTTTAAGTTGCAGTTGTACGTTGATAAGTGCGGGTAGGTCGTATATCAGAGCCTGCGATCAGATTAGCGTCAATTTAGCGGTAAAAGCTAGGTCGTAAATATTTCCTACAAACTCCAATCAGATGGAGCGGGGTAATACACGTACACACACGCGCGAGTAATGAAATTGTGATAACGCGAGTCATGCCAGCCGAGAAAAATGTGAATTTTTCAAAAGGGACGGGCAAAATGAAAAAAATTTTCATTTATTTGCAAGGATAATTATTTTGGCAAAGCTTTCGAATATAATTTAATATTCGTTCGTGTCATACAGTTGATACGATTGTTGAGTGTCCTCGTTGAAGAGTCATAATTTGATCGTTCGATTAACACACTTCACTCTGCAAAGAAGCGATTTATCTTCTTACAAGTACTTCGTCTGATTCCTTTTTAATTCAGAATTTTTTTTTTTTTTTTCCAAAAGCTGATTAAGTTTCTTTAAGGCGAGTGTCAGTTTCGTGAGCCATTTTGTGTGAAATTAATTATTCACTGCGAATAACTAGCGCGTTCGAGATCGTTGCCGATGATTTGCCGTGGTAGTTTATTGTAATTAGCATGGATATTATCAGTCGCGCGCACGATTAATTAATAGCTCCGTTCTCGGAAAGATGACTTGGTATCGGCGAATTGAATTAGACGGAATAATTGTGAAACTTGCGAGGCAGATGATGAAATTATGAAGCGGAAAGTTAACGACGTTAGCGCACGGCGTTAAAAGGAATTAGACAATCGCTGGGGAACTCGTAACACGACGAAGAAGTAATTCGAAGTGTGTTAACGTCGCTGTTCACGTATGTCGCCGGATTGATCTCGCGTATAGCTGAAAGCGATTTCGCATTTGTGTCCGACTAATACGTTGTTTAATGCGGTTTATCCCGCCATTATCCATCTTACGCTTTCTATCCTTTCCAGCGGTCGGGGCAATAAGCGCAAGTTGCAATATATCTTTCCAATACCGCAATATTACTAATTACAATGAATTACACGGTAAAAGCGGAGAATTATTTGGGAACGGTGAGCGCTCTGATTTAAATAAAAAGAAAGGTATATCTTCCGCGCGCGTGGCAGTAATATTTGATTAACGGTTGTATCGGTGTAGATATCTTATTATATATATATTTCTCTTTATTTTAAGAACACTAGTTGTATATATGGCATGTCGTGTTTATCAAAAATAGTAAGTGGCATGTTTCATCTATTTAAAGTAAACGAAAATACAAATTATCTTATCAGAAAGACCGTGAGACTCTATATTTATGGGGAATGTCACTTTCGAGCTTTGTCAATACAAAATTTGCATCATCGGTCCTATAAAAGACAATTCATTTTTGTTAAGTATTATTTATGTATTGGCATACTATATATTGTCTGCTATATATAAAATACAAAAAACAAACACGTTTGCAAAACTCACAGAGCGCATACGAGGGTAATAAGGTAGCAATCATTTCGCATCAATAAATCCCGTCCGCTTCGCGCCGTCTAACTTCGGCGGCAATTTATGCTTAATACGATTTGACTTTATTTCGGGAGTCCGACAGCTAAAACGGGAGACTGACAAATACCAAATTTACAAGGTAGCACGGTGACACGTGTACAAATAACGCGTATCGCGTTCGCGCGCGCGACAACGGCCATTCGTTATTCCAGCAAGTTAATTTCGATCAATCGCGGCCGCACAGTAGACGACCGATTCCCGCTGAGGATAACAGACCTGTTAGCCCTGTGTTAAAACTACAAGAGCGATAGAAGAATCGGAGGAGGAGGAGGAGGAGGAGGAGGAGGAGGAAGAAACGACGCGAGGAGGAAAGACGACGGGGCAGGCACGATCCATTAGTAGGCACGTCAATTCACCTCTTAAGAAGCGACTTAAAACCGCTTCCACCTATCTCTCCTCTACCCCGTTTTTCTCTCTTTTTCTCCCTCTTCCTCATGCGCCTCGGTTACCCCTACGTGCTCTCTCCTTCGTAGTTATTAGTAGCGGCTGGCCCTCGCCTTTTACCTCTCCTTTCTTCCCGCGCGTACGGTATCATAATTAATGATAATTCGATTAGCGGTACAAGATTGGGTCTCGGCTAAGCAGCCTCCGTCTTTATCTTAGCACATTTCTCTCGCGGTTGGTCCATCTGGCCCCCTCCATAATTTCCTTCAAAAACGATCAACGTAAATCCTCGGGAATAAACGCCGACAATTAATTCTACGTCGAACATATTAAGCTTGACAGGCTTATTCGAGCTTGTTATAGTTTTGAAATCAGATAAGAATGACTTTATTTTATATGCGTTTATTTTCCAATTCGATGTAATTTCTTTTATCGATGTTTTCATCTCCGATAAGATTACGAGTTATTTGATGATTTTATGAAATTTAGTGAAAATTGCTTTCTAAATGGAAATATATGCCCCGAAAAAAAAAACGAGACAATAAAGTTTTTATTGATCGAGGCTACGCTATGACGTTTATTAAACCATCCTCATTATATCTTGTAGATTAATTATTACTTTTGCCAAAATACATTTTTGACGCAATTACATTAAAATCGCACGGAATTCTTTCACGTAAAATACTTTTGGTCAATCTATTAATCACAAAGTAAAATTATGTTAAAAGTGTCGTGTGACAATTGTGGCCTTGGTCATTTTCGGGTTCGACGTAGAAATGAACAAAGTTGTGAGCACGGTATCGATATACTCCAGTTTATTAAATTATTAAAAGTGAAAGACTTCTTTTCTGCCATTGTTAATCGAAACAAGAGCTCTTATCGTGAGAAACAATATAATAACACTTCGTTGAAAATTAAGCATGATATCGATCCCCGTGCCATTAGAATGTAATGCTCCGCGATGACGCTAATTTATATGACTTACGGCGGTAATATCCGATAGCTGTGTTGCCCATTTTTTTCGTCCGCGCATCGTACCAATAATGGTAGCGCCGGCACAAAATTGTTTTGTCGATTTCGACCCTTCCGCCGAAAGTGTTGCGTCGATAACTCGCGCTCTCGCCCCTGTTGTGTGTGCGCGCACTTTCAGAATGACACGAACGACAGTTCGCGGGCAGCGTAGGCGAGCCGAGACGAAAGTGTCTCGAAACAGGAATTATCGGATATACGTTTCATCGAGCGAACGCGGAGGCACGCGCTACCCCCTATAACCGACCGCTCGGGGTCGGTTCGATCGCACGGTTCGGTTTCGATGCTGAATTAGCGTGTCCGCCTAGTTTGGAGAAACGAGATCTACGTCGCGATACTAACGATTTTCCAATTACACGCTAACGCTACCGTCCGTGCCGAACGCTCCCATGTGGCGTCGAATCACACGTACACGACAGGTGTAGCATCGGTTCCGCGTCAGGAAATTGACGCCAGGACTTTGTGTACATCCTTAGAATGACTGGGCTTTAGGCAATGTACTGTCCGCAGGCTTCCTAAGCTTTAATAAAACGGTGATGATTGTAATTTATAATATTCCAAACGTTACTGAAATTGGGGAAATTAATTTTAACTTGACTTATATTATGTCGTTTACAATCTAGGATTTTATCAAGAGATAATTATCTTGCGTGTTACAATTTAGAAAGACAAACGTATTTTTAATTTGTTTGTTTAGTAATTGTTGTGGAATTGGTCCCTAATTTTTTATTTAGATATTTAATAGAAGATATACCGTCTTCTCTTGTTTTTACTTTTTTTGCAGTACATAATTATTTCAACACTAAATAGAATAATAATAATGAAATACATAGACTCTCATATATTAAGTCGGACTTAAATGTATTAATTATTGATCGCTATAATTAATATCATCGCGGCCAGTTATTTTCGGAAACATGTAGGCTATTAATCATCAAATTATAGATCGTGGAGATATGATTAATGTTATGTATCTAGAACTATTTCGACAAAAATAAAATACCAACTGCACTGTTGAAATAAATTTTTACCAGTTGCGAAAAATACAGAGCACAAATTAAATAATACGGCGCATAAATGTCTCGTGAGGGAGCGAAGGAGTAGTGTGCGGTAAATTACTAAATTGATTTCATCAGTGCGGTGGAAAATCACGCAACGATCATAATTATTATCTACATCTACATACACCTATTTGCGCCATTACACGTTATTTCTTTGGATTACAACTTTCGTTGAGGTATGCGTGTATGTAAGTGTCATATTACGATTTTGTTCTATTTTAGTTTAAGAAAATGTGTAATTATTATTATTTTTATTTGTTCTTGCTAGAAAACTAGTTGATATGGAAATGCTTCCATTACCCCCACCAAAGAGAAAACTCTAATGGAAAATTAGTTTTGAATTAGAGATAAAATGTGGCATAATTGCACTTAATTGAACAAAGTAGCGCAATTCCCATATTAAAATCAATAATCATTGTTTTATAATAATATTCTAATGCTCATTTGATTTTCATTGCTTTGTGATAAATTGATAATCGCTGTTAATTCCATTATTGATTAATTATTGCATTGTGTCAGTTATTCGAGCGTCGCAATCACTTTCTTGATTCTATACTTCTCAATTATTTTTCTTAAATTTTATCCTCGGGCGTACAGAGGACATGTACATCGATCAAACGTGAGCCCAGCGATAATTAATCGAAACTCGATCAAACTTCATTACTGGCCGTAACGCAGCTGCCAGACAGGATAGCAAAGCGAATTCACGGCGCTTGATCGTGTCTGTCCAGCAGGATGCAAGATTCAACAGACGGACAGCGGAACGGTTTAGTCTGCTAATCGAATTAGCCCGTAAATGCGAAAAAATTATCGGACCCCGTGAAAAAACTACACGCGGCCGTTGGCCGAAATTCAGTTAGGTTTTCTATCAATTATGCTATTAACGCGCTATTGATTTTTCGTTTTAGGCCAGTGATACCACAAGTTTATCTGTATATATCCGATTGCATCTGCGCTACTTTAAAGCGTTTATTCTTAAAACGCGTCGAAAATCGGCTAATCTTGTAAACTAATTAATAATTAATAAACAAATTGTAAATTGTATAATAAAATTTTAATTAAGAGTCGAGAACAATGAATAATGTACAAGCGATTAATGATGCGACGGCAACTAATAAACTGTAAATGCATAGTAGCAAAGAAAATTAACTGGACGATTGAGATTATAGTTAATGAATTTTAATAGCGGAAGATGTTTTGTAATTAAAAAATTGATGCTCTTACAAGGAGGATTTGAAGGCGTAGGAAGCTAATATGAATTAACTTCTGAGTGCATCAGTCCGACGGTCCGAGAAAGCAACGAATTTTTGCAGATTTACAGTTTAATTCGAGAATTTTGATAGAGAAACTACTGCTAAGGAAAATAAACTGTATTTCTGTTATTTATGTTAAATTAGCTGCGATCTAAGCATATTGCAAATACTCAATATTACATTAGTTTTCTATCTTGATTTTTGTCAAATCACAGAGATATTTTTATTACATCTTTGTTTCAATAACTTTCATTTCGTTGCAAAGTTTTAAAATGTTAAACATCATAATACTAAAAGAAGAGATTACTATTAGTTCTACATTGCAAAGGTAGAAAATGAAAATTTAAATCAGACCCCTGACTTCAATTTCCTTATAAAGACATTTGTAAAACCTATTCATAAGGAAATATCTAAATTATTTCAGGTATTACTAATAGAAGGAGTAAATTGGGTACCGGTATTTTCCTGTGTGTCACGACTTGTGTCCTCCATTTCCTGATGAGTTCTTTTATGGCTGGCCAATCCGAGGATCGCGTCGATGCTGTGCCGTGGTGTACTACTGGCCGGTTTCGGTAAAACGATGTCCTGACTGTTCTGTGAGGCTGTGTCGACGAGCTGCTGGGAATCCATCGTCGGGAACTCGCACGGTGAACTCTTCCCGGAGTTTGCTCTGAGGTCGGATCACCACCCTCGCCGGTTAAAGATCTCGCGAGTGACTCTGCGGATGCACTAAAGATCGACGATCGCACGGCAAAACTCTTTGGCACACGTGTCTTTCACCGTGAAGTGCATTTCGGACAACATATCACGCACTACTTGCGAAGTTTTATTTTAGTCAGTTTCAGGATAATAAAAGTTCATAAAACTTACGACATTCGATGCTCTACAGATCTAAAATCTTCGGTACTGCAAAGTTGCCGGAACGTTTGGCCTATGTCAATCAATTAACAAGATCATGTCATCACCTTGAACAATGAACGTGGAATTAAATTCAACTTAAGATTCATCCCAGTGTTCGAGCTCTTGTAGAATTGAAGGAAACTCATTCAATATACGGGACTAAATTTTATTATGAATTTCCATACGTCCAATCACATGTCACCTCTTCACAAATCATGGTGTAGATCATGACACTTTCATCAACATTTTCTGCCGACACGGAACTGACCTGTCTCTCGTAACAATCATTTAGACAACAGTAAAAGACGGATGTTCTCTCATTAAAATTTTCCTAAGTATGTACTCATCACCAGACATCAGTTAATTCTCAAAGGTAATACTTTTTCGCTATTGTTTACTAACACCAGATTGTATCGTCCGAGTCTTTCAACGATTTCTTGAATGATCCGCTTACACCGCTATCACCCTACTCAGCTCATCGTTTATGGAAGGACACGTATTCCTCCGATTACTGGACAGGACGTCCGACTTCGTCCTCTCTCATTCACTTTCGTAGGCGCCAGATGGCTAGACGGAATCTTTCCCGTTAAGGTCGAAGCTCTTGAGCGTGCGTCGTGTCAACGAGGACTAGCCGGCCGTCGTCTACCGGGGTGGCCTTTGTTGCAGCTGTACACAACTACTCCCGAAGACTACTAGCCGGTGAAAGAGGTGGTCCGGGCATGAGCCGCGCGGAGGCGTGGCCTAGATCGACGAATTGGCGGCGCCGTTCGTCGGATTCGCGACCAATCGCGACAGGGATCCGGGAACATGGCGAGATCAGTGGTGCTCAACCCCGACAGGACTCGGAGGTAACCCTCTTCCTCGGACGGGGTAGCCGCAGGGGTTGAGGAGGGCGGACGGGCTCCCATGACGCCGTACGCGCGTCTCGTCCCCCACCATACCCGGGGTGTACGTGTGAGCGTCACGAGAGGGTGCTGTTGTGTGCGCGCGTGTTCGCTGAGTGTGTGTACGAGTGAGTACGTGTAAGGGACGAACACAGGGCGAGCGAGTCCGCGCGCACACGCGCACCGCGAAGGGGTGGTTCACCTAAACAGAGGTGGATGGTACACACACGCGGCCGGAGTGGGTTGATTCTTGCGGCGGATTCTGGCATCCCCTGTAATTGCCAGAAATGAGGTAAAGCTTACCGCTTACGCCAAGCCTCCTACGCTTCTGGATGCCCCGCGGATCCGCGGGACCTTACGCGCCGCTTTTGTTTGCGATTCATCTACTTGCACTTACTTGCATCGGGACGGTCGTTTCGGCGTTTGTGGCGATTCGTTTATGATTCGCGGATTAAAATCGCAATGTAAATTGGAAATTTAATAAAATTTAACTTTCGACACTGGCTCATGGAAATCAATGTTTACCCGACATTAGAAACTTTATCAAAGTTTTTGCGGACTTCAAGTAAAACCAAAACATTCACCTCATTGTTCAAAATGACTTTCCCGGCAGCAAGGTATTTGTTTCGCAACTGTTTACCGCAGTGAATTAACAAACAAAAATATTATTTCTGCATGGACATTATTTAAAATTTAGTGTGATAGAACAGAATAAAATCTCGTTCATTTTATTGGCCGCAGTCAATGTGTTAGTATATTTACGTAATATCGTGCATTATACCGATGATTATGTATGTATATTATAATGCTACACGTGCATACAATTCCAACCGCCGTTCACGGAAATGTCACAAGTTAAAATAAATTCTCTCGTTTAAAAACAAATATCATGTTCGTAGATTCGCAATTATTATCGCACAGTCAATGGTACTTTGTCAATTCTGCAATTCAACGTTGTTCATTGGTTACGAAATTAACTGTCAAAGCTATCTTGAGCCAATCCACGGCCACCCTCAATATTGTCGCGGAATCGCTCGTACGTACGGTATAAGACAAGAATTTATTTTTGCGAAAACAATTTTATAACGTTTTGGAGCGATTTTTTTTCTGTTTTACCGTTATTTCCTTCCGCAAACTCCCAAAATTAGCTTCGCGACAAAGAGACGAGAAGTGGACGTTTTCCGGTTACCAGAATGGCGGATCCGGGTTGGAAATTGTTTCTTTTTTTTTTTTTTTTTTTTTTTTTTGAGCGGCGTGCCGGCCGAAAACCGTGCGCACAAAACGAATCCCCGTTTCCCATTCCACGTTCGATTCCGCGTATCGTCGTTACCATTTGGCGTTTTAGCCCGGGGGGAAGTGTACGCCCACAAAACCGCGCCACAAAAGATATCCGCCTGTAGCGAAACAGTAGCTACTCAAAATCGATCCGGCTAAATCGAGGCAAATTATACGTTGCGGAGACGAGAGCGCGCTCGCGCCCGCCCGCGTTTTCTCTCTTCCGTTATAGAAAAGTCCCCCGCGTGCTCGTTCGCGCGCCGCGGCTCCTGGCCGCCTCGTCGAAAATGCGCCACCGCTCGCCGTAATCGGATTGTGCATGTATGCATTGCACCTCGCGAAAAAGAACCGCGCTCGGCGCGAGAATAAATCACAACGGTGGCGGGCAATATCGATATTGCGTTTACTCATCATTCACGGGTTCACAATTGCGCGTGCCTTCAGGAAAGAAAAAGAGAGGGGAATAACTTGTAAAGCGTGGAAAAAGAGATTCCAATTATTCGAGCGGTATAAGGATGCCTTCCGCCTCCTTTTCCCTTTTCCTCTCTCCTTCCCTTTCTGTGCTCCCTTTTCAATAGGATCTGTATTATATATCTGTCCCTGTATTTAGTAAAGAAAAAAAATTAATTTTGTCTCTATCTCAGAATTATTGTAACAAAGCGACTTTTGAAAATTAAAGCTGTACCGTAATTTCAAACACAATTAATCAACTTGATATTCAGTTGCAGTCAATATATCAAAACTTCTTTGTCCTTTTTAGTTATGTCTTACAACAATTAAGAACTAAATTTATCATCTAATGCTGATACAAACTTAAGTCGATAACATTTTCTTCGACAATATTTCTTCGAAAAATCAGGTATACATAAAACAGAAAAGAGAAATCGACAGACCGAGATCAATTTAATTAATTGTCGCAATACGTTTGCTCGCCTCGCGTTTCAAAGATATTCCCACGTGCCTTCTCGGGCGCATTGTGTCAGCACACGCGCGCGAATATATCCCGCGAACAATTTCAACAATGCCATTTTCATCGGCGCTCAATCTCCGCTACGAATCTTGCCCGCGGCCCTTGTGGGGCCGGTCAGGCGGGCGAGGAAAGCTTTTAGGTCCCGCAGAAATCAGATCACGAGTTGCATTTAACCGGATCCCACTTACCGCGATAAATATCTCGACGAGAGGAGCGAGGGATCGGCTCGTGTTAGATCGACGCGTTTATTCCGTGGCTGTTCACCGTCGTCTCGGGCTTTCGCCTACCCCCGGTGCACTTAGCTCCAGTTTTAGCTAATTTTCCAGACAAAGAACGACAGCGATCTCCCGGTGAACTCTTAAGAGGTTCCCCGAGGTAAAGCCAGGTAGCTGCATCCGTCCGTTAAACGTTTCGACTTAACCGAAGGACTGACGGCTGACTAACGATTTTTTGAAAAGAGAAAACAGGAGCTGCGGCGCGTATAATTTAATGTTACCGGAAGACACAAAAGATTTTTCGATTGTTGAGATTTGAAGAGCATTTTTCATGTTTCAATGATGGATGCAATGTAGGAATATCCGCGATACCATCTGATGTGTGATCAACATCAAATTGATGTTTAGTATTTTATACTTTAATATTAAAACTTTGAGAATAGTAAGTTTACATAATCTTTATATATACTTGAGATATCAATAAAACTTCTATGTAGTACACTGTGTTTTTTTTTACAAATAAAATTAAAACATTATTATATTTCAAATTAAATTAAAAATAATATAAATTGATTAAGAAAAAATGTAAACTTTTAAAATAAAGCGCACAGTCAAATAGAGATAAATTTTTGCTTGTAAGATTATCCATGTTGTAATTAATTAAATTTAACTGTATTTAAAAAAACTAATAAGTCTTTTGTTTACATTTTTTTTATAATCACGTACATAACTTAATCGAACTTTTATTGTAAGGCACTCGGGGATTATTGAGCACAACAAAATTAAGTGATTACTCGATATATTTTCATGCCGTCGACGGAAATCTCGTCTGCACGAATACATTGCATTCTTCAGGATAAAGGACACTCGACACCACGTCAAAGCGACGTTTGAAATTGTATAAAAACTCACCATTCTCCTCATATCATCCTCGGTCCATCGGAAGCGGATCGTATCGAAATTACCGTAAATTCGGCTTCTGTGCGTCCAGATTTTCCCATTTGATACTCCTCGACTGTGTCATTGTGGCGTGTTCTTAGATCCGCCATCGGCATCTATCGGTCGCTCACAATGGCGCGTGTCCGGCCGTCGAAAGGAGCAACGGCGTTCGTGGCCTCGAATGCACGTTTCTCTCGGCTTCTGTTTGCAAATCTGACGCGAGTCCACACGAAGCGACGAGCCACAAAGGAAAGGACCGCTCCTCCGCGTTCATTCTTCGACTACCGCGGGCGCAGCTGCAGAGCATGTCCGCACGGACCCGCGATGATCGAGATAAGTCTAATTTCGTTTCGGCGGCTCAAGCTCGAAAATCCGCTCCAATTTTCCCTCCCGAGGGATCTTCCTTTCTCTCCCTCTTCTTTCTCCTAGGTAGGCAAAGACTTACCTTGAGGTGCGAATCGAGACAGAGAGCGGAATAAAAGATGAGACTACGGGGTGCGGATTCGTTTCTCGAGCGAGCTTCTCCCACCGCGCGCGGAGGGATTCACGATTCGACACGACGACGAGAGCTTGTTTGGTAGGCCACAGTAGCCGTTTTCGCTTCCATTATAAAGCGGTCAGACGGATTTCACGACAGGTTTTGGGAAAACTCGCAGCGGGTGGCGCTCTTTGAGGTCGGATCTGCGGATTACTACCGCCTAATCCGTTGTGTACAACGCGGGAGCACAAGTGAGGTGCACGCTGTGCGAAGGTTGGCTCGTGCACGGCCTCGTCTCTCGAGAGGGAAGGAGAACGAATATGCTTTCCCCGAAGCGAGTTGTCTTGAGAGAGTAATTTCTCAGCGAATTGAATGCGCGACAATAAACACGCGTGTCGGATGCGAAAGAATCTAAGCCGTCTATTCCGAAGGTTCGCTCCTGCACGGCCTCGCCTCTTGAGAGGGAAGGAGAACGAATGTGCTTTCCCGAAGCGAGTTGTCTTGAGAGAGTAATTTCTCAGCGAATTGAATATGCGACAATAAACACGCGTGTCGGATGCGAAAGAATCCTAAGCCGTCAGACGGTGGCTCCAGGCGTGCTTTCCTTTCCTCTCGTGTTAAGCCAACGGTCTCTCGCGCGTTTAATTATCCGAATTTTTGTCAATACAAAGGGCAAATTTTGACGACCCTGTCCCACGCGGAAAAAAAAAGGGAGCGAAATGTCGCGGTGTGACAGGCAGCGTTATTATCAGCCACGGTGAGAACCGCTGGGACTGCATATCCAGAGAGCAAATTACGTTTGCAGCCCACAGGACAGAGCGGCGCATCCCTGTGTCCCTCTCTCCTTGTAGCGCGCATTTGCCTCGTCTCTCTCTCTCTCTCTCTCTCTCTCTTTCTCTTTCTCCTCTCCGTCTCTCTTCAACTATGCTTGCTCTGCTTTCCTCTCGCTGCTTTTCATCCGACCAGCTCTTCCTCCTGCTTCGTTCCTCCTTTCTCTCTCTCTCTCTCTCGTCAACTATGTCTCTCTCATTCTCTCTCCCTGTCTGACTGGGTTCCTCTCGCTTCTCCTCCAGCGGCTCCGCCGTGGTACTCCAGCTTAATTAACTGTGTATACACTGCAGTCAACTCCTACCGTTGTCTTGCTCCCGCCAATTGGAGCTCGGGCCCGAGTCCTCTCGTGCCTCCACACGCCCGCAACGCCGACACACGCCGGGGGTATCCTCCGTTTAATTCTCGCGGCATGATTTCATCAAGTCAACCATCTCTGTGCCATCTCGCTCGCTCCTTTCTCTCTGTTCCTCCCTCTTCACCCCCCTTACTCGCTCTCTCTCTCTCTCTCTCTCTCTTTCTTTCTCCGTTTCTCCTCCTCTCCGTTTCTCATTCGCACAGCAACTTCTCATTTTAGGAGTACCTCACGGGCTTCACAGCCGTGACGAAGATTATCGTTACCGTAACAAGATAATCCAATGTGCAATTTAGCGTTGATTATTGTACATTTTATCGGCTCGCACGTGAATTAATATCTACGAGGCGACGGGATAAATCGCAAGGACGGAGCTGCAACAGTCCAGAAATTTTATTAGCCCTTATGATACACGATTCTCTCATTGGTTAGATCGATGCAGTGATCTTTTGTCCGTCGAATTAGCAGGGCTCATGAGTGAAGCGGAGTGCTTGAATTTTCAGTGAGCGCGGCACGTGAATTGGAATTGCGAAATTCATTGAATAAAGCCTCTACATTTCTCATTAGAGTCGTCTATGTAGATCAAAGCTTCGTTATTCCCAATTAAACAGTGGCGAATTTGTGGATAAGCGGTCTGAGAACGGTCGCGTTTACAGTCTCCATTATATATTGCGCGAGAGATTCTCAAATTCTGTGGAATTACTTTCTCATTTCTTCTCTAAAAATTTATCCCGAAGTTTTTGCCGTTAGCTGACAGCACGGGAAACATTTTTCATAATCGAGCAAAGTCAGCGTTAATGTGGATCAAGGATGGAAAAACGTAGCATTTAAGCGCATTACGATTATTGTAACATTTAACTCCACTTCCAACATTTAACTTTCTTTGTGAGTGTACGACAACAGTTAATTACAGCGTTACATTAACACTCTCGCCGTAATGTAATAAAACGACGTTAAAGACATTGTTAATCGAAATTCGATTATTGCATGTATTTTTTTTTGACGAAACAGCGGTTGATTCGACAACGCGGTCCTGATTATCGCGAGACGCGTTCTTAGTAACGCGTAATGAATTTCACTAACAATAAATTCGTTAACTTGGGCCTCGCCGTCGCAACCTCGTGGGACGAAAAGTGGTCTCGCTGTAGCGAGAGCGAGACGCAAGATGCGTATATACGTGGACGGCGGGCGTTTCGGCGCACCCTGCGCCGAAATGCGCGGAGCAATGTAAAACAAATTCGTGTTAAACGACGTGGAAGCCACCACGTTGCTTCTGCGCTATGCCATCCTGACGCTCCATGAAAGCGCGGTGAAATCTCTTCGACGCCGGCGTCGCTCGCCCACCTCCCTGCCCTCGGTCGTTTCGTCGCGATGAAGACAGGGAGGACGCGCGGAGGTGGCGCGCGGGCACGGGAGAGAGGACGATTTGGCGTGTACAAAAAGCACAAAATTAAATTTCGCTCCCCTCGCGTACGCAATATACGAGCCTTGGTTATACGCCGGCCTGGATGGGGGGACGTGAGGTCTCTCCTCTCCAATGGCGTTTAGCGGTACGTTAACTATCATTCGGTCTCGCCCTGGGGCCAATTCGCTAACCCGTGTTTACCGATGCCCAGGGCGCTGTTAAATAAACTACGGGGACCGTGGACCTGGGGTCAGGCAGCCGTACGCGCGATTAAAAGCGTAGCTGTCAAGAGAAAGTAATGCCGGGCGAATTGCCAAGTCGAAAGCTTCATGATCGGGGGGGGGGGGGTGGAGGGGGAAAGGAGGAGGTGAACGATCGACATAGAGACGTTCTACCATCTAAAGCCGCGAGCGCTCGGAAACTCCGAATTTACCAAAGTCCGATTTCCGGCAAGCTCGATTATTTATTCGACAAATTATATGAGTTAAATTGCGAGAGAAATGTATATATCATAAATTTGTCAAATTAATTTTATGAAAGGGAAGAATGTGCCTGCGTTATAAATGTAATGAAATACATTTTCTATTATATCCACAAACGTTATTTATAGCAATCAGGGTATGAGAAATGAAATGTTAAAAAAAATATACATTGTGTAAGGGTAAGAAGTACGTAGGCACTAGCAAAGCTGTTGGACATAAAGAAATCTATGTAGCGCGTAGATGTTATCAGATTTAAAATCGATTACGGCGAGCCTTTATCTTAAAATCGGATCGCTGCAGATGGACCACCCTTGCTTCCTGCTGCGTACATATGCCCAGGATACATGGCAGAACTAGGTGAGGCGTGCATTGGAAGTTGCAACGTATTTATCTCTGTTGGATACCTTTGTAGCCGATACACGGGAGTACCCTTTCGAGCCATGTGTCCCGTTTACTAACTTTCCTCTCGCGCACCCTTTAGCCACAGACATTGCTAATAACATATTGATAATCAGCGCTGGAGTCAGTTGCATTAGCCACTACGCTCGCGAATGTTAAAAATGTTATCGGCGATAAGAGATATTTGTAATTATCGCAAAATTTTTGTAAGAGTTAATATAATCAATGGCTATTCAAAAGAATAAATTACTTTATTAAAATAACATCAAAAGAATTTTTGTCAATCTGAACAATCCTATAATAACATCAATATCTGTAAGTAAATTAGATGTCTAAAAAACCTTAAACATTGAATTAAAATCAGTTATATTTACATCGCGCGTTATCAGGGAAATGTGGAAATGTAATTTAATATAGAATGTTAAACGTTTATAATATTATTATACGTATTTATTAAATAGCGTTAACTTTTTATTATTCTTACATATTAATATTATAATTCATAGTAATAAAAAATTTTGTTTTAAAGTATGAATGTGTATTATTGTGTCACGCGGCCGTATCGTTTCGCAACGTCGAGTATTGTATAACAGCAAACTAATAATTTCAAGCTAGTGGTCTCAATGAGAATCTCGACGTTTCCTCTTCAAATGACTTCTGCCTCTCAACCAAGTGTGAAAACTTCACACCGCGGTTAGCGGCTGCTCCATCTTTTCCTTTTTCTACCTCAGTCCCCGTCGTCGCTGAGGACTCCCATCTTAAAACCCCTTTATCCAGGATACGTGGTGCATGGCTGACTCAAATCCCGGCGCCGTTGTGTATCGGGATTCGTGAAAGGCGCGGTAAGACGAGCGAGCGATCGAGCGAGTGAGCGAGCGAGCGAGCGAGCGAACGACCGAGCAAGCGGGCGAGCGCCCTACGCCAGCCATGTTTGCGGGTTTATAAATTGGGTTCGGCGCTGGGGATTTTTCTATTAGGACAAAATTGGTTCTTTCAACCGCCACCAGAGCGGTCGGCCCTCCCCCGATCCCTCCCTTCCATCGATCCATGCTCTTCCATACTCGCCGCGACTCGTCGATCCTCCCTCTTTTTCCCTCTTTCTCACCGTCTCTCCCTCTCTCGCCCCATTCCTCCTTTTCTTCTCTCTTTCCCGATCCCGAGCACTTCCATCTTCGTCCTCTCTGTCACGTCCTCTTCGTCTCTTTTGCGCGACCGAGAATCGGGGGGATGATGGGTGATTTGCCAGGGGCTGGTGCACCGGTCCGGGAGAAGGGCAGAATACGCGGGAGGGCAGGACGCGCTACGGGGGAGGGATGCTCGTGGCAGCTCTCAAAAGTCGATATTTCCGTCACCGGTGTTATCGATGTTTCCTACATTCTGTGTCCAGCGTCACCATAAACGAGGTTACCGATCAAAGTGGTGCCGGCGCCGTCGCCATGGCGTTCCTCTTAGGTGAGCGCGGATGTTGTTACGGCGGCGACTTAGCCCGTCGGAATTGGGATAACGCGACACACAGATTATGTTACCCGGCTATGGTTTGTATTATCGCGACTAATTGCTGCGTTAAAACGCAAATGTCATTTTAAAGCGCGTCATCATGCGCAATCAGTGTTAAAACAATTAATATATCGGTAATTTAAATAAAAAAAAAAATATTTAAGATTTTGATGGTTAAGATTTCTTTTTTGAGAATATCATTATACATATTCACGAATGAAGTCATTTTTTACTTGCAGCTCCATCGCGAGAAACAACCTTTTTAATACTTATTTTCAATATTAAAAGTATTGCTGTCAAAATGAGTAATAATTATTTAATACTGCCCAGTATTATATTTCTATAAGTAAATAAGAAATAAAAAATATAAATAGTAAGAATGTATCAGCTGTGTCAATTAAAAGATGCGCGAAGCACGCAAAATCTGTCTTACAATCGCCACGTACCTTATACAATCTGTCTTTACAATCGCCAACACGCTTGAAGTACATGTAATTGGTACACTGGCGATTTTGTCGGAGCTGTCAACGCGAAGGAATTTAGAATCGCAGCAGCTTAAACAACGTGTCTCGTTAATTCCGTCGCTCGCACTTAGCGCGAGCAGTTTCCAATAAGAAAATTTAATTAACCACGCACTCCGCTCGGGCAGGAATTAATTAGATCTCGTTGTGCAATTAATGGGGACGCGATTGTTCGCGATACTCGAGCTTAAGTGACGCCTGCCACTATCCCTCTCTGTCCTCCTCGCTCTCGTCCCGGGGCTCTAATTAGCCATCGCCATTTTTCCATCGGGCACCCCATTATCGGCCATTGAGGCAAGAGCGGGGCAAGCCGGAATAGAAGTTTAATGAAGTTTACCGCGGCAACGAGATGATTTCACGAATACCCCCGAAATGGGAACACACCCATTTCGCGATGTCATAAACCCGATGTGACGTGCAACGACGGCCGAATCGACCGCATTTATCTCCGTAATCGGTAAAACGATTGGCGGGTCTCCGCGTAAATCACGCTCGTGTTTTCTCGAAACGATTCTTCCCAGGTAGCATTTTGCGAGCGGGTAATAACGATTCTGGTAATAGCGGTCGTCGCGGTTCCATTTGCTTCTCGTCGCGAAATTTGCGTTTGCAATTTTATCGCACCAACGTTATATTTTTGCTAATCCCTTTTTGCATAATTCCGCGTCTTTACGTGAATCTCCTCTCATACCGAATATTGTGTTACCTTGTATTCCTATCGCATTACGTACATATAAATTGTACTGTAACTAATTAATAAAAAAAAAAATCTCCTTGCTTGAACTAATAACTACTACAAAAATTATTTTTTACTTTGTTTCAAAATTTATATTTTTACTGAAATATAATAAATAAACTATTATTAAATTTCTACGTACAACTCTTTAAAATTTTGTGATGAAAAAAAAGAAACTGAAAAAATTGTACAGAAACGAAAGTGATAATACTATGACTACTATACAAATTCCTACTAAAGTTAAAGGTGAACAAGCAGAATGGCAATAACGAAATTAATCTATAGCAGAGGGGCGGAAGGAGTAGCGAGGAAAGAAGCGAAAGAAAAGATATTCCGCGTTTATCGATGAAAATCTCTATTAGTTCGCCCGGAACTCGATAAGCTCCTGCGATTTCAAAAGGTTGGATCCCTGATTTTTCCGCGTCCTTCGATGCTGCCCATACTGCTCTTTGTTCTCAACAGGGCGAGCGTAATGCGCGCGATATGCGACAGGCAGACTAAACGAAAGCGAGCGATTGCGAGCTCTCCCAGGGTGAAATTATTCGATTTGCCGCGACAGCGCAGCACGAGATGTACATACATACGCGGTAGTATATACGTCCCGCGTTGACGAGTCGACGAGGGCCGCGTCATAAGAGGGCGACGCGGCTTGGTCATTTGGCTTGACTTCATAAGTCATTAGAATCAGCCCCGAAACGAGTCGTTTGCAGCAAAACACCCAGTACGCGCCATGGGAAGTTACCACGCGCGTACAGGGTGCTCCGGACGAACGGATCAAATTCCGAGAGACAATTCAAAGTCCATTACCAAAGTCTCACACGTCTTTTCGCACAAGCTGCTTTTGTAAACACGCATTAAAGATCATATTTGAAATAATGATTTTTCGAGATTGCGCGAGGTGTAAAGATAGCTGACTTTTGCTCTTTGAATATAAAAATTTGTTATAAACTGTACGACTTTAATTACCTACATGTCAATAAGACTTTCAACATCTTTTAATATTTTAATTGATATTATAATTAAGCAAACATCTACCTTGTAATAATAGAAGAAAAGCTGTATTGTCATTTGGAAGTTTTGGGACACCTTGTACAACTGGCGGACTTTAGGCAGGAGAGGAACGCGGGGTACGCCTAACCAAATTACATCAATCCCATTTCACATCGTTTTGACATGGCAATTGAATTGAGTCTCGCGCAACTGTTGTGTTTTTGGTCGTGCGGAGAAGAGGCTCCGAGGACGAGGTAAGGGGGAAGGGTAGGAAACCGGGGTAGGGAAAAGGAGAAGTGGTAAACGTAATGTCAATTTCTTAATAAGTTGCAACTAAATAATCGTATATACGGATACAAGGACGTTTTTTTTTTATTACAATACATATATTAAGTAAAATAATACGATAAAATATTCGCAATTATTGTAGACTCAAATCACAAGCAGAAAACATTTTAGAATTTATAAAAATTTTCAATATATACAATTTTTTTTACAGAAGTAAATTTAAAAGTTTAATAGAAATTTATCCCGAGTTTCTGAATATATTGAAAGTGTAAGAGAACGCGTTTAGTGCACAGAAAGAACGGTTTTATTGAAATATCTAAACATTTAGCTTACACATATGTATAAAGGTAAATTTAAAAAATTATTTTAATAATTTGCATCTGTACATATATTTGCAAATTTAAAAATAATTTTGTAAAATCATTAAAATAATGATTTATGACGCTAAAGCATAATTAATATAAGAGCTGTAAAAATTTTAATTTTAGCAATCAATTTGAGTGTTCTAATTATTTTGATAGACTAACAAAATTATATTTAAATCTGTATTTAGTTGAATCTTTAGACCCTTCAATAAAATTGTTTTTTCCGTGTATTTTATAATACTAGGTAAAATCCCTCTATCCCTTTATATCTCTAATCCCTCGATTTACGAATTTTTAAACTTACCAAAAAGCTATTGACTAAGAATATATTAGTAGATTATAACAAAGCTGATTAAATATAATGATCTAAATTAAATATTAATTTTATAATACTAAATATGTATTATATTAAAAGTTATACATGTATGTATTTTAATAAAAAATATCACATATTTTAAATTACTCATTAAAGTTAAATATTAATTTAAAATAACATTTAATAATAACAAATATTATACATTAAACATTATAATTTAGCAAGAATTTTGTTTTGTTATCTTTTAAATAAAAATCTATAGCTATTTTTAGTAATAAAATAATTATTTTGCATGTTTTATATATATGAAATATAAATGCTGTTCAACTTACAGTATTAAATCGATTTACGACTGAAATCTAAGAAACCACCGTAAGTAGAAAAATACCTGTATATCATGTAAATTTTAGTGAACCGATAAATGTTGTTCGATTATAAAATTTTGCAATAATTATTACGTTATGTTAAAATTTTTGTTAAAATAACGCGCAAACATTATTGTGGCAGACGTCGAAATTCGAAGAGCCCCACTACGATTTCCATAGTACGTACTCACTACAGGTCTGAGCATCGCGCATCTTTCCTTCCTTCCGTCTTTCCGTTCTTCCTTCCGCACCCTCGGTAGGGGATGACGAATAACGGCGTGCGAGGGCGAATGGTATTCGAGTATTCACCCCCGGTTTCCCCGGGCCGTTACCCGGAGGGGGCGGCCTGTTCGGTGGATAATGGTGGCGCGAGGCAAGTGCCTTAACTTTTCCTTATCGAAAATAAGTCGTTAGCCGGCCTTTCATCTTTAAACGAGTTTTCGCGGCGCGCTGAGTTTTTACCCGACCCGAACCCTCCGTCTCTCCCCACCCCGTGCCCGTTCCTCGGCGTGCGACCCTCCTGTCGGCACTTTCGCGCACGTTGCCTCGGTTTAAGGGATTTTTCAATTTCGCCACGGCAAGCTAATTTAATTTCTGGCTGTGGCCTGCGCACCGTAAAAGGCGGTTATTATACGCGACGTTTGCTCCGGGCCAGCATGGCCGATTGTTTTTCCCCTTCTTTTTTCCCCCCCTTTTTTTATCGGCTTAATTTCTGCGGTAAACCTCCTCGAATGGACGGTTACGTAAATTTTCTACCCGAGGAACGAGAATTTAATTTTAATGGCGGGTTGGCGGTTTAAATAATACGCCGATGTTATTGGATGGCATTGCTACCGACTGATTATTATTTCTATTACTATATCACTCGAACGCATCCGAGCACAAATGTACAGCGTCCAAGAAATAACAACATTGTGAATAAGAAAAATTGCATATGCCAGAATGACAACTAAAACGTGCAAGTGTGCATATTTTTGTAGGAGCACCGTGTCGCAAAGGGAATTTATTTTGCAGAGGAAAAGTCCTTCTCGTTTACGTCACTTTTTTTTTCTATTTTAACACTTTCTGCTAACTTGAATTTTGTCGTGACGAGCACACGGCGAGAGGGATAACGAGAAACACCACAGGCGTTATCAGATAAATTAAGTAGACTGGTATCAGCAGTCTCTCGTGAATGGCAGGTTTCATCGGCTGTCGTTTCTCTCAATGAAAGAAAAATACTCCTCTTCTGAGAGAAAATCGAGTTCGGGAGACGGGTAAGCAGGACGTTCCGGGAGCGCGTTGCCTCATTGTTACCGTCGGTTACTATACAGGGGAAGCGAGAAGTAACGGTCCCCTTCCCTTGCCGTTGTTGGTCTCGTGGTGTGGCTTAGAGGAGCACAATGCTGCAAAACCGCCGGCAATCCGCTTACAAAGTGACATCTTTACGCAATTACTAGTAATTGGTCGCTCTAGTCGTGCCAAATCCTCGTAAACCT
The DNA here is from genome assembly GCF_013373865.1 of Monomorium pharaonis. Taxonomy (NCBI): domain Eukaryota; kingdom Metazoa; phylum Arthropoda; class Insecta; order Hymenoptera; family Formicidae; genus Monomorium; species Monomorium pharaonis. Next base: position 11,550,858 of record NC_050469.1, on the reverse strand, counting down.
AATTAGGATAAAGAATGCAATCGGAGACTGCTCGAAGGGGAGAACTCGGCTCCTTTCGTCATGTCGCAGTGGCGGGAATTCGTTTGCGTAAAAAAATGCGTAAGAAACTGGGAAACTTTTATTGCGAACGAATTGCGCGGATCCTTGGAATTCCCGTCCATTACTCATAAACGTCGAGTATACGCAGAAAGAGTTGCATAGTGCCGCACATTACAAATCGATTTACGAAAGATGTTGTCATTATCATATATGAAATAGAATTGATAAGAAATTGCGAGTGTAATACGTGGAAAATATCACGTTTTGCTAACAATTAATTCGTTACGTCTGTCATGTCTTAAGACAATTAAGACAATCTTGATATATTTAGGAGAATATGAAATTTCTCCTTTTTACCGTACAAATATTGCTCTTAATGGATTAGTGAGTTTACGCCGTTAGAATTATCACGAAACTATTAAGGAAATGTTGACTTATTTGAATTACATATACGTATTGCAACAAAACCATGCTTCGCATGATACTTTGAATGCTGCAGTCATTTGAAGATGTAATCTAGTAATTCCGAGGAAACGAAAACGCAATCGATTTACGCTACGAACGTGATAATCGCGTTATCGAAATCGAGTAATAATCAAATGAAAGCATTTCGCCCCGACCCAGATGAGCGTCTTAACGAAGTTCATCCGAATTATCAGCAATTATCGGGCCTTCAATGTAATTCCGTTAGCGACACTGTGAAGTTGGAAAAGGCGCCGCTAAAAGCATTCCCCCGAAAGGTCAAATCAGATTGTTGAACTGCTGACAAGAATCATTTCGAACGCAATTATATAACCTCTCGAAATACGCGACGATAAATCTTATCGTGAAGATTGCGATTGTAAAATTGCCGAAGGACGGCAACGCGACAGTAGAACTGTGATAAAACGTTAAGATTTAGATGTGTTTGATGTAACAATCCTTGTAAAGTAAAAATCGTACTTTGTCTGATGTACGTTCGTGTGCTTACGAAAATTACAACGTTAAAAATTAACGTTTAAACTTTAGAGTTTCTATATAAACTGTGATAAATTGGTATGATTCGGGAAGATAGACACAAGTGGCGCGTCAATGATTCGCTCGAATAAGAAATCTCGGAACGGGGCGTCTCGTGTTGTCGTGTCTCTTGAGTCGGTGACGAAATTGCCCTCCCTTTCTTCGAATTCGACGAACGCAAACGGTGTTACGGCAAAAATTGTCACTTATACGTCAACTTCGGATGGGAGATAAAGAGAAAACGAGGGCGAGGAGTATAATTGGGATGGGAGAGAAAGAGTGAGAAAGAGAGGGGAGGGGGGGTTAAAGGAGCGAGAGGGGAGAAAGTTTACCCTATACACGAGTACACATGTTGTTGCACAAGGTTACTTCTGGCGCAGGATCTTTTTCTGAGAAACGGCTTACACCCCGCGCCAGAACCGCCAGGCCACGGAAAACATCTTTTACTTCTCGAAACGCGACGTGTGGCGACAATTCCATTGTGCATTTCATTCGGTCGGCCGCTTTGAGATACAAGCACGCATACCCTTTGTCCCGGAGCAGCGCGGGGATAAAGGTGGCGACGGTAGGAGGAGGGGTGGGGTAAAGTGGGGTCGAGGGGAGGGGGGGGGAAGAGAGGCAGAATGCGGGGAGGGGAGGGCAAGAGAAGAGGATTTTCTGTATGGGTGCCGGGAGGATTACGAGAGGTGAAAAAGTATTTTGACACCCCGTATAATGGACCGGCCACGGGGCGCACCCAATTAGGTGTCGTTGGGGCGTGAACGAGCGGCGCGGTTGGGAGCACGGAAAAGATACAAGACTGTCTTGTAAGTGGTTTCGCGGGATCAATGGCTGTGAAGTTTGAGGGCCCCGAATTGCCCCGTGTTGCGAGGATACGATCTCCGCTCGGCTTGGCTTGGACGTAGCTCGAAGGAGACGAGAGCTTCGCGCGATTCTTGTACAGTATCCTTTTGAAACGCGGCTTTTGTTCCTTCGGGAAGGCGGGAGGAAGGGGAAAACTTGAGAGAAAGACGAGTCTTACGATTCTCACATAGTGGTTCTATTGCGTCGGTCTGCGCAAATGTGTCGTAGTTTGTTCATTGATATAAGGGGAAAAACATAAAATTTTCTAGGTGCACGCGTCGTAAAAGTGGGGCGCGTTTAACAAAGAGATTTATAAGAAGAAGAAATATATAATTTCTTGATTATTCAATAATTAAGGGATTTTCTAGAATCAACCAAATACATTTTTGTAAAAATCTAAATTATGACGTCAAATTATTTTTTGTCATTAACATCATAAACAATTTTATTCCAGCGAGGACCGAACAAAAAGGAGAAATGTAAATATAAATAGGTAAAGCATATAAAACTTTCGGTAAGAACCAAACACAAGTTTATAGTCTTTTTTTTAATAAAGATTTATTAAAATATATTAATTTTAAAACCTAAATCTTTTTCACATATCTATTATATGTCCGCAGCAAAATTACTACATTTATGCAAAAGAAAGTATAAAAGAATATTTTTGTTAAGAGCAACTTGTAAAATTTTGTAAATAAAAAAAATTATTGCTGTATATTTTAAACTTTTTTTTTTCGACTTTTTATCATTAATGTTACAAAGAAGACAAATGTAAAATGTTACGGAATAAATATTAATGAACATAAAGTTCTTATAAAAATGGAACAGTTTAAATAATTTCTAATTTTTTTTCTTTAAATAAATTCTCCAAATATTAATAAAACTCTATAAAAAAAGCTTACAATTTTGTTCACTTATGCCTACGTATTCGGAAAAGTTTCGTTTGTTTTCTGAAAACTCAACTCTTTAGATGCGTTTGCTTCTTTTTTGTAGGAAATCCTTCAATTATAATAATTATCCAGTGTGCGCGCTGTAGTTAGCGCGGCAATTTGATCGGATGTTAAATACGCGAAGGAGAGAAGGAGTGCGCGGTGCGAAATTCCGCTCGAGCTTACCTTTCGCTCGCGAGTGTTCTTGCTGATAATCTCACCCTCCGGAAATTTCCCCGCGCCGTATAAGACGTAAGTCCGCCAGCGGGAAAATAATGAAATTTCGAAGAGTAACTGGTAGGCAATTCATAGTCGCTGAATGATTTCTATTAACGACAGTCGAAGGTGGTCGGAGGCGCCGAGAGACCACCAGAGAAATTGTAGGAAGGCAATCTCCCGTGAGGAGATGGGCCGTTTTTTCTCACCGCCGCCGCCGCGCCGTCACCGCCACCGTTGATGCTCGTCTCTCCGCTCTGCCGCAGAACGCGATGATCTATTTCCTATCGAACTCGTTCCTTTTTTTGCTCCGAGAAACTAACTCACCTGCGACGCGATATCTCGTCCGCCCGATCCCGCCCGTTAATTCGCCTCCGTTTCACCTGCGGGGCCCGAGAGGGTTGGAAGCCTACGATGACAAGCGGAACCAGGGGGAGGACGGGGAGAGGGGGGAGGGGAAGCGGGAGGTGACGAAGGAGTGATTTTAGGTCGGCTAATGTCGTTTCGCTTTTAATGAACTTCTCCGTTCGTTAAGTACGTTTCTCCATCTCCGACTTGCTGCCCGCCGAACGGCATCTCCGTAGGTCGGGGGTAGTGAGAAAGAGAGAGGACATTTTCTCCACTTACGATCGTTTGCGTCCGTCTTTTCTAGGGGCGGAACTTCGTACCTTCGCGTCGTCCATGCGCAGCGCTTGCGGAATAATTGCACATACACCATTTTTTTAGTGTAACTTTGCTCTGCTACCATTGTTATCTTCAACGAACATATGTAGTAAAAAAAAAACCGAGAAGCATAAGAAATCTTATTTATTAATTTCATGTTTTTTAATGTTTTTTGTATTTTAAGATACTCGGTAAAACGACAACTTGATTTATGTAGTTGCATTAGCATGATTATTTTTTTCTTATGATTTTTTTTATATTGTTATGAAAGTTTTGCCATATTTTTGAAAATTTCTAGCTTTCTGGCCTCTTATCAAGCATATATTAAACGACTATCCACGAAGAAAAAGTATGAAGTATTGCTTCGGGATCCATATTAGAAAGCACGTCTGCACTTAATAATCACTGTACTCACACGCTGATAAAGGTTGTCGAGTGCAGACGTGCTTTCTAACACGGATCCCAAATCAATACTTGATGTAATTTATTTCAATTTTGAATAAAAACATTTAATCGTTGCTTTAAAAAATTGTTATTTTTTAATTGCTGAGCACACAATTTGTTGTTTGTTGAATTGTATATATATTTTATTATTTTCTTCATATTTATTTTCTTTGATATACTTGATATATTTGTAGAATTTAAAAAAAAACAAATATTATTTTTATTTAAATAATTGTAATTGTCTTTTTGTGTGATGTTATAAAAAATATAGTATTTTAGAGAAGAAGAATAATACGCGACGATATTATTTGCGTGACCCACGACGCATTACTCTTAATGCAATTTCTTCGTAAGAGTAACTACATTGAAGCATCTAAGGAACTTTCGTTGCATCTCGATATTACTCTACCCCACAATATTATTCTACAAGCGCCGATTAACTACGTCACGACTACGTCATTACCTCGTTGTTATAGGCACACCAGCTTGTCAGCTTATACAAAATGAGTTCGGATAACCTTTTGAGCACCCGTATATTAACGATTATATCCTTTCGTGCATTATAATTTTAACTGTTCCTGGGTATTTTTTTTATCAGCGATAAATTATATGAAATGTTTGCAAAAAATATGAATAATGGCAATGATAACATCTATAATATGGTTACATTCAGAAATGAAGATTTAAGATGTATTCTTTAAATTATTTCAAAAAAGTTTTTAGTAAAGTAATTTCAATATATTTATATGTTTTAATAAATAAAGTTTGATTGAATAAAGATGGAGATCAACTTTATTATTTAGATTAAATGCGAAGAAAGCGGCAATCGAAACAAGAGAGAGAGAAAGAGAGAGAAGGATCTGACATATATCTATTTGATATCTGTCGATATCGATCACGCGAAAAAATACGCTCTTTTTTGATAAACAAAAATTATTTCTTGAATTGATGACGCTGTTGTCAGGAATTGTAAAGGAATACAAACGTTATAACGTGAAAAAGGCAAAATATTACGGCCCATTACACAGGTAACACATGTGCAAATAAGCTTTAACTAATTATTGAAACAATGCCACGAATAAATATTGGTACAACACTATAATATGACAAATTTGCTTGATTGATTGATTCTAAAATAGATACTTCTTTTGTAACTTCAAGGCGTTTTATTATTGGTTAAGTTTTTGTTTCTCGATTCCGTTTGTTATTTAATAGCTCACAGTTGTTCTTAAAAAATATGTAAAAACTGAATATAAGTAGATTTCATTGCGCTCAGGATAAGATAATGGGAACAAAAGATATATTTCATGCTTAATCAGACGGTCTACTTACTCTGATGGCACAAAACAAAAACTTTGTTAAGCTTGACATTTAGATAACAGCGCAGAGATTATTGACATTTAGATCCGACATATATATAGATCCATTTATCGTGCAACATCGATGACAGATCTGAAAGAAATTAGGTGCAATTAAAGGAAATAAAATTTCACTGATGTTAAAAGGCAATGGTGAAAAAAAAAAACGGTTTAATTTCGATGCGCGCGGTCAATTTCTATATTTATCCTATAAAATATGTCTTAATCATAGTCATTACTTCCGCACATTCATAGCGTTGAAAAATCAGTTCACATTAATATACGTCACAAGTACTTTTGAGAGCTTTCACACATATTCTTAGTCTTCTCCAATATTATTATTAAATCGTTTGTGTGTGTATGTACGTGTGTACATACGTCGGTTTTCATTAAAAATATTTATTCCCTTTTTACACACGAGCCAAAGTCTCGTTTTACGTAATTGAAAGTATCCGCTTACGTACGGAACAGAATTTTCGTGCGTAATGTGCGATTCATCTCGCATATCAGTGTCGAAATAGGCGTGGTGTAAACAGTATCATTATATCGGTATTCGGGTGATAACTTGGTACTATTTATAATTAATGTTACAATTTCAAGACCTGACAAAGTTTCCAATCGCGAAAGAACGTGATAACCCGCAAATAAGCGCTGTTATTCTCGTAGTTTCGTGCGAGAAGAGAAGTCAAACTTATTATTCTAGCACTTATCGGCCCGCGTTAACGTTGCGTTAAAGTTCCGTTTAATAAAAGCAAGGAGACGGGATGCAAGAAAAATCGCAGTGTTTATCGCTTTCGCCGTTTTGAGGAATAAGAAGGGCGTAAACGAGTTACACTTACCGCGTTTCGAATTTCTTGCATATTACCAAAAAGAAGAAAATACAACTTAAGGAATACTAGAGTGCTCGTTAAACTTAATTAGGGTCGAGTAATATTGCAGAGTAATTTGTGCACATCATTAACGTTTTGTATGTATTTATAAGTAACAATCTCCGTCATATCTTATGCCAAAATCGCGAAGTTAGGTGTATTGAATTATGAATTAGTAGAAAAAGGTCGCCAATACTGACATAGGCCTGTTAAGGCGACACTTCTTTATTTCTCGGAAACTAAACTGCACTGTATTACTACTGATAAAACCTCGAGCTACTTAGATAATTAAAAAAATGAAAACCTATAGTTTATACATTTATAATTTTTTTATGTAAAATCCACTAAAAACGAATAGCTTTAACTTTTATATAGTCGTGCTACATTTTGCGGAACCGGATTAGATATTTATATATAATAAACAAAAAAGGTTTTACATCGAAGTGAAAGGCTTCCTCATATGTATTAGCTTGTAAATACTTTATAGAAATAGCTCATGTTAAAGGAAAAGAAGAAAAAAATATAGTTTATTATGACAGTTTTGAAGCCCAATTTTTCAAATATTTATTTTTAGTTGGCATTAATTATTACAAAATATAAAACAATATTAAAATTGCTGTACTATCTGATACAATTTAAATATAAGTGATTTATTAATGTGTACGAAAATGCTAATAAGATGTCTAAAAAGATTAATCGAACAGTATAACATAACGCACGACCGGTTTTGAGAAAGGAGCTACGACCTATTCGAGTTGCTCGCGAGTTAAAACAGTCTGACGAATCAGGAAATTATGCTGCTTTTTTTTTTGCTGTACAATTTCTGCCATCCGGTTTTTACTGCTTTAATGACCGCAATACGTGAAAAACATGAAAACTTTAAAACGTGTAACAAAACTAAGGTTAAAAGCTATCTAAGAGTGAAGATAACATTTTATTCGTATATCAATAATACAATAATGTAAGACGTTGCTTACAATGCAGTCATCTCTGAAAATGATATTGAAAGATTGCACAAGCAGTTAACTTATCGATATTTTCTTTAGGCAAAGGGTAACAAAAATTTTAAAGATAATATTTCAAATTTAACTTGTTTTGCAGAACATTTTAATGAAAATGACAATCAGCAATGTTTATCAGAATTAATATTTTCTCTCTGTCTGGTTTAAAGCAAATCTGTATTAGACGACAAGTTAATATTTACTACTTAGATCCAATTAAATAGATCTAAAAAATAATCTTCATAAAATTTTATTACACCTTTGCAAAGGGTGATCACTTTTTGGAATACAATAAAAATTAAAGGCATTTTGTTATTCTTCTGATGTAATTTCGACAATAATTTGCACACACACACACACACACAAACACACACACACACACACACACACACACACACACACATACACACATAATCGACGGAATGTTTACGAATTAATGCGAGCTCAATTTTTGAATTTTCGACGATAGTTCAACCGTCACATCTCATATCCAAATATTCGACGCCGTTTCGTCATCTGGCTGGATGCTGCTGTTGCTGCTGGTTTGACGTATTGCCGTTATCGGACTTTCCAGCGATTTTGCAATTGCCCGATGTCAGTTATTAACGACCGATTACGCGTGCAAACATACGCACATCGTGCGTGCGAATACATGTCCACATTCATGCGTGGCGCGCGCCTATGATTTGGATAAGTTACATCGCGCTCGTGAATGATAAACATGTGGGAGGAGACAATTGCGAATTTCAATATCAATAATTCTAAATCGTATCAAATTGATTCTTGTTTCAAATTGTTTTATCGATTGTGTATACATTTAATAAATCGTTTTAATTGATAGAAATATTCTTACCTTTTTAATCAATGTATATTGCACTATCTAATTGCAAACTTCGATATCGTTATAATAATATTAAACAGAAGAAAACAAAAAAAGTTAAAGGAGATTTAATTTAACGCAATATTTAAAATTGTTACGCGATATATTAAATGTTTATGCACGCAATTGTGTTATCCGTTAATCATGTGATCGTCTGACGTATAAAACGTGCATTGGAAATTTAGTTGTTTGAAAAAGTTTAGTATCGTCAAAATAGAGTGCTATGATATGCAAGAATTATGCGATAAACATATTTCTTTTTCATCATTCTTTTTCTTATTCCTCCTCGTTATGCCTCGAAGTGAAAGTTATAACGAAGTAAATCCTAGTTAATCGTTGCATCAGAATAGAGCTGATGAAATTTAAAATCATCATGAGATGAGAAGAAGGAAAACGGTGGGAGAGTGATAGTTCTTTTGAAAGATAAAGCTTAGCCGGCGGCGCAATTAAAAATTAAATAAAATTGTGTGGAAGTTTGCATTATACGTCTTGTACGTCAGAGAAATTTCATAGAAGTGTAATGGAAGATCATATTTATTATTACAACATATTGTTACATATTTTTTTAAGGATACCATAAAATGGTCAACGACGTTAGAATTTCTTATTTACTAAAGATGCATTTTTCATTGTTAAACAATTACTTTGATTCTTATGACGATATCTCACAAGGTCCTCATATTTTTACATCTGTAATATCTGCATGTCTTTTTGTTACACATACTCTTTTGTGAATTTTGCTTGCTTTGAAGTGTAACGCATCGATAAAGATCGAGCGAGAATGAAACATTGGTTTTGGATGAGTGATTGGAATAAATATCATTTGTTAGTAAATAATCATAGTCGCGATATGAGGTCAATTGCCGTCGATAGCGTCTAAGACGTGACAAACACGTGTGATTGTACTTTCATCATTCATTTATGTAATTAGTCATTCGATTACATCATAATTGATACAAGTGTATCATTGGAAGTACAAAACATGCCACAAAAATTATCGCTCATTAATCTCTGATAACTTCTAATTTTACCGAATAGCGTTTCCTAATTTACCTACATTCTATTATCTCGGAGAAGAAAGTTATCTTAGCAAAAATATATATATTTTATCATAAGAACAGATATACATCTTAAAAATTTTTTACATATATTTATTGTTTTAAAGAATTTTAGAAATAAATTTTTATCAAAAAATATTTGTTAACGCGATTTTAAGAAACTCTGCCAAATAATTTTCAGAAATATTTAAGAATTTTTTTTTAATCAAATGAGAATTGAGAAATTAAACTTAGGATGAAAAAATCAATATTATCAAGGATATTGATTAAAAAAAATTGTCAAGATAGGATTTTAATTAAAAAGATTTTACATTTATAGTGGAATTTTACATTTATATTTAATAATTTTGCGAACACAATCTGTATTTGAAAGATTATCGTTCTTTCCGAGTAAGGATTAAAGTCTTTCACGAAATCGCAAAAACAAAACAAATTGGAGCAGTAAAGTGTGCGGTGAGAAAATTTTGAGAAAAATATGCAATGTTTTAATTTATATATGTATAATTAAAATTGATATAAAATCTTGTTTTTGTGTTTTGTTTAATGTACTATTAGTTGCGCTTACTCAAAGGTCACAGAAGTAATAAAAAAGATTAGGAAACGCTAAAACTTACGCCAAAAATAAGAAATGATTTAAATAAAAAATAATATAAAAGAAAAAAGTTGTAATAATATAAATTTATAATTTATTATTAATATTTGTTAATAATACCAAACGTAGAATTAAATGCTTTAAAAGTGTATAATTTTTAAAAAATAAAAAAAAAGGATATTTGAGCCGAATATAATCTAGTACTAAATAAAGGCTTATTTTTGAATTTACTACTTAAAAATGTGTTTTGCACACTAAAGTATATGCTTCAATATGACATAGAAAATAAGAAAAGAGCTGCTGGAAATTAGAATTCCGGCAGAAACGCGTTTGTTTCGTGCAACAAGAAATTTGTGTGCAACAAGCAAAGTGCGTGCTTTTTAATTTAAAATTTATTAACCATACATTATAATTTAACATATGTAATTATATATAACTTATAATTTAACATATGCAATATTAAATTTATCATTACTTTATCATCACGCATACACACGCGTATGTGTGTGTGTGTTTGAGTTTGGCGTAATAAAAAAAGATAAGTATAAGATCTTAGATTTACACATGTGAAATGCAATGTTCAATTATATAAATTTGAAGATTTATAAATGTACATTGTCAATGCAGCAATTTTTTATCATGCTTTATTTTAATCATATCATAAAGGGAAATACAAATGCTTCATTTTCTTTCTCAAATATTGGTATTTCTCAAGGATATTTCGCAAAGGTATTTCCCAAGGATTCTTAATCACTTTATTTGTACAATATTAATTCCTTGTATTGACTAAACTCCAGGTAGACTTATCGTCATGTTTAAATTTATTAGTCACATCTCCGGTCAATAGTAGAATAATCACGGCAATCGCAATATCATATCCGGTAAATATAATCAGAAAGAAACTATTGACAACATTCTATCACATGTGAGTTGTATTTATTTTTACATATGAAATGGTTTTCTGATGCAATCAACTGTGTTATCGCTAAATATAAAAGCAAGCATAACCGAGAGCGCTGTCAGTGTTGATGGGGTAGCAGAGCATTCACTTTGGAAGAATACGTTCTTGACGAGTCTGTCCGTGTGTTTATTCCTCACGAGAAACGATATTAATACAGAGAGAAAACGAGGGCTACGGTCAAAGTTGTCATTTATACTTTCCAAATTGTGGTTAACACCGCTGACGATCAATAACAATCAATCTATTAATAATATTGTGTTTAACCGTGATTGTGTATCGAGCAGTAAACATCGAGCAGTAACATATTTGAGCTCGCGCGCTTGATCAATAACTGATCAATTTGAAACTATAGATTTATCAGAAGAGTTCGCACGTTAGAGCAGAGAAAATGGATTATTCTTATTTCTTGACGGACGTTTCCAAACGTAGACGACCTGCCATGACGCGGGAGCTAAGTAAGCATTTCCTTTTTTATTTTTAAAAAGTTTAAATGTAACGCAATAATAATTATTAATCAACATCGGTGGATAAATTTGGCTTCTATATAATTAACAATAATTGCGAAAACTTTCTTCCACGATAAATTAATAAAATTATCAAGATAACAAGTTTACTCACCTAATTGTTAGTTAACTTTATACAGTTTACTTTATGATGGTTGCATAATTAATTGCAAATATACCAATGACGGAACGATCTCGATAAAGACAATATTTTATAATTGATCGAATAATCGGTAATGAAAGTCTTTTATTTGTTTTAGCTAAAAAGGCGTATTCCGCGCCGAAAAGCACTATTTCTTTAGCAGAAGGAATGCCCAACGAAGAAACGTTCCCGTTCACGAATATCTCAATTAAACTCAACGATGGTTCGTCCATTACTCTCGAAAAAGCCGAATTAGGTGCCGCTCTCCAGTACATACCCACGCAAGGTTATCCTCCTTTTCTGCAGGTAAAAAAAATTCTTCGTATTAGTTAATTTTTTTTTAAATAGATGGAAATGTGTACATATATATATATAAGAATAAAAAAATAGCCGAAAAATTTCGATGATGAGCCATTAAATTGTAACACTGTTCTGATTATGTCACACGTGCACATAGTTTGCGCGAGGTTGTCCCTCCTGTAATCGACCGTGTCGTTATACCGGAATCTTTCGTTCCCGAGATAAGAGAATCGGCTACAATGTGTCTAACAACGTCGGACATCAAATTGGTTTCAGGCCCTGAGGGAATTCCAGAGAAGGGCACACGCGCCACCCTTATGGGAGAGACGCGACATAGTCGTCGTTTCGGGGTCTCAGGACGGGCTTAGCAAGGCTCTGGAGGCTATAATCGGCACTGGTGATCCGATTTTGGTCCCCACTCCCTTCTATCCTGGCGTCGAAATTGTGGTTAGTGAATATAGATATGCTTTCATTAGAAAAAGAAATTTGAGAAGAATCCGGTGCATGTCATGTCCTCTTAATCCTTTTAGCTACGAAGTATACGCTAAATAATATAATTTGTACAATAGCAGAGTAAAATGCTCTTCTAGAAAATCCTGTAATTTTATTAATTTTTGATATTGGTACAGCAAATCCGTACAACCAATAGAAATAAATCTTTTATATATTAAAAAGGTATATTTGATATCACTTATATTTATATTAAGAATATATTTATTAATGTAGCAACACTAGATTTATGTTAAACATGAGTTCAATTTAATCTTTTTTTTTTTAAATAAAAAAGCTTTGTTTTTTTTCTCTAAAATTACATCAAAATGTTTAGCTATTTATTTGTTATTTAAAATTTTCGTTATTACAATAATACGTTATTACGGTATCATTGATTTCGATCGCAGATAGCACCTCACAAAGCGGAGCTTATAGCGATCCCGCAAGACGACGACGGTCCCATACCGGAAATACTCCGGGAAACTCTGAGAAACCGGCAGCTTTTCGGTGGAAAAATGCCGAAAGCAATGTATATAAACGCTACGGGCACGAATCCTACTGGCATCATTATACCTCTAAATAGACGGAAGGAGATTTACAGGATAGCCTGCGAGTACAATTTCCTGCTCCTCGATGACGATCCTTATCATTTCATACATTTTGACAAGGTGAGTCACGTTTATGTGCGACAAAAAAATGTGTTATTTAATAGCATGTAAAGAAATTATAAGTACATAAATATGAACGTACGTTAATAAACGTTTAATAGATGTATAAATATGCATGCGTTAATATTTACTACACAAATAATTATACCGAAAATTACTTAAAAAATGGAACTCTGCAAAACGCAATAGAATTTTATAAACGGACCCGCAGAGATTACAGTGCAAATTAGATAATGTTTACTGTATGACATATCTTTGACATAATTTCGACATAATTTTGTATAAATGTAAATTAAATTTTGAATGGCCCGCGCGATAATATAAAATTTTATACTTTATGAAAGCTATTGCAAAACACAGTGGCAATGCATTCGAAATAAATAAAGATATCTTTTAATTATAATATGCATTAAGTATTGTACTGTTTGATGCAATCAGAGAGAAAGATAAATTATTAAAGATATTATTAAAAAGCCATGACTGTAGTAATATCAACGTATTCGCATATCATAAGTAAATATCTTTTACAATTCATATCCTTCATCAACATTTGGAGATCAAACGCAATCTATATTTGAATTTATAATTTAACTGATATATTGTGCAAAATTATATATAATATTATATATATTACATATAAAATTAAAATAAATACTGTTGAAGAAATTTTCATCACCATAAGAATAAAAATACATCATAATTACTTTTATAAAATAAATTATATCCTTTCTCAGGAAGAGCCTAAGTCCTTCTTATCGCTTGATACAGAAGGTCGAGTGATTAGGTTTGATTCATTCTCGAAAGTGATCAGCAGTGGCATCAGATTGGGTTTTATAACTGCTCCAACTCCGCTGGTAGCCTCTGTAGAACTTCATTTGCAGAGCAGTCACCTTCATGCTCCTACCTTATCGCAGGTTGGTAGACATGTCCTTACCCTTCGTGATACCCTTTATTATACTTCCTACCCTTATTTTTCCCTGTCGCTGGTAACACGTAAATATTGTTTGTGAAATAAATCAAATTCTAATTGACAATTGCGATATTCTTGAGTTATTTACATTCAAACAAGTATAACAAATTTTAATAAATCTTTTTTATTAACATTATATTAACTTTTAGTCTACGCATAGACAAAATAATTGAATATCTGTGATACAAATGTTTGAACATTTGAATGTAAACTAAAAGCTTGAGTTATTACACTTTTTATACACAATGTAAAAAAAGGGCGATAACCGTAAATCAATATTATTATCTAGAATGATGAAACTGGTGGTGAAACGTCGGACGCACGTTTCATCGACGCACGCTTAATCTGCAGTGTCCATAAATCAAACCGACAGTGGCGCGTGTCGGTTCTTATCTAAATTGTAAACATATACGTTTTATCATTAAAAGAAAATAAATGAGAAATGATATGCATTTTTAGGTGATAATGTACAAGCTGATGAAGACCTGGGGTTACGAGGGCCTGATGAAACATTACATGAATATAAGGTGCTTCTACAAGAAACGGAGAGACGAAATCTCAAAGTTGGCACACAAACATTTGAACGGTAATTGCTCTTGTTGATAATTTATGTTTAAATTTACAACAACTTCTTTTAATTAATGAGTAATTTATTTTATTTTAAAATACATATGTGTTTCGTATAATAATATTTAACAAAAAAGAAATTATTGTATACATTAATAAAATAAACTAAACAATTAATAATTAAGGCCGTAAAAAAAAAAATAAAATAAACAATTAATAATTAAGGCCGTAAGGCTTAAAATAATACAATAATATTGTACACATTACATATATTTTTTTACTGCTATTATATTTTATGAAAGTTTTTTTTACAAAAATTTATGTTATTATATTCAAAAATGTTTTATATATAATTGGTTAATTACCGTAATTAACATATTAAACATTACGAACTGCTTTATAGGTCTAGCGGACTTTAACGTTCCAAAAGGTGGATTCTTTTTATGGATTAAAGTACCAGGAATCAATAATACATGGAAGATGATAATGGAGCGGGGCATAACGGATGGCGTTATTATGGCGCCAGGAGCTGCGTTTATGAAAAACGCGAAATCCTGCAACGCCATCAGAGCAAGTTTTGCCAAGGCTTCCTATGAGGAAATGGATTTGGTATTCTAAATTTTTATATTTTTACATATATGTATATGTATATTAATTTATTATATGTATAATATTTTTATTATTACAATTATTATTATTATTATAGATATAATTAATAATATATATTTCTAATCCATGCTTTTTGGTTTTGAACGGCTTTCGGTATACAAGTGCTCTAAGCGTATACCTACTAAATACATGTACATATAATGTGCATATAATCCATATAGTACATATAATCTATATTTTAATATAATTATTTAATTTTTAATATAATTAATAAATGTTAAATAGATTTAAATTTAAAGATAAATGTCTGTTTTTTACAACTTTAATTTTATAAATTATCAATTAATTATAAACTTTAAAGTAAACATTTTAAATTACACATTAACGTATTTAATTTGGATAATTCAAATTATTGTTTTTTTTTTATCTACGTTAATTATTTTATTTTATCAGTATCTAATATATCGACGGTGAATAAAGTTTCGTCGAAACGCTTATCGTTTTTACTAAACGAATCTGTTTTCGATTATTTAATTAAATCTATATTTATTTTCAGGCGCTAGAGCGATTGGCACAATTAATTCGGACGGAGTTAGCCGAAAATTATATTAAAAATATTGATACGTGATGGTATATTTGTACATATATTATCAATGGATAATATTTGTACATGACTACACGGTTGATATACGGAAGCTAACAACATCAGTTGATAATAAAATAGAGATCTAGAGGTGAAAAGATATTATCAATTAAGTGAAACATTGAATGCTATAAAAGGAGATCATACCACACATCGATAGTATTGAGCAAGTTATGTTAGATTGAAATTACACAAATTGTCCTTTATAAAACGTAGAACGTAGAACGTAGTCTCGAGTTTCGATAACAGAGGACATTGCATTACTAAAGTAGTTTGTAAATTAAGTTTTAAGTTTAGTTAAAATTTTAAGAACTCTGAATTTTTTTATATAACGCGAGCTTTTAAAAGATATTGATATTTATAGGCATATTTTATTTTTATTAAAAATAAAAAGAAAGTTTTCTACACGATTTCATATAACAACATGTGTAAAAGTAAACGTAAACTTTTATAACAACAGTATAATAATAGCTCAACATTAATCTCATAAAATCTTTATAAATGCGCATATTATTAAGCATATTAAATTAAATTAGTAAATTAATTTAATACATTAAAATTTTTTAAATTTCAAGTACGTTAAAAATCGTTACATTCAAGTAAATTATTTTTATATTTCTACTTAAATTTGTGTAGAAAAACGTGATTAATTATTTAATTATACTTTTATATTTTTATATTTATACATTTTTTGTATTCAATTTTATATTCAATTTTTTAAATGTGTTAATTTATATTATTAAGTACTCACAAGAAATGTAATTGGAAACCATTGCTTTATTTTTATTATTTAAATAGACCATATTTAGAAGTAAGTTAAACATTTAATTAAGAAACTTTTTACAAAATATATTATACTTAAAATTGTGTGAATAATGTTTGTATACATGTTATATATAAATAAAGATTTGTTTCATTATAATTTTATTAAATATTATAATTAAAGCTGAGGGAATGTGTAAAATAAAAATTTATTTTTATAAAAATTATACATTCTCTATATTTATTTGAATAATTAATAAAATATTAGTTATATAAAAGTGTTAAAAACTTGTTATTTGTTTAAAAATTTAAGTCACTTAATAATATTAATAAAATAATAATAATTAAAAAAATCTCTTTCTAGATTAAATATTACTTTTATTTCTCGATTTTTTTCCAATAATATATAATTGAATTTCAGAATTTAGTTTTATATTATATACAAAAAATAAGATAAATTAAAAGGTAGGAAAGAAAAAACAAACAATGGAAATATAAACATAAAAATAGCACGACTAAGATTATACAGTAAAAGTAAAAGAGAGAGGAGTAGACTTTCACTTAACGTTACACATTTTAACTACCAATTAATTTGTCAGAATTAATTTAATTTATTGCAATATAAGAAGCTATCCGTTCTGCGGTTTGTTTATTTTTAGTAGCTTTTCTTGGCTTTCATTTGTTTTGAATATATGTAGGAAATCTTTCATATACCCCTACATTCTCTAATCCCGACGGTCCTATAGCTCGAATAATATCTCGCTGTTTATTTAGTTAATTAGAATACTAATAACGCACAACTTGTGCTGTGTAAATGTCTTATATATATATGAGCATATTTCTTAGAAATACCTATCAACTTTAATGAATCAAGTTAACAAATAAAATTAGACATACAAGAAATGTAAAGGTAATTATAATGATTATTTTAAAAGAGACCCATGAGAATATACTTCCTATTCCAACATTTAAAGCGAGGAATTTAGATGCTAATTGCAATTAATAAATCCAGAATATAACTTTTAACTATTTTTAAAAGCTTAACATTTATTTTCTCTCTCTCTCTCTCTCTCTCTTCCTCTCTCTTATTTTTTTCTTTTATTATAAGCTTTTATTAACTTTAATAATTTTGTTATGACATAATTTTATTTCTGAGTAATAAAATCAAGCGAATGTGCGTTCATGCTGCATGGTAATGTGTAGGATGAATTTCACAACTGATTCCAGCTCGTATCAAAACACAAATCGGTTTCTTCGTATGGTGGAAGACCACGAGGCTAAACACCCAGTCCCCCGAAGATATAGTGTATATTAAAAGACGTTTTCCGGCATTGCTAGGGAGCTGCACGGATATAGCCGATCATACGAATGGGCACATTTTCGCGAGAGTGGAATTTGAAGGAAAAAAAAGCCAGAAAGTACAATTTCGTTTTTCGTACTAGTGAATCGCAGCGTGTTCAACGTGATGTAATTCCCGTTGATTAACACGATCAAACTCATTTACCTTTCTCTCTTACAAATTTTATAAAAATTAAATTAACTCGATGATCATTTTGTTATTCCCAAGCACCTCTTCGTCCGGATGCCTATGTTTATGTGCAGAGAAATTTTTTTTTAATTATAATAAACATGGTTGTTTAAAAATTACTCTGAAATTTTTTAATACAATAATGCTTCGTAAATGAGAAAGAAATTTTATCTAAATTTGTTTTACATTAATTTTTATTAATATTTTCATAAAAATTCTTTAAAAAACATTGGAGCTGTTTTTTCTCTCTTTTTTAATGCAAAATCTATTTGTTTTAATCATTTAGCAACCATATGTAATAAGTGTTGATTAAAGTATTTAAAAAATAATTTCTTAGTTTTTATAATTGATTTACCTAATTAATAAGATCAATTAGTCATTCATAAACAACTTTGTCTGTTAAAAGTAAGGGTTAAAAGTAAAGTAAAAAATAACATAAAATAATTCATATAGATTTTTTCAAAATTAAATTAATTAACGCAAAAACAGGATGTGTGATATGCGCGATCGAGATGCTACTTTTTTATGGAAAGAATTAGTATTTTAATCAGTCGATCATTCTAAGCTTTCTTAAGTAAACTGTATTTTGTCTTCCGGTATTCGCAAAGACAGCGGTACGATATAATGGTTTGATATAGCAAAAGATAGAGGCTCGGGAGCCAAAAAAGAAGAAGACGCAGGGAGCAAGAGAGAATTCTCAGGATCCGGTAGCGCGCCCTTAGTCGCAGCGAGTGCTCGTGGGAGCCGCTATCGTTTCCGTCTCACCGAGGTTCGCCAGCGGCGCGGCGCTCACCGCGGGAGCCGCCGTCGAGGGGGTTATTCCCTGGGGGTGGGTGAGATCGGTGAGATGACTCGGGCGGAGGCGGGAGAGAAGGCGCACCAGACTCGTGGGTCGGTCGGAGGGATCTCGTGGGGCTAGGGAGGGAAGAGGGTGAGAGAAACGGAGGGACGGTGAAAGAACCGGGAGAAACGGACGGGGTGGCGTGCTGGGGGGTGTGAGAGCAAGACGGGAGCGAGGAGGGGTCGGTAAGGGTGCGCGAGGGGTAGTGCAGTTTCGTGTTGGCATTACTCTTGATTTCCGTGGTGACGTCGCTACCTCGCCAGCCCTCTCCCTCCCGCCCGACCCCTTTTCACCCCGTCGCTACCCTCCTTCTCCTCTTCCTCCACCTTCTCTCCTCCACCTTCGGCGGCATCCAGCCCTACCTCCCCCTCCCGCATCGCCGTGTCTTGTGTTTTGCCATTTCAGTGCGCGAAGGCCACCCACCCCTCGTACTACAGGGAAAGAGCACCCACCCAGACTATCTGGGAGAGATAGATCCTTCCGCGCGCACGGTACCCTATATACCGTCCACGGTACGAACATATCGCGTCGGATGATATTTCTCATTCTCTTGCCTTCGGCGCCGACGTGGCCGTTCGCCGACGGCTAGCTTCGTGGAAAAGGACGGGCATTATGTCACGTCAAACATTCTCTCCTGCTTAGGCATTGCAGGAATAATAAAAAGAAATTAAATGCACTCTATGTTATGCCTTAAGCATGCTTAGGATTTAAGCGAGATCCTCGTATCGATATTGTGGAATGGAATATAAAAGGTCAAACAATTTTGCATTAATATCAAACTCTCTAATCTTATCTCTGCTAGTTTTTTTCTGACAATTTTATTCACAATAACTATGGTCCGGTTGACAATAACATATGGACGAAATTATAATAATGGTTAATTATAAAAGCAATCTTATCAAAATTTATTTAATAACTTGCAACAATTAAATCATTTCACTTTATTTCCATTTCTCAACCTTATTAAATTATATTAACATATTTTTTCTCGTCGCTCTTAACGCAATTGAGACATCGATTTGTGCGATTTTTGACGCCTGAGTCTGTGAAAAAGTTCGCGATCGAGAAATCTCGAAATCAGACTTACTCCCTGCTCATAGGAAACAAGCGGCTATTTTAACTCCGCGGAGACACGGCCGATATCTCACGAGCGTGCGGTTTTTATTGTCCCCGAGACTGGTATCTCCGTCGGCGACGTCGGCCACCGGCAGGAGGAAACCCTCAGCCATTATATCACACGTAAAAATTCCTGCTTTACGAAGGCGGGAAAGGGATAACCCATCCTCGGACCTCTGCCGCGCGTCCCTGAAAGCAACAAGAAGGGTGGTATAGGGTACTCTCTACCTACGAGCCCCCTATCTCTTGTCCGCCACTGTCGTTCGTTTTCCTAACGTCGTCGTCGGCCGGAGAGGGCGGACGCGTGCTGCGAAGCTCGCTTGTTTGTCTCTCGCGGTTACATACGGTTTTCCTGTTTTTAAATCGTAGCCGATGTACGACAACGTCGGTGTCTACGCCCGATTTATACGCGGCGTGTGATCCTCCCTTTCGTCGAGATATATATTGATCGGGATGCAGTCTTCGAATTACCGAGTATTTACGCAGGACATCTACTATTTCCGCAATTTGACTTTGATTGAATAAATGGCGTTAAACTCGTATTAGATTACGCATTGAAGATTGCACGCACTGAGTTAAAATTTTATCAATTAGATAATTCTTATTATAATCCATTTCGTTCTGACTGATTGAATTCTAATCTCCTGTAATTCGATATAGATTTTACGTTTTGTATTTAAAAGTTAAAGAGCAATATTTACGTTAAAATTTTATTTTCTGCAATAGAAATGCAGATATTTTATCGTTTTTAATTTTCTTGTTCATTTCTACTGTCAACTATTTCTGAGCTTGTACCTTACACATTTATTTTGATGGCTTAAATGTAATTTTTTTCGGACCTTTACCTAATTATAATAAATTTTTAGGTACTCCAGCAAAATGTTTCTTCCAAATTCGTTACATAGATTCGAAGTAACCAAATAAATCAATACATAATACGTCAGAATTTATTTATCACCTCAATGACAGGATTTTATATTATTTGGATCAGTTTTATTTTATAACTGTTGATGGACTTTGTATAAGAATATGTATCGGGAACTATGCGAGATGAACGGTTGCAGGTGCATATTTTATCGAACTATCTTGTGGCCGACACTGCTATACATTATGACGAAAATATCAAAGTACGGGAGAGTAAAACAAGCTTCGACTTGCCTAATGTAGAGCGCATTATTGGACAGAATAATGACACACGCAATTTCGCTTGTTTTGAGAAACAAAAGGCAAGTTTATACGAGAGTCTAATTTTACTATTAATACCTAACTATTTTATCGCACCGTGTTTCTCGATACGGTGATAAAAACTCAATACTTATTTTAGTCATTACATCAAACGGTCAGACGCGTGCAAACTGGCATACGTCAAATTTTATTTTTGTTGAGTCTTATTGCGAAACTGTCGAAAGACTTAATTATGTGTTGCGAGCATCATTTACCTCATTCTTCCTCGCGCGATACTTCAATGCTAGTCGACGGATTTATATCTCGCGTTCTAAAAAAAAAAAAAAAATAAAATCCCTCTTGTAGGTCCTAGCCGGCACAGCAGAGAGAGCGAAGTCACGACTCCTCACTTATTCACCGGGCTAGTAAATAAAAAAAAAACTCGCTGTGCAGCTCGGCGGGTGCATAAAACATTGAAACCGCTTGAAATCGATTGCGTTTCATTACATCGCCGCGAAACCGCGTCACTCGGAGATTTTTTTACTTTCGCAAAGATACCCGTTTTAGGTTGATTCGCGCGGGTTCGTTGACCCGCGAGAATTCAGTCGTCATCGGAGGTCCTGCGAGAGATACGTAAAATGCGACGCCGCTTTTCATCGTTATAAATAAAACGATTGGGAATGATTAATATATATTTAAAGCGCGATGTGCGATACCACCAGTGCGGCGACGGTGCCGCTGGTCCTTTTGGGCATCGACCCTGGAAAAACAGATAACATGGGCCGTTGTGGAAAACGTGTAAATAGAAAAGATGAACTGCCGCGGTGAGTTATAAATTTTAATACGGGGAAAAGGTAGATATTTTCATGATCAATTCGGATTATATTGAATTATACCTCTCCTATATGCGGCCTCTGCCTTATATACAATATATATCGATATCGAAATTTTACGAAGTTAACTAATAGCTAAGAATGCAAATCAAACTTGTCACATTGACACGAGATAATTGATTTGGCTATAAATGAACCAGCTATACAAGGTTCAATGAATTCTTTACGTAACCGAATCAGCTACTTCTAATCCTATGGCATCGTTACTAATGTACCACGTCCATTATCGCGCAAACTTCTCGTGCACTTGGGCAAAGTGATTTTTATGCATTTTCAGCGTTAAATATAAATGCGCTTTAAATCTGGGCAATTTCTTTTTTATTCTCCTCCCCTTCTAAATAGAACTCAAAAATTTTTTACTCGATCGCGCGTGTCTCTCGCGACGCTATCTCCACGGGCACCGTGGGATTCATCCCGCGCGAGTCCTTTCGACGAGTCTTTGAATTTCGAGTTCAAAAGTACCTGTGGGCCCCGAATCGAGAAGCGATCAAAGAGCCCCGAACTCCGAGAACCCCTAGAGCAGGAGGACGACGCCAACGTACGGTGGAAAGGGCCGCTCTGAGAGAGGAGAGAAGGGGGGTGAGGGGAGGAGGAGGAACAGAGGGGTGCAATATAGCCTAGCGATTGCCCAGTAAATATCGGGGCGAGGTTATAGCCGGCTCCGCGGCCCGTAAACCAAGACATTAAATTTTATAATATTGCGTCCCGTCTCTCGCATCCCGCATCCCTCCTCGACGTCCCCTTCGTTTCGCTCCCTCTCCCTCCCCTCCCGACCCTTCTCACCCCGTCCGCCCTTCCTGCTACGGCCGCCCATGCTGGGTAGCCTCTCTCCTCCTCGACCCATCCTTCTCTCGAATGTTGCGTGTGCGCGCCCGCGCGCACATGCCGTGCTTTTATTGGCTATTTACAGAGGAAATGGCCTCTAAATTAACTGCAGACTGCCGGATTGCTACCTATACCGAGCGGCCTCGTATAACGCCTCGTCGGTCGCGCCCGTTAAGATCGAAATCGAAGTGACAGCGCATCGGGGAACGATTAATCCCGCTCGCGCGCCCGAAATGCCGCCACGACCCTCCCCGCGCGACGACAGCCCGCCGATGAATCCGTGCGACTCCTTAACAGCGGTGAGAACCGATGCTACCTACACTCTAGGGGAAATCCTGAAGAAGGAGAGACGGATGAGATATGTCTTTTCTGTTCAGCACCTCAACACTCTTTAAACATTGCGCTGTAGATATTTTCGTAATCAGGCATAATTGTCTTTTTCCTGGTAAAAAAAGCGTAAAAGTGTTATTAATTAAGGGTTAATTATTTATTTTATTTATTTCTAGCGTAATGTCGTATGAAAAATTAAACCAAAGCAATTGCGATAATAAGATAAATCTTCTATCGTAATATAAATATTTGAAAGTAAAATAGGATTTTACTATCATAAATAGAGTTATTGTAAAATTGAAAACAACGCTCGTCCAGTCTTGCACAAAAATAGGCACGTACCGTCCAAAAATTACGCCGATATAATTATCTTCGACATCTAATTTCTAGTAGTTATTAGAAAATAAAGATTGTTAATTTTATTATTGGAAAATATTCGGACGTCATATTTGATCCGATTGATCCTACTCATTTTGCTAATTAAGCTCACCGAAAATATCAATTTCCTGTAAAGATTTCTATGATCTCAGTGACAATAATAACTTATCAACATCTATTATCTTTTTTAAAAATAATATTAATGTTTTTGATGAGAGATAAAATAGAGACGTCATATATATCGTACATATATGGCAAAACGATGCATCATTTTATAGGATAATATTTCTATCCTACCGAATCCTGTGTTACAGAATAAAACAAAAAGCATTTTGAACGTGATGATTTGTTTTAGCTGCGACATTTATTTGGGTGAAATATTTATCGACTCGAAGACGCTGATCGGTTCCGACCTCTGTGTAAGCGCCAAATAAATTTCATGTCTCAATTAATTCTCGAGGCACGTGTCGCCACGTGGCCACCACCGGTGGTCCGCTCTGCCCGTTCTCTTTCTTCTTCATTTTCTCTCTCTCTCTCTCTCTCGGCCTACGGCCGTCCCGTAGACAGGGACGGGGACAAGACAATACAAGGTAATACAAGCGCGGTATATTAAGTGTTGTACGCGCCACGACTTCATTTACAATGCTTGTTTATATGGACGGGCGATATGCGTCTTTCATGTATGATCATAAGCTCGCCGACGTAATCGTAACCGACAGGATGACCAGCGATATATATCGTCGACGTACACGCGCGAGCACATTGTCTCTTATATTCTGTTATCGCTCGGTCGGGTGCTGTTCCAGCAGTAATTCTGAATGAAATCAGCAAATGACGCTGGTTGATTAAATGGGCTAATTGAATTAGTAGCTTAATTGTGGAAACATGGTTGCGAAGAATTTAGAAACCGCGCAACAAGTACAGCGTTCATTTTGCCCGTTATCACCTAACACGTGAACTATCCATTATGCTGACTTTACAATCTTTATTTTAAGTACGGCCCCATTGATCATGGTTTTGATTTTCGGTAGAATTAGAAATAATAACAGCTAACTAACGATAATTAATTAATAGCTGAAATTAGCCGTTAAAGTAAATAATTATAATTTTACAATGTGAAAGAAATAAATTACTTTATTTTTTTGCAAGAAATTTATATATGCAATTAAAATTATGTAAGTTTTAATAATATAAATATACGATGAATCGACTGTTTATCTTTAGGAAATGAAAAGGCAAGGGTCTATTGATCTAATGACGCTCGCCTGGATTTATTGTAGTCTGCACAACGACACTATAATCTAATGCACTTCGTTTATTTTATTTGTAAGGCGCCGCGATTATTTATCTGGAATTGATATTTCCTTTTTATGCTGAAGAGATAAAAAAGGAAGTATAAAGAAATTATTCTAATACTAGCGTTTTATATATATACATGTAATCATTTTCGATTATCGATTTTATTTTCTTATCACATATGATAATTAATCAGCGAAATGCGTTTTAATAAAGGTACATATATGTCAATTATAAAGATACTATTACAGTCCCAATAACAAGTAACAAAGGTAAATTAAACATATCTACGTCCCACGCGTGTTCTATACACGATAGAGAATGATATAAAAGCAATCAAAATAATTTTCCTCATTTTCAATTAATTTTCTCCGTTTATGATGTTATATAACAAATTATAAATTACATATATTAATTAATAGTTTTAATAATATTGTTATTATAATAATATTCTAATTATAATATTCTTATTTTCTTGCTATTATGTCGTTTTCTAAAATTTCAGTTAACTTGTAATTTTTTATTTCTATCTTCTACAATAAAATTCGTATAAATTTGTAATTGACACTAAATTGTTTCTGTTAATGAAAAGTCGAAAGGTACCGGAACATTTTAAATCAAATAAGACCTGACTTGTCCGCAAACCATCGGCTGCATCAACACGATCATGAACGACATATGTTTGAACAGCGTGGTAATATATACATAGTTTCTCCTCGGACACATCCTCGTACAACATATTAACAGCTTAGCCAGTAAGCCTTTTATATTACATTTTTCCCTCTATGGGGTCTCCTAATCCAATGGGGTGGCTCGCCTCCCTATAATACCAAGGGTGCACATAGCGAATTCGACCTTGTCCATTGGTTAGCTTCGCGCACGTCGAAATCAGACGCCGACTGAAGATTGCGAGTTAAAAGATATCTATTGGGAAAGCAATTTGCGAATAGTGTATTTTTGAGAGATTGGTTATTTGGGAAAATGATTATCCACGGGGATTCAATTCACTCTGAAATACATGCAGTTTTAATTGCAAGTCATTAAGGTTTTATTGAACGCGAAAAGATACTTAATTTAAAGCATTAAAAATAAGTATTTAATTGAAGTATTAAAAATTTAGGAATTAGAAATTTAATGCAGAGAATATCACATCTGTGTATTTTCATTAAAAGTCAAAAGCTTACGCCTATAATATTTTGCAATGTAAAAAGAATGTTTGAACTTTTTCACTCGCATATTTTTCTTTACACATGCGTAGAAAATTATACGATATTGGATATCTAGATATTTTGTTATTTTTCAGTTTTTTCATAAAATTCTTTTGCTCTTTTTCAAATATAGGAAAAATTTTAATTATACTGTCGTTACAAGTCAAACAATTGAAAAATTACAAAATGCCATCACAAATAACAGTGTAGCGGACACTCGCGTCGATGAATCGCAGGGTTAAAATTTGTAAATAGGACGCGCACGGTCGCTACCCTAATGCGCTCTGCGTACATTATTCGGGCCGATATTCCGATACCCCCATCGCGTTGCTTTCCCATGTGCACAACCGAGCCTCGCAACGCACCTCCGCGTGCGATCCGGCGAATCGTTTTCGGCCGATAACTGCTTCCTCTGACTTGACTTTGTGAGCATTTCACGCCCGCAGCTCCAATTAACTAGAATGACTGACCGCGCGCGCCGTCGTAAATCTGTTGCCCTGCCGATGCGCACTGAAAGCGCATTAACGGAACGGACATAAGTTTAGCGGCAGGTTCGTGTTTGCCAGGGGCGCACCCTGGCTGGGGTCGGCCCATTGTTTGCCCCGAAACGCACGCAACACGGAATCATCCCTTGACGCGTGACTTACGTGCCCGTAAAGCCAAACACAGCGGGATGTTGCGCGCGCGGATACACATACATACATACAGGAAGGGGATGTATTTTTACCAATCGTGGAATCGTGGAAAGAACGGATTCACGCGCCTTCCCGAATTCCGTCGATAGAACCTTTAGCGGAAATTTTCACCGGGCGATAGCTCGTCGTCTGCGTGATTTTTTATCTAATCACAGGCGATATTAATACTGCACATTTTTAATCAAGAACAGTAAATACTTATAAATTATTATTTACTATATATACGTATATTATATGACACAAGAATGTGTTTAAGGAAAAATTATGTATTTTTTGCAGTATAAGTTTATCAAGTTTTAAATTCAATGCATTAATAATATTTATTGGTCCAAATAGCACATATTAGTTTTATTATTTATATATACATGTTTCTTAAGTATAAAACATACGTTCAGGAAACATATGGATTAGTTTTATAACTGTTTGAGAAACGTGTACTTATAAAATTAACATGTATTACTTGAACTAATGAATATTGTTGATGCAGTAAGTTTTAAACGTCGATAACCTTTGATTGTAGCACGATTACATAAAATATATATCTTGTTTGAACGATTTAGAAATATTTTCTGATGAAAATTCAATGAGCCCCGAACCTCCGGCGAAGGGTCAGTTGTATTTTTGATTGGGGAAACGTTTATATCAAGGAACATCAGAATGCAGAGCATTACATCGACGCGTTGGGATAGCGAAGACTTTGAAGATATGAAAGGGCGGTATAAATCTTTAGCCGGGACTTAAGTTCCGGAGTAAATCTTGCCACGTTTTAGCAGTAAGTCCAGAGCTCACTGCGAAAAAGGATCAAGCATACCGACTTGTCGGATAACGTCCTGCATGCCCATCCTCGCCGTTACAGGCGGCTGCGTAGTCCACAAAAGGTACTAAATCCACTTGCGACAAGTTTAAAATCGAGTCTTCCGCCCATACTGATGTGTTTCACTTTAATCCGCAAAAAAGTCTGAGCCTAGCAGTGTATCGCGAGATTACCGCGAATTCCGATAATCCACTCGATGCATGCTAGTTTTTGTATTATTTAACACTTATTATTTTATTACACTTGTGGTTACTTAGTGATGTATCCTTATCATATATGTAACAATATTTTTTTACTTCTTAGATTAAGCATAATTTCAAATATTCAACTATTAGCTTTGATTAAAGATTATACTTTTATTATTTATTATACATGTGCGTTATTTTTTTTGCGAGACGTAATATACTAATAATCAACATTAACATTAATAATTTACAACGTATTTAAAATGTACGACGCGTGACTTTTGTATCTGTTTCGCAGTATTATCGTGGCAAACAGTTGGCGAGAAAGATGCGTAAAAATATACTCAATAGGAAGTTGCGTGAGAGCGTCTGGTGGATGGAGGGAGAGAAACTTCGGCCGGACTAGAAGAGAGAGCGGCATGATTTAGATATCGCCTTCTTGTGGTAATCAATTTCCATTAACAAAGTCTCAGCACAGTTAGAGAGAACGAGGACTGCAGGTGAGGGAATTCGAGAAGCAGACCCTGAAAAACGGAGGGAAAGAAAGCATGGGAATAAAAGGCGGGTCTTAGGCGGCACTGTGCTGTAATGAGGTCTTGTAAATTTTTATCTTAAGAAATCATTGCCGGCAGAGAAACGGAAATTCTTTTCTTTAAATGCCCTGTCAGTTTCAGTAATTGCAAGCCGTAACGAAGCAATCGCACAACTGCGCTTCATGAACAAAGAACCGAAAGGAAATGCAGCAAGAGTGTAATAATTCTTTTAAAGACAATAAATAAAAAATATATATGTAGTTAAGATGTTATAAATACATTTTAACGTGTAAATTGTTATTGTGTAATAAAAGATAAGCGCATGTAGTGGCACTAAATTTTACGTGTGTCTATGAAATAAATAATGATAGAGTTTATTTATTTCTTATGTCAGTGGTGTTAAAAATCATATTCCGTTAACAATCATATTCTATTAAGCACTCATGGGTAATTTTTCTAAATAACAATAAACAAATCTTAGATAAAGAAAGTGTCGGCGCGTCCCCAAGCTTTCCAAGATAAGTTTGTGAGCTGGGAAAATTGAAAAACTTCTCGATAAAATTGTTCCACTACTACAACTTGCACTAAACTTAACCACCTCAATACATTCCAAAAACTAATTAAACTTTGGACATATACACAAGGAGTCTCCAGCGCAAGTTTCTTATTCTGACCAATTCTGTGAGGTGGATTAAGCAACAGAGTCTTTCAAAACTAAACGCGTGATAATAAATACAAAAAAAAAACACTAAAAGAGTGAGATATTGAATAATTCAACATATATAAAATTTCATAAGGTTTTTTTTAATTAATTAATTTAATTTAACTTGCTCTCGAGTTCTTAAGAGTAATTTTTACCTAATTTCAAACATTTGAAATGGAGAACCGAGTTTATCCGACGCTAAAGAAACAATGACAGATACATAATTGATCAAAGCTGAATTTTTGTGCTGAGATTTACTTGTGTGATTTTATATACTTTGCAAAATTCACTGAACTGTGTGTCAAATAGAATTTTTGGTCTTTAAAACACAGCTATAAGATAAACCAGATTAGCAATATCATATTAATATTAAATTAATAATCAATTTAATAATAATAATGATGCTAACAAGCATTAGTTTCCTTGTTCCCCCTACTTGTTTATACATTTTATAAATTTCTCTCTCTCTCTCTCTCTCTCTCTCTCTTTCACATGAGACTAATACTCACACGAGACGATACGAGAAATGCATCGCTCCTACGGATGAAGAAGCGAAGCAGACAGGATAAATCGGCCGAAATTCGCGGATCGCTTCGCATCGCCGGTTCGACAATTAAGCGAAAGCCGAACGGTATCGAGTGGCAAAATATTTGCAGAAATGTGGCATCGCCGATAACGGTTGGTAACTCGTTGGCAGCCGTACTAGGAATGTGAGATATGGGTGGAACTCGATCGACATCCAAATGAAGCATGCTACAGAGTCGGCAAGTGCCTGGCTGGATATTATAGACCTGTGAACGAGGCTGAGGGGTGGTTTCGCGCTAAATTGAAACGCTCGAAGGTAACGTCTAATGAAAGCACAAGCGCGGGAGCTAATATCCACCCCACTAGAATGTAATAATTTCAGAATGGTACTTCAGAGAGAGCTGTACTTGTGCAACAAAGGTTAACCACGCGAACAGCTATTCGCGATCGCGCAGCGAGAAATCGCCGAGTCCGGCGTGGAAAAGTACCAGGGGCCAGGTGCGCGATTTATTACGAGTTACCGAGCTGGATGATCTCCGCGTGCGCATTACGTCAGATGCCTTGCCGGAAATAAGGATCATTGAGATTGGACCGGAAGATGAACTCGCGTGACCTTTGATATCAACCGTGGAGCTTTAAGAGCGAGATCGCTGATGAAGCCGAAAGTCAAAACTCGTTTCAGGACCTGTTAAAAAATGAATAAGAAACTTTAAATTCTTTGGCCACTGAGTGTTAACTGAATGAAAAAGTTTACGACACAGTCTAGTCGAAGAAATCAACTTGCGTTTAATTTGTCGGAGATCTATATTTTTATATTATTAAGTAATACTTGATTAAGATCGGAATAAGAATTTCATAATTTGCGTCTTAATTGCAATTTAATTAGTTTCAAAATTAATATTAGAGAAAGCATTACATTCTGTTGTTAACTTTTTACAACGTATTACAATTGTTTGTAGAAAAAAAACAAATGTTTTAAGTTTAATTATATTTTTATGAAAAAGAATAAACGCATTTAAATTACTGCTTATTTTTTTGTTGGATATAATATCATTTATTCAGAAAAAAATCAAGACATCTTCATTGCATCGAGCTTCATTGGGTCGGAAGAAAAAGCGGATTATACGATGTAACTCGATGAAATTTTCAAGGAGGTACTTCTTTACTAAATTAAAGATGTACTGAAAACATCAAGATATGATTCTGTGATATATACCCTGTACAACATATACCAATCTATGACATTTTTCTAGATGCAGATAATTAAAGTAAAGAGATTACTCGAAATAGAAAAATAATTAACATAGAAAACGCGTTTGTTTAGAGATGCGAACATTTACAAGTAACATTTAATTTAATTGTCACTGAAGAATTATTATATTTTGTGGCAAAATTTATCACGATACAAATTTAAAGTATCGATTAATGAATTCACTCAATTGCCGACAATAAATATAACAATGAATTAATAGTACGTTCCTCGTATCATTACATTATAGAAATTTAAATTTAAATATTGCTTTTCACATTAGCATCAGCTAATGTAAAAAGTGATACCTAAATTTAAATCTCTAGCAACAGCAAATATTAGTTAGAGCTATTACGGTGCAATCAAACGAAGCTTACTCTTTTTTTTTTTGCATCGTAATATTTCATTGCAGGTAGCAATGAAGTTTTACGAGTATAGCTGCCGGATAAACCTTGATAACTGACAGTAATCTACTGTAGACGGATCGATAGCTACGAAAGCCCGGTATAAAAATAATATCGAAGAGTCCGACGTGTGTAAGTGCATCCGTAAAATGAATTTTGTTGGAGGACCATTTCTCTCGTAAGCGTAAACGCTTGCGCGTGCGTGCGTGCGTTGACGGGGCGGAGGGGACGTGAGAGCATGTAGGTGCTGTAAGCACAAATTGCCACAAATTGGAGAAAATTGAATGAAGCTTACAGCTTAACGAAGGCACTAAACCCTTGCGGAACGACCTATCTCAACATGCAGCCCATTTTCGTGATAAGTGAGGAGATGTCGTGCGTTTAAAACACTCTAACCAGGACGCTGTGACGTTGATATTTCTACGGCAAATATTTCCCGATTTCTGCGTTTGTCGTAACGATAGACCTTTTTGAAAGAAAAGGTGAAACAAAGGCGGCAAGTGTTCTTTCCGAGAAAAAAAATACACCAAATCCAAGTAGCAAGATTATTCTGGTATTAGCCGCAAAAATAATAGAAACAGAAGAAATGAGGGTAATCCGCTTGTAATCATTCGGTTGTATTAGTATTACAGTGTATAGTTACTTTAGTGTTATAATAACCAAATCATTATGAATTAAATGGATTTCTCAATGTAGTAAATAGCGCGATTATGTATTACGTCAAATGATTAGGGAGTAATAAGACCAATAATTATTTCACGGTATATAAGAGAAACAGTAAAGGATGGAATATAGCAAAATATAAATAATTAAAATATAAATGCTCTTGCATTCTTTGTTTATCTTGATGTCTTATATATCCTATCTTTTTGGGATATACAATATTTTTAACACGCAGGATTTATACCGCAGATGTTCTATGATTGGAAGGCAACAAAACACGCCTACACAAAAATGCAGAGCACGCAAAATGCATTGCATTCTATTGATATTCATACATATTAATCTTTTCAATATTGCATTATTATTGCTATATATTTATCGCTTTTATTCTCTAATAAATACATTTTATAAATTACTATGCCATTTTATGGCTTAATATAATTCTTATTTATAAGCACTGTTTGCAAATTATCTATGCACTATGTCCCGCTTCTACAGAATATAGAATAAAAATATGTACTTTTTAAGTTTTTTCTTAAACATAAGAAAATTAATACTGATAAATGAAATTGTTATTAGGTACAGCATTCCTAATATCTTTAATTTTGTAATAAAATTTAAGATAATATCTGATTCAATCTAAGTGACATGTATTTTCCAAAAATATATGAAATCTCTAATTGTATAATACCAATTTGAAAGAAAATATATTCTTGTAATTTCTTTAAAACAGCTATTAAACTTTTTTTTTTTTTTAATTAAATTTAAGTGTTAATATATCTTTGTATTTCCATACAAGGATTTTCTTATTCCAAGGTAAACAGTAAAAAAATAGTTTCAACAAAATATAAACTTTAATCTCAAAGACTTAAAAAAAATAGCAGTATAAAATAAAAAACGTAAAATTGAAATAAAAACTTTTAATATAAAAAAACTTATAAAGAGATTTGTTTTTCTTTTTTATAACTAAATTTTTAAATTACAATCTTATGTAGAAAATATATATTATTTTTGCAATAAATAAAATTGTTATGCTGACACTTGTTATTAGTCCATTACAAGGAGCTGCAGCCTCAACATTGAAAAGAGCGAACACTTGTCCCAAACGACAAAAGATTTTGATTTTCCGATAGAAAAAGGTCGTTATTGAAGTACTTTGCCGCCGCTGAAGAACTCCGAAACGACCGTAACCGGTGAAAACCGGGAGGAAAGGCTCGAGGCGTAGAACAAAGAGAGAAAGAGGGACAGTATGAGGTAGGGAGGGGGGAGTAGAGAAGGACGGAAGAGGGCGAGGTTGAAGGAAAAAGAATGGAAAGAGAGGAGGACGGCATGGCGGTTTGCAGCAAACAGAGGACAGTGACTAGAGCGAGAGGCGTTGCGAGACGTGGAATATGTCTGGCGTGTGTGGAGAAGCTTGTACACTCCCCCGGGATCGTTATGGGGGCATTCCGGCTTCTGGTATGTAATATCAGAAATTCCTGTCTACCTGTGTGTCGCCTGTTGCCCGTGCGCGATGTTCCAATTGGAGCGGGCGAAACGCGCGCGCCCCGTGCGATGCGAAAGTGGTATTACTTGTGCCGGAGGTAGGGCAGGACGTAGGGCTGGATCACTGGCGCTCAGGAGGATAAAATTATTCCACGCGTTGAAAATTAGCTGTGCGGGAGAGTCCGATAGAAGCTCTACACCGTTGTCTGCATGTTTGGCTCTCGAAATGAATACTTATCGGTGAAAGGACCATGTACGGCGTAATATTATTCATCGCGCTTAATATATAACATTAAAAGCATCTTCTCGCTGTTTGTTACTTTGCTTTGACATGGAATTAATTACAATTTTATTTATTCCTTTTATTAAATTAAAAGAAAAACATATATTTTATGTATTATTAAACATACTTGCCTTTATAAAAACGTGTGAGATGTAAATATTTTATTTGGTCTAATATTGTTATTAATAATTATTATATGTATTAATTTAATTATATATATTTATTAATATAATTATATATATATATATATAATTAATAAAAATTATTTATTAAAATATATACCGACAATATATACCGTGCATTTAATGCATCAATTCATATATTTGTAGTAATTTGATTGCTATTAAATGTATGCAGACTTACAGAAAGGTCTTTAAAGATATGTTGTAACCTTTCGAGTGTTGCAGTGCATTCGAGTATATGGAGAGAATTTTGGTTTCGCCGCGTGGTAGGGTAGTTTTAGCCAGAGGCATCGGTTGTCTGCATTCGACACATTGTCAATTTGCCGCTGCTCGTCGCGTCTGTTTAAAATCGATCGTGCCAGGGCACATATACCTGCCTACCAAATACATTTTCGGTTTACGAGTGCCGTAGACGTCACTCCCGTTCTCTAACAATGCGCTAAAAAAATAGTCGTTTTGTCGGATTCCTGCCCGCCGCCAGCATGTTTGGGGTTATACATATTAATGTCGCCAATGATTAAAAAAAAAAAAAAGATATACATATAGCGATTTCAATCAAAGTTATTTTCATTACTTTCGTGTTTATTTTATTTTATATTCTGCAGTTATGGACAAATAACTTCTTTCGCCGCTGATTTTATCGACGCCCCAATTGTTTTTCCACTTATTTTCTCGAGCATATTTTTCATTGGATGAGAGATCAATCTTTGTCTCATTTAAAAGTAATTTATAGAAATAATTAGAAGAGCTAACTATAAGAATAAACATTTAATGCATATATATATTATTTATTTTATTTAAAAAAGAACATATATTTTGAGAAGATACATATAGTATATCCCATTTTATAAATAAATTATAAATAGTCCGTTTATTTTACAATTTAAGGACATTTTTCCTTTGATAATTAGAAGAATAAGATTGACATTATATATAAAAGACGATGGCAGAAATTCTAATTTAATTTATTCCCTGCCGATGATCAGCGATCTTGCTAGTCCGAATATCGCGATCACAAAATGAGAACCACAAACGCGATATATTTGAAGTATGATGTGACTGAGAATTCCGTACGGGCGAGCAGCGCATTCCGCGTGATATCTATTTCATTATGGGGGAGATTCCACAGTATTTTTGCAATTATATGCAGCGATCATCGCCACTGGTTACACAGGTTATACCGTTCATATTGTGTTTGCGAATATTGTCGCAATATAGTCGAAATTTCTCGGGGACGGCCCTGTGATCGAATACTCGGACCCCAGCGACGTTAATTATCTTTAATCCAATTAGCTATGTATTTGCATATGCCGACTACGATGTTTTCGAGCGTTCGCTCGTCTGCGCTCATTAGCGCAGTGGATGTGATGCAAATAAACAAAAAACGAGTCCGCGCAAGAGGCGTGACGCGCTACCTGAAAAGTATAATTAAAAATTACATCTCCGTCATATTCGCGATGGTTCCTTGTACGCTCAATAAAATGGCTTTATATAAGCCTTCCTTTGTTGAATTATTGTCATGAATTGTTTGTATACTCTATAATTTCCCAATTATTTAGTAATATACTTTAATATTCAATAATATCTTATTAAATAATATATTTATCATAAATAGAAATAAGTATAATAAAAAACATCACAAAAAAATAAAATAGAAAAATTAAACAATATCGAATAAGGAAGTAATAAATATTCAAATTTTCCCAGCAAGCGTAATGTCTCTAATTAAAGACATGAGACATACAAACAAAAATATTAAATTTTGTCAATTAAAATCATCGTCAATTATTTCTAAATTAATGAGAGATCTTGAACAGCAAAGTTACTTTCCCGTGTTTATTAAATTCTTTTTATCATGTCCCTCTTGTCCTTTTCATATAAAAAGAGATATCTATGTGACATGTACGTTCCTTATGAAAAATATGGCATAAATAATGT
The DNA here is from genome assembly GCF_013373865.1 of Monomorium pharaonis. Taxonomy (NCBI): domain Eukaryota; kingdom Metazoa; phylum Arthropoda; class Insecta; order Hymenoptera; family Formicidae; genus Monomorium; species Monomorium pharaonis. Next base: position 11,515,115 of record NC_050469.1, on the reverse strand, counting down.
ATGTTCCCCTTTGAATTTTATATTGACAGTATTAAATTGTCCAGTAATTAATTTTTTACTTTGTAATCATAATATTATTAAAGCACTATTAATAATAGTAAAGCTTTTAATACTTAAAATAAACAATTAATCGCTAACAAATTTTTTATAAATACTGTAAAAATTAAATTTCTACAAAGAGCTTATACCTAATACACTTTACAACACTTGTTTGTATTTTCAAAAGTACAGAAAAAATACCTTCAATTAAATTTTTTTTATTGACAAAATTTTATATTATTTTACTACATTTAATAACAGAACTTTTTAGAATGAAATAAAAGAGTTTATTATGTGAGGTCTATTTATTTCGCTCAAAGCATCAGAAATTTTTACGAAAGAATTTAACGCAGATCTTAACTACTGTGTACATATAATGTTTGAACGTAACATATTTAACATATTTATGTATATATGAGTATTAGAAATAATCTATATATATATATATATTTTATATTAAAAATAATATTATAAAGAGAGAAGAGTAAGTGTCATTAAATCATAATTTATATAATTTATATATAGTGTTTAAATTATTCTTGTCTTTCTAATAGGTTGTTAAAATAGAAATTATGTTTATAACAAATAATAAAATAATAAAATAATAAAATAATCATAAAAGTTAATTTTGTTATTTGTATTTAATATTAGTTATTTGTATTTAATATTACTTCAGTAATTTATGTTTATTGTAATAATATATAAAAGTCAACGTAACTTGAGATTTCTTTAACTTGTAAAGAGCATATAGTAATTATTACACTCTAGAGCAAATTACAATACAGTATTGATTAAATATTAATAATTAGCTTTGTTGTTTACAAATTAGTAATGTACATGACAATTAATACGAATTAATGGTGTAAATGCGACTTCAAATTCATGAAAGAATTTATCATTAAAATTTCATTTAAGTGAAATACTCTGTATATTAATTTGTAATATTAATAAGCAATTTGATGGGCTAAAAGCAGAATAGTTCACATTCATCTATGAATGTTAGTCACTTTAATAGAACTACGAAAAATATTAATGATCTGATCCATATTACAAGAAAGTTTAATTAATTGTAGAATTAATACCCAATGGAGATAAAATTGGCTAAAATTAAATAATATATTTAGAAGGTAAATTTAAAGATCGTAAGACAGATCAAACTATAACAATTAAAGAGTGTTTAAAATAGATAATTAATTATGTATAAAAAATTATATATAAAAATAAATTTTATACGTTAGGGGTATAAATATGTAGGCATAAATTATATTAAACAATAATTGTTTTAAATCCAAACAAATTAATAATAAATCATGCATTTCCTATAAAATATTAATAAATAGTTGATTATAACACAAAGTGTAACTGCTTTTATCTGCCTTTTATACAGACTAAAAAGTAAACGTGACGACTTTGAGATTTTAAGAAATCAACATGAACATTATCCGTAATTACAAAAGTACCACGTTACATGCATCCCGTGATTGTCGTAAATAGGATGGAATGCCGTTCATGTGGGATCGCGAGATCGCGCGCTGGTACTTGGTGGGTCAACCAAACCGTTAGAAGCCATCGTGACTTCCGTTCGCGCTGTACGGGGTTGCCGCGTTATAAAAAGGGGTAGCTATTGAATTAAAAGGACGTAGAGCGAGTAAGGCGGGCCGCAGCGAGAAAGCGAGATCGAGAGACCGGGTGAGATTCCGGCGAGAGAGCGAGCGCGAGAGGGTGGAAAAGCGTAACCGTAGCGAGAGAGGACGCGAAACACCACGACGCCGGGGCGAGGGGGTTGGGGGATGGCGCGGAACGGACGGAGATAGAGTGAAACGCTCGGGTTTCGGGAAGGGGGAAGAAAGGCGGAGGAAATGAGAAGAAGAGGGCCCTCTCTCGTCTCCTTTGGCCGGTCGTCTGCTCGCATCTCTCTCCTCTCTCCCGCACAACGCCGCGCCGGGCGCCCGCGCGCGCTCTTGCCGGCCATAAAAATAAAATTTCAATAAATCTCCGCCGCGCGAAAACTAGTGGGGCATCCAGAGGGCG